>NC_139930.1:20661101-21061915 GCF_963514095.1 Eutrigla gurnardus
ATCCCCTCGGCCCACAAATTTTGCTATTCCTATTTATAATAATTTCAAGGCACCCAAACTACCCATTTAGTTTACAGACTACATCTCACATCAGGCAACCAAGTGCACTTTTCTTTTAAACCTTTGTTTGCACACTGTACATTTTATTTCATGTCAAGGTGACGCTGTCACAGATCCCCCCCCCCCCCAGCCGGAGGTATCGGAGGCTGAACCCCGAAAAAGGGTTTCAGGTTGACCACGTTGACTGTGTCTACCCTCTTACCCTGGTCGTTCGTCTGTATCAGGTAGTTTATGGGGCCTAACTTTCTCACCACTGTCGCTGGACCTGACCATTTAGGCGCAAGCTTGGATGAGAATCCGTCTGATGCTTTGGAAAGTGGGTGTGTGCGGACCCAGACCTGGTCTCCCAGGAGGAGTTGTACACCTCTCCTCCGGGTATTATAATACCTGGCTTGTCTGGCCTGACAGACTCCCACTCGCCTTTTAACCTCCTCAGCCATCTCCTTTTGCCTCTCCAGGAGCTGGTAGGGCGACTGCTGGGGCGAAGGTGGCGAACCAATCAATCGCTCCAACGGGCCTTTGAGGGCTCTTCCCAGCGCCAGCTCTGCAGGAGATCTACCCGTAGTCTCATGCTGGGCGGCGTTGATGGCAAAGCGAAACTCTCGGATCCACTGATCCCATTTGTCATGCTGGTCCCCAACATAAGAGGCAATCATGGTTTTGATGGTTCTATTAAAACGTTCTGTTAGATTGGCCTGAGGATGATAACTGGTAGTGAACTTCTGTGTCACTCCCCAGGTCTTACAGAGGTTAGCCATCTCATGGCCAGTGAACTGAGGCCCCCGATCCGTCACCAGCTCCTGCGGGACTCCGAACCGGGTAAAAATCTCATCCTTGAGGATGGGGATGATGCGAGGGGATTTGCTGTCTTTGAGGGGAAACATTTCAACCCACTTTGTGAAGTAATCCACAATCACCAAAAGGAACTTATTGCCCTTCTTACTGCGAGGGAATGGCCCCATAAGGTCCATACCAAGCTTCTCCCATGGACCTTCGACTGTGGTGGGCTGCATGAATCCGGCTGGCTTTTGGTTGTCAGCCTTGTATAGCTGGCAGGTCTGGCAGTTCCTGACATGATCCCAGACATCTTTCCGAACCGTCGACCACCAAGCTACGTCAAGGACCCTAATCAGGGTCTTGAGTCTGCCCAGATGGCCGCTTAAGGGATGGCCATGAAAGTACTCCAGGAAACTGGGTACGAGGGCTTTTGGTACCACTAGTTGGAAGTTCTCACCTCCATCTTTTACAGGCGACTTCCGGTACAGCAGGCCCTGTACCAATGTAAACTCCACCCTTCCGGGTCTACTCGTGGTGGACGTGACCTGCTTTACCCTCTCCAAGGTCTCAGGATCCTTTTCCTGAGTTTCTCTTATCTCCGCCAGTGAAGTTGGGAGATCGGAGGGAGAAAGGGAAGTATTTAATGCCACCCAGGCTGCAGGGGCATTTGGCTCTGATACCGCCCTCGACAGGGCGTCTGGGACAATATTTTGTAACCCTTTTCGATACTGGACCCTAAATTGAAACTGCTGGAGCCTCAGGGTCCACCGTGTCAGCCTGGAGGATGTTTTAGGGCAGTTGAAAGCCCAGGTCAGAGCCGCATGATCTGTATAAACAGAGAACTCCTTTCCCTCCAAATAATGTCGCCATTTCTCAACCGCCCAGACAACGGCCAGGCACTCCTTCTCGGAGGTAGAATAGTTGCATTCCGCGCCTCGCAACCCCCTGGATGCGTAAGCAACCACCTTCTCCCCCTCCTCAGCGACTTGCACCAACACCGCCCCCAGCCCAACCTCACTGGCATCGGTGTGCACCTCAAACGGAAGTCCGTGGTCAGGCTGAGTAAGGATAGGAGCACTCACCAAGGCCTGCTTCAGCTGTTCAAAGCTCTGCTGGCATTCTTCCGTCCAGGCCCACTCCACCTCCTTCCTCGTCAGACGATGCAGGGGAGCGGCAAGGTTTGCAAAATGGGATATAAATTTGTGATACCACCCGACGAGTCCCAGGAAGCGTTGCAGGGCCTTGATGTTGGTAGGCGTCGGATAGGCGGTCACTGCCAACGTCTTTTCGGGATCCACCCGTACGCCTTTCTCCGAGACAACATGGCCGAGAAACTTAAGTTCACTACAGAGGAAATTGCACTTTTTGAGATTCAGGGTCAGATTGGCCTCACTTAGCCTCTCCATGACATCATTGAGATCCTTCAGGTGCTGTTCTGTTGTGGGAGAAAAAACGTTGACATCGTCAATGTACACAAAACATATTCTTCCTCTGAGGGCCCCCAGCACCTTCTCCATAAGGCGCTGGAATGTAGCCCCGGCATTTTTCAACCCAAACGGCATGCACTTAAACTGGTAGAGGCCAATGGGGGTAATGACAGCCGTCTTGGCTTTGCTCTCTTCCGCCATCGCCACCTGCCAGTATCCTGACTTTAAATCCAGGGTGCTGAAAACAGCAGCCCCGTGCATTGACTCCAACAAATCATGGATGATGGGCATGGGGTAGGCGTCCTGGTGCGTCTTGGCGTTCAGAGGCCGAAAATCCACACAGAACCTCATGGACTTGTCAGGCTTTGGAACCAGGACCACAGGTGAGGCCCAAGCGGACTGGGAGGGTTCTATGATGCCATCTTTGAGCATCTGCTCCACATGGTCAATAATAATTTGGCGTTTGTAGGGAGACACTCTATACGCTCTACAGCGTACTGGCACGTTATCAGTAACAAAGATCTGATGCTCTTCCACAGTGGTTGCCCCTAACTTTCCTGAACACACCTTTGGCCAGGCCTCGAAAAGCTCTCGGATTTCCAGGGGGTAACTGGAAAAATCCAGAACAGGGTCGATCTGGCTGCTACTCACCCCTGGGAGAGGGAGTGCCATGATGAGACTCACACTGACCTGTGGGCTCGGTTTTCCAGGGTTCTGAGAGAGGAAAGAATAGAACGTGTACCCTCTCGGCCCCTTCACTCCATACGTTAGATCACCCAGATTTATAATGGTGGATGTCTTGGTGAGAAAATCTAAACCTAGGATGATAGGGAACGCCAAGTTGTCATCCGCTATTATGTATGTCTCTATCGACCACATCATGTCATGCCAGTTGTACAGCAACTGAATTTTGCCAAGGACTCCATGGCAGGTCTTTCCATCAGCCAGGGCAAAGCTTTGGTTCTCACTTGGCCTCAGTTGTTCCCCCTCTTGCGCCACCTGTACCCACTGGCTATGCCTCATAAGAGAGTAAGTACAGGCGGTATCAAAAACGGCCTGACACTGTCTTCCTCTCACCTCTATCGGCACATGCAGAAGAGATGAGGTTTTCTCTTTTCCACGCCGCACCACAGTCACCACATCCGCAGGCTTCTTTGACATCCACTTCTCCGGTGGCTTTTTTGCCATCCTCCCCTTTGCTTTCTGTTGGTCCACCTTCCCCCAATACTCCTTAGCAGCCGTACAGTCCTTCTCCACCAACGTGCCCACGGAAACCAGCTGCTCCACAGTAGTGACGGTGCCCCGGAGGCACCCAGCAATTCTGGGGTTGCAGTTATTGAGGATCTTCCTCACTAACTCAGTTTCAGAGATTTCAGGCTTCCACCGTAAACAGAGTGCACGATAGTCATAGGCAAAATCTCTCACACACTGTTCAGGCAGCTGCACCATATCCCTGAGCTTCTCTTCGACCTCTGCGAGGTAATCAGGAGGAAGGAAGGCGGCCTGAAACGCCTCCTTGAACTCCACCCAACTATGGACCTTACTTTTGGCTACACTCCACCAACTATTGGCCGGCCCTTTAAGCACACTGGATAAGGCACCAACTAGCTCTGCATCACTCAACGGCCGTACCGCAAGAAAGGTCTCACATTGATCAACGAAGTTTAGAGCATCGGCTACCTCCCGAGACCCGCAGAATGAGGGAAAGTCTATGTGAACAGCAGGTTTCGAATGCACCACTGCCGCTCCAGTGACCTTGCTGGGAGACGCACTGCAAGGAGCAGTGATATCCATCCCCTCCAAGCCTGACTGAAACATGGCCGGTGGCGTTAGACCAGAGGTTGGGGCCTGAGACTGTGTCTCTGTCACATTCGAGCTCCTAAGGGGCTCTAGTGGCTCACTGAGGGAGGCAGCACCGAAGGCTGGAGGAGACATAAGAGGAAGTCCGCTGTCAAAAGTGACATTAAGGGGTGGAAGCTGACCATGATGGGCCACGTGGCGGGGCTGTTCATGGCTCAGAGAAGCTGCGTCGCTGGTGGTTGGAGCCCGCGACCCCCCGATGGCGTTGGAGTCTGGAGTGGAGCGTCCCTGGGCTGGTACGGGGCCCCTAGCTCCGAAGAGGGATGCGGGGACCACTGTGCGACTTAAGCGCTTCAACCGCTGAATCTCTGCACTCCACTTTTCATCCCTCCTCTGCAAACACTCCACTAGCTGGACCTCGAACCGCTTGAGAGTGCTCATCACCCGATGCTCCAAATGTTCAACGTTTGTGTCCACATAGCCCCTAATGCTGTCCTCTCTGTTCAACGTGCTAGTGACTGAGTCGCGAAAATCTCCTTCCAACATGTGCACCTTATCAATTACTGTCTTTAGCTCCTCCCCAAGGGTAGAGATGGCAGGCAGACCAAGGTAAGAGGTGCTGTCTCCCTCCTCCACACCGTCTTCAGGGTCCGGCTCAGACAGATACAGTGAGCTAATCAGGGATGTTATCTCCCCCACAGGATTTCGCCTGGTGACCCACTCATCTCCCCCATTCTCATGGTGCTGATCCGCGGCTTCATGCACCGATATGGGAGTAGACGCCTGTGTGCCTTCACTGGCAGCCTGACTGCCGGCATCAATTTCACCCAGGGGCAGATTCTCTTCAGTAGCCATCAATAAAATTTATCTTAAAGAACACACTTATTTATAAACAATTTCATGTCCACAGTATGTCACTAATTAACCAGCATGTACGAATATTTCACACACCGTTACTCCCAAACCAAACACAAAAGCTTTGCATACACAGTTTACAATATTACCCCAACGAAAGCGCTCATTAATTTAATTCACTCCAAACACGTTATCTATTTCAATTCCCCGTACGGGCCAGCATCTGTAACGCGCAGCCTTGTTCTGGGCTGAACATTAACTCTCCAAGGGGTTCATGGAAAAATAGACTTCATGTAAAAATTAAACAAACGAAACGCCACCGTGGTGCAATTTAACGTAAAGATCCACGTCACTTTTAATTTAGACGGGCTTTCCCAGCTCGGCCGCTCTGAGCGCAAAATGATCACCAAAATAAATTAATTACATACAAGGCACGCAAAAAACCCCGGTCTTTCCACTTTGTAAATTAAGTAAATAACCCCCCCCAAACGAAATATCACTTATTGAACCGAATGGTTCACGATAAATATGTCCACAAGTCGCAAACTTTCCGATACTCAGGAACAATACAACGCCGAGCGGCTCGGGCGCCGGAGGAAAAACAAACAAACAAAAGGAGTCAGTCTCACCCCGTTTACCCGCGGTCCTTTGTGTCAGTCCACCGGGAACAGAGTCAACCAGGAGGGAAACTCAACTGGCCTCCGCCTGACCAGGAGGGAAACTCGACTGGACTCCGCCGGACCAGGAGGGAAACTCTACTGGCGGCTCCGTTCGCTTAGTCCGTGCCTCGGCTCCGTCCGATACAACGCAGTCTAAGTTACGCCGCTCTCCCCCCTCTACCGCCAGCCGTCCACCATCTCCTCCGACCATCACCAGGTGTCCTCCTCCACCTGGTCCACGTCACATCCTCCCTTTATCCCCTCGGCCCACAAATTTTGCTATTCCTATTTATAATAATTTCAAGGCACCCACACTACCCATTTAGTTTACAGACTACATCTCACATCAGGCAACCAAGTGCACTTTTCTTTTAAACCTTTGTTTGCACACTGTACATTTTATTTCATGTCAAGGTGACGCTGTCACACAGGGTACTTCTGGATTCGTGGTTACTGCCTTGGTACCGCCTGAGCCCCTCAGCTGCTCCACATGTAACCCTGGCCGTAGGATTCGGGCAGGAAGCGCGGAGTCTGGGACCCATGGTCAGAAGAGCAACCACCCTCACATGGGAACAAACAGCACAACCTGATCTGCTAAAGGCCAAAGAAGAAGATATGTGGTGCTTCACGGGCCCCCATACTACGGATGTCTCCCTCCCAGAACACCTGCCACTGCCAAGACAACATGGACTCCCATGTACGGACCACCCAGGAGCCGCAGCGGTTTTGAATACGGTAGACTCACGATTTTGGACTTCAACTCCCCATGACGTAGGAGTCCTGGAAACACCACCAGTGATTGTCACCCTAAAAGACCCAGATGCCCCTCCTATTTATCGACGACAGTATCCTCTAACCCAAGATCAAATGACAGGCATCGCCCCTACTATTCAGGGTCTCCTTGACGCTGGGGTCATATACGAGTGTCGCTCCCCATGGAACACTCCCATATTGCCAGTACAGAAAGCTGGGGGAAAGGGCTGGAGAATGGTGCAAGACTTCCGCCCCATAAATGATGCAACAACTCCAGATGTTCACCCAGTACCGGACCCGCACGTAGCACTCACAGGTCTCAGCCCAGCGTTTCGATACTTCACTGTCATAGATTTGGCGAACGCCTTCTTTAGCGTTCCACTGGCACAGACGTCGCAAGCTATGTTTGCTTTCACATTTGGTGGCAAACAGTACACCTACAACCGCCTGCCTCAAGGGTTCAGAGACTCGCCCGGTCTCTTCAATCAGGTGCTGAAAGCACACCTACTGGAGCTGAAATGGCCAGCCGGAGTGGTGCTCATCCAATATGTAGACGATCTGCTATTGGCGGCAGAAACCTCTATCCTTTGCCTAGAAGCCACCGCCCTACTGTTCTCAGTCCTGTATAAAAAGGGCTACAAAGTCAAGAAGGAGAAAGTGCAACTATGCAGAGAAGAAGTCCTGTTTCTGGGCCGACAAATCTCAGCGTCCGGACTAGGAGTATCCACGGCTCACAGGGAATCGATTTTACATTACCCAAAGCCCACCACGGTGGCTGACATGCTGTCCTTCCTAGGACTAACAGGGTACAGTCGATCGCACATACCCGACTACTCCAATCGCACACAGCCATTGCGGACAATGATCAATGAGGTTGGGGCTCGAAACCTCACAGAACGACTACCCTGGACTACTGAAGCCGAACAAGCATTCACTGACATGAAACAAGTTCTCTCCCAAGCTGCTGCGCTCACCTCACCGGACTACACACAAGTGTTCCATTTGGATGTTTCTGAACAAAATGCATTTTTAAATGCTGTTTTGTATCAGAAAAAAGGGGGAGAGAGGAATGTGTTGATATACCACTCTTCAAAACTCGACGCAGTGGAAACCGGACAGTCAACGTGCGCCAGATATGTTGCAGCGGTAGCAAAAGCTCTCCAAAAAACAGCACATGTAGTGATGTGTCACCCATTACAGGTCCACACTGAACATGGAGTTGCAGTGTTCTTGGCAAGCAAGGAGTTTACTTTCAGCATGGCCAGAAAAACCAAGATTCAAAGAGAATGCACCAAGCCGCATATAACTTTTGTGGCAGCCGAAAGGAACATGGCTGGAAACTTTGGGAAAGGAACCCCACATTCATGTGAAGAACTTGCAGTCAAGGAAAGCAAGCTCAGACAAGACCTGAAAAATGACATAGATCCCAGAGCAGAACTCTGGCTCTACACGGACGGATGCTGTTATCGAGGAGAAAACGGACTGAACCGGGCATCATATGCAGTGGTTCAGCAACACCCCGATGGAAGACATGAGACGCTCAAAGCAGAAGTAATACCACAACCCGCTTCAGCGCAAATGGCAGAAGTCAAGGCGCTCACCGAAGCCCTGAAACTGGCCAAAGGAAAGACGGTGAACATCTTTACAGATTCTGCTTACGCACATGGAGCGGCACAGGTAGATGCGCCCATGTGGCAGCGAAGAGGATTCGTAACATCCAGCAACGCCCCAATCAAACATCAAAAAGAAATACAAGAGCTGGTGGAAGCAATCACCCTACCAAGAGGAGTATCCATAATGAAGTGCAAAGGACATGAGAAAGCAGGCACCAGGATCAGTCAAGGAAACGAAGCTGCAGATCAGGCGGCCAAAAAGGCAGGAGGATATCAGCCAGAGCAAATGATACTTAGGTTGACGCCCCCCCAACCTAAGCTCACCGAAGAAGACCTAAAGAAGATACAAGAACAAGCAGGCCCATACGAATGGTCGACATGGACACAAAAGGGGGCCACAAAGAAAGAAGATCTCTGGAGATCACATGATGGAAGGATAGTGGCACCAGCAAAACTAGTAGCGACCCTACTAAAAGAAGCCCATGGACCAACCCATGAAGGACAAAGACAGACACTGTTGAACATTTCAGCACTCTGGTGGCACCCACACCTAGACAGCATGGTAAAACTATACTGCGAAGAATGCGACGTCTGTGGAAACCACAATCCAAGAAAACCATTCAAGACGCCCATGGGATCCTACCCCGTACCTCTTGCACCTTTTCAGGACATTAGCATAGACTATACAGATATGGGGCAGGAGAATATAGTACAGGGAAAGAGATACATGTTGGTAATGGTAGACAGATTTTCAAGATGGGTAGAAGCAATACCCACAAAGAGAGAAGATGGAAAGACAGTGATAAAGTGGTTACAGACAGAGCTAATACCTAGATACGGGGTACCGAAACGTATCAGATCAGACAACGGGACACACTTCAATAATCAGATGTTGAGTGAGGTGGAGGCATTCCTGGGGATTGCACACAGTTTTGGTTCGGTCTACCATCCACAGTCCCAGGGACTGGTGGAACGCGCGAATCAAACGTTGAAGGCTAAGATAGCCAAGGTATGTGCGGGCAGTAAGATGACATGGTTGGAGGCCCTCCCCTTGGCACTTATGGCCATGAGAGCTTCACGGGGGAGTGGCACACACCTGTCGCCGCACGAGTTGTTGACGGGGAGGCCAATGCCTGGCCCGCCACGTGATGGAGGACATATACCTCCTTTAGATGTGTGTCAGATAGAGAAATCCGACTACATGAGAGAACTAATATCTCTTGTTTCAGCCCTCTCGACACAGGTGCAGAAGGCACAGGAGAAGGATCCCGAAGAGCAGGGGACGATAGTCAAAGTAGGAGACTGGGTCAGGGTCAAGGTTCACAAAAGAAAGTGGACAGAGCCCAGGTGGACTGGTCCGTACGAAGTGAAGGAGGTTACTTCACACTCGGTCCAGGTCAGAGGAAAAGCAGGAGCGCCCTGGCACCACCTGACACATTGTGCCCCAGCATCACCACCTACTCGCTCACTCCAGGAAGTGAGAACAGATTTGGCCCAAAATGACGCCTCCTAAGGGTTTTAGGAGACTCTTTGGAGATCCGTCTGTTGCACCGGAGGAAAGGAGGAGATGGGGATTTAGTGAACAGGTCCCTGGAGGAGAGAAGGGACTGTTGTGCTTGCTGACCGCAATAGCTGCAGCAGTAATTATACTAATATTTGGGCTAGGATTGATATACCTAGAACCAAAACAAGGCAACTCCACAGGTAGTTATCTGACCCGCCCCAAAAGAGAACAGGCGAAAACTTTCCAGATCCCCAAAGTTGCGTGCGGTGCCAAAATGGTCTTAAATTACACCGCCGGGGAAACCACGATGTTCACATTTGACTTATGCTCCGTGATAAACTGCGGAAAATCCAAAGCGAGTTGGCGGGGCTACGATGTCTATCTGTGTCATACCGCAGAAATAGTGAGGAGCTGCGAGGCCACTGGGAAACCTTACCAGTAGGGGTGTCACGATTTCGATTTTTCATCGAAATCGATCGAAATGACGTCACGATCTCGAGCATCGAAGTCAAAGAGAGGATCGACGATCCCCCCTCCCCCCGTGTGCAAAGCTACGCACACTACGCAAAGTTACGCAAATGACGCAGCACATTGTAGCCGACGCCGCTAGTTACCTATCCTGCAGGTTATGACACGATGGCGAGTGCAGATGAAAGAGGAGACGCGGCACCGGAGCTTGAAGCAGCTCCTGCTTCTCTTAAATCACATGTATGGAAATACTTTGCGTTCCCGGTGAGTTATGTCGACGACGTTCGCGTTGTTGACAAGAAGACCACAGTGTGTAAGATATGCTATGCGCGTGTACCATACCCGGCCACGGGAAACACTACGAACATGGCAGGACACATTCGCCGGCATCACAAAGATGTAGATTTGACAGCTGGGAAAGCACCATCACTGGTCCAGCCAACTATTCAATCCTCGTTTGCAATAAAACTTCCACAGACCTCAGCTCGCGCAAAAGCTATAACTAGCGCTATAGGGCTATTTATAGCAGCAGACCTGCAGCCTTACTCGGTGGTGGAAAACACGGGATTTAAACATTTAATTAGCGTACTTGAGCCACGCTACAGTATGCCCAGCAGGTCGCATCTTACAACAAAAGTGGTTCCCTCCATGTATGAAGACGTTAAAGAAAAAGTTGTGAGGGGTCTGAGCAATGCAGAGTTAGTTGCCTTAACAACAGATGGCTGGACCTCAAGAGCAACTGAGAGTTACATCACCGTCACAGCGCACTACGTCAATAAAGATTGGGAGATTGAAAGTCCAGTCCTTCAAACTCGTTGTTGAAAACAAGATTGTTACTTTTATATTGCAAATAAATAATTTAAATTTGACCATTAGTGCCTAATGTGATACATTATGGAAATTGCATCACTTATATGTAGCCCAACTTTTGAAATAAGATTTACTGTACAAAATTTGATGAATAAAACCAATGATCGTAGACTAGACTAGTCTGAAAATGGCATAGGCATCTGTGCTGTAAGAAAAAGAAAAAAATCGAGAATCGAATCGAATCGTGACCCTAAAATCGAAAATCAAATCGAATCGAGTATTTGGAGAATCGTGACACCCCTACTTACCAGTATGGGTTTGGGGTCTCGGTGGACTCGCAGCCATTTTGTCCCGATTGGCCTAAGGTAACAAAGTTCACTGGGACCTGGTCCAAGTTTACCCGACACAAACACAGCGCGTTTTGGGACCATATTTCGTTTCAAAGAGATTTCAGTCCAACTAACAATCTGCTCACCCTCTCTATCAATAACATTAAGGCGAGTTCCACGGGAAAAAATCGCATCTGGTTCGTATTAGGAGTAGACGTCAAAGGAAAAGACCCGGTAGTAGGAATACAAGTAAACATATACCCGCCCAAGAGTAGTGCGACGAATACGACCACAGCTAATTCCACTGTCTTAAAGCCACCCACTACCAATCCGACAGTGATGACCCAGGATTACACAGCATTAACTCCTTTAGACGTTGTAAAAATGGCTACAGGCTTCGGGGAAAATAACATTTGGTTAAAGTGGATTACGGATAATGCTAAGAGTCAGAGCATGACGGGATGTGTAGCATGCGCGGTTGCGCGTCCTGCCATGTTCACCGAACCGGCCCCCTTATATCCAGATCACGATAAAATAGGGTACGAATGCATAATGAGCTTGACTAGAGAAGCCACACCTCCGGGATGTCAACTCTTGGCATCAGTCTTCCCACCCATAGATAATACGACTAAGGCCGGCTATTTTACTGCCATAAAAGGAAAAGATCCCAGGTATCAGTGTTTCAATTTCGCCAGCAGCAACCCAAAAGTCAATGTGGGAAAAATACCCCCAGACTGGTGTAATAGGACGACATCTGGGGATGTGATAGGACCATGGGCCCGAGCAGGACTGTTTTACTATTGTGGAGGGTTGCGTCTCTATACTCGAGTAGAGGCCAGCACCACCACAGGCACCTGCGCCATGGTCAGACTAGGGATGCCCCTTACGTTGATAGGCAGTCGAGGGATAAAAAACCCCTCGGGATCTGGCGCCCTCGTCCGGCGGAGAAGAAGACATATACTTGTTAAAAGGGACACGAGCTTAAAAGATCCATTTGGAGGGACCACATACATAGATGCCATAGGCGTCCCGCGAGGAGTGCCTGACGAGTACAAATTGGCGAACCAAGTAGCAGACGGGCTCGCATCAATCTTTATCTGGATACTCCCCAACAAAAACGCAGACCGCATCAATTATATCCACTATAATCTCTTGCGCCTCGCTAATGCCACTAGGGATGCAGTAGAAGGGCTAGCGGAGCAACTCGCACCCACATCAATCATCGCTATGCAAAATAGAATGGCGCTAGATATGCTTTTAGCTGAAAGAGGGGGTGTCTGCGCTATGTTTGGAAAATTCTGCTGTACCGTAATCCCTAACAACACGGCCCCAGACGGGTCGGTCACTCGAGCATTAGAAAACTTAAAAGCACTCTCCAAAGAAATGCACGATGCATCAGGGGTTGACGACCCGTTTACCAAATGGATGGAAGATGTGTTTGGAAAATGGAAAGCGGTAATAATATCTTTAGCAGCCTCAGTAGCCATCTTCCTGGCCATACTAGTCACCTGTGGATGCTGCTGCATTCCATGTCTGAGAACCATGGTCACCAAATTAGTGCAAACTGCCCTGACTAAAGAACAAGACCCACCAAAGTATATGCTGCCGTTATTAGTTAATGAGGAACTTGGGGATGGGAGCCTGGACATGAAAGACGAGGATGAAGAAGAGTATCTTTAAAAAAAAAAAAAAAAAATGTTCACACCTAGTAGGTGTGAAAAGGGGGATTTGTGGAAGAAAAATGTAATAACCTATTAGCCTACTTTTTCTATATACTGTGTGTGGAGAAAAATGTAAATACATAAGCTAATCACGCAGCTTTAAATTACTACACATAGACTCGGATGTTCAGATAAGTGGAAAATTACTGTAAGGGTTAGAAACTGCGTCAGGGCACGGCACCTGCATGCTACAATGTAGGAGACAGTACACACAAGAGAGATGGCGTCCGAATCTCACACATACACACACGCGCCCACGCACATACCAACATCAGCAAGGGAGAGCAAGGGTGGGGGCTAGCGGCCAGCAAACTGATACAGTGCCTAGCAGAGATAGCACCAGAAGAGATGCACCTCGACAACATGCACACACACACATAGATGACAACGCCTGGAAAGACGAATCGTATGAGCCAGTGTGGGTGGAAATACCCAGTGCTCCAACCAGGCCGCGGCATTCTAAAATTACGCTCCGCCTGCTTCGATTGATTGAGCCAATCAGACTCATGTGGAGTTTTGGATATATTGAACTGCGCACTCTTTGTAAGCGCCTTTTTGAGTGAACTCAACCCTATGTTGAGTTGACTATTAGGTCCGTGCACGTTTAACTGCCGGAATATGCTTTCTTGATACTTGTGCTAATAAAGCGCTGTTTTTGATACAACTTATAAACTCTCCTCGTATGTTTGAGCTTAATATCCATATTCAAGCTCAATATTCAAGCTTACTATTTTTTCCACAACAGACACAGTCTTTATAAACCTCTATTTATCCTTTATCATCAGTTTTTAACTATTTTAATTCACCTTTTTAATATTTAACTCTTGAACATAAAATTAATTAGTTTTTATACACAAAAGTGCATTTTTCTTCATCAATAAATGAAATATACCACACCAGAATGGTGCTGTTACCATCTGCAGTGGCTAATAACACAAATAAACAGTTCGAATGACATACAAAATGATTAAACTGCATCTTCTCAATGTAAACCGCATGGAAAATTAGCCTTAGCTTAGCGATTAGCATGGCGACTAGCATTACTAAGCATAAAACAATGGACAAAATAGCATCCCAACCTGGCAGTTAGCATGTCATGGTTGCTAGTAGCTTTAGCATTTCAAGCTAGCGATCTTTTTACAAACGATAAACTACGGTAAAAATTGCACAAAAGTAACAGAAAAACATTGGAAGGCATCATATGGCATATTTTAAGCAACATAGACCATCATAACCCAAGTTAATAGCACAATAAATGTATTTTTTTCCATCTGAACAGCTACCGAACTAGAAGCTAACTGTGTGCTAACTCACCGGAGTCTCATGCATTTTACTTCACAAAGGGGGTTTTTCCTCGTCGGCTCACGGTTTATCGGGTCTGCCTGCGGACGTCTCTGCCGTTATCCGCAGCTTTCTGCTACTCTTTGCGTCGTGTTTTTTTTTTTTTAGCTACCGACTCCCTCGGTCTGGCTTATGCCTTGAGAGAAAATGGCGTCTGCTCTCAGGTGCAGACTTCACGCGATACCTGACCTAGGTTCACGCCGGATACAAACACTAGCAGGGGAATACTGCCATCTACTGGGGGTTTAGTAGAACTGTCTAAATGACAAATATAGGTTTAGTAACCTGATTTTTCATGCTGGTTACACATGTATTATATAATAGCCAAACCTGTTGTATATTAAGACTTACTCATTTGTATGCATTTTACTTTTGCTTTATGTACTTTCAGATGACAAGAATGAATGCGAGAAGTATGATTTTACTACAACTGCTGAATTGAGTGGCTCAGAAGAGGAGTTAAGGTACTGCCATGTTTATATTGACCTTTGAAATGTAAACCTTGGTGGCTTTTTAAATATCAAAATGCCAAATACCATAGAAGTATATCACACTCTTAGATATGCTGGAATACACATTTAGCAGCCAACAGTTTCATTTTTTAGTTTGACTACCTTATAAAATTCCCCTTCACATGGTATAAAACTAAAAGTTCACACAATCTGTCAGTAGCTGTTTGATGCAGAAAGACGTTTATTATTTATTATTTACATTTAAAAAAAAAAACATATTAATAAACAGGGTGGATGGTGTTAGGCAGAACGTCCTGCCTCCTCAGACTCCACAGGAACACTATCCAAATCTAAAAGAGGCAGAACATCACGTGGGACCAGATACTCGGCCATGTTGGGGAGTCCGGACACCACACAGCAGCTCAGAGCACTGCGGCCGATCCCCATGTCAGAGACCTCGGACCACTCACCAGTGGTCACGTTGTAGCACTCCACGTTGGTGGAGGTGGTGATGCCGTTGAAGCCCCCGGCAACGAAGATCCGGTCATCGATGACTTCGATGCCGAAGTTGCTGCGAGGGGTCAACATGTGGGACACTTGGTTCCAGGTGTTGCTCCGAGGGTCGTAGACCTCCGCGCTGCGGAGATGGCTGGCGCCATCAAAGCCGCCGACCTTTGGGAGGAAGAGGAAATGAAAAGGTCAAACGGAGATTGAACCAGTTTCTCTGAATCTACAAAAAACAACTGCTGATCAAATCTCTTCACCCTTCAGGTTATGTGTTATGTGAGGGTCAGCAGTGTTTCCTGGACTTACAGCATAGAGGCGGTCTGCATAAGTAATGACGCCGAGCCCACTGCGGGCGCAGGTCATGAGGCCGATGGTCGTCCACTGGTCGGTCTCTGGGTTGTAACACTCAGCCGTCTGCAGGAACTCGTTCCCATTGAAACCACCGCAAACGTAAACCTGGAAAAAACAGGAAAGGACTTTAATAGGATTTAACAATGAAATTATTTAAGAATTAACACTTTTCTTGGCTTCTACTGGTAATAAATCATCTGAAATATCACTACACAACTGTGAGATAATGTGAGATAATGTGAGATAATGCGAGACCCACCTTGTTGTGGAGCGTCATGGAGCTGGCGTCACTTCTAACCTCCTGCATGGATGAAATGAGACTCCACTGGTTTGTCTCGGGGTTATAGCGCTCTGCAGTGGAGAGTCGTCGATGCCCGTCGTACCCTCCCATGGCATAGATGCACCCGTTGAGTGTCCTGTCGAAGCCCCCAACGCAGTAGACACTCCCGTTGAGGAAGGCGGTGCCATGGTAGGCACGAGGACGCTCCAGATGCTGGGTCAAGCTGATCCAGTCGTTGGTGTGGACGTTGTAGGCCTCGATACTGTCAGTCGGATCGCCGCCACTCCAGCCTCCGATGGCCAGCAGGACGGCGTTTGGAAGGCGAGGACGGGCGAGATGGTGGTAGACATCAGGCTGGTTTTGCATGACTTCTATGGCTTCCCTGACCATGCGCTGGCAGTCTGCGTTGTTATTCACCAGCTTATTAGACATCACACTGATCCTCATGTACTCTGTACCCATGGAGGCCAGCCGCACCTACAGAGAAAACAGGACAGAATGTTTGAATAGAAGTTCATGGACGGCAGTACTTTAGGCCGGTCCTTTTATCCTACTGAACCAAATCTATTCAGAATGTCATCATTATAAGCTGTATTCTGTTTTGGATCCACAGACTTGACAGCAGGATTAGTTTAGTGTCGGTTTTGGTCTCTTCATGGTATTTGTTGACAGTGAGAGCAATATGGAGCATGAAAGCAACATTTCAGGGCAGGACAAATGATTTGACTCTAGAGGTGGCCCTACAGACTACTGTTCAGTCAGGATGAAACCACGGAGAAGAAATCATGTGACAGGAAGTCATCCTACCTTAGATAAGAGCACAGCGATGTGGTCTCTCCTTTCCTCCAGTGAGCTGGCGATCCAGCGGAGGACGGCCTCATACACAGTCCTCTCGTCTCTCACTCTGAGGTCGTCTCTGTTCAGGATGGCACTGAGTTGCTGCACAGAGAGCTGCGGGAACTCTTCAGAGGAAACGAGCTCCTCAAAGTGGTCGACGATGAAGCTGTAGGCCTGGCGGTGCAGTTCGGGGCAGAAGCAGACGGCGGTGAACTGGAAGATGCCGATGCAGTTCTCTGGGCAGAGCTGGCTCTCCAGGAAGTCGCAGCACTTTTTCACAACTCCCATCACATTAAACTGATCGGCTGCTAGAAGCAGCTCCTGAACGTTGTCCTCCGTCACTGAAACGGAGCCGGTGTATGCAAAGTCGATGAGGAGCTGCATCATGTCAGGAGTCAGGCCGGGGATGTTGAAGACCTTCTTGTCTGAAGAAGACCAGCGTTGGAAGAGAGCTCTGTGGGTCAGGATGAAAACACAAAGAAGAAGAAAGAGAAACTGACGTCAGCTGTTCCTTCTTTGCTTCACACTAATAACTATGATAAGAAATATAGTGGGGCGCTTTTCAAAACAGCAGCAGAGTGAAATATGACTGATATCAAGGCTCCTCCCAGTTTACTTTAAACCACAACACTGACAAACCCAACACTCTGAATGACACACATGAAGTCTATTAAATAAATGACATCTGGAATGGAAATAGTGAATTATATGCATTTTGTAACAGATGTGTAACTTTTCTGAATGAACTCCATTCTAAAATCTGCTTTAAAGTACAGTAGTATGGAACTGAGAGACCAGCAGCTCAAATTCTACTTCACATTTTTAAAAAACAACAAAACAATAACACGTTTGGCAAACATCATAAATCCAACTTGAGCTGAGTCTACAACCGATGTACAAACTTCACATGTTGGAAGTTGATATGAGATGAATGGAAACAAGAAACCTCATTTGAGATGATATCCAGTCAAGTCATTATATTTATAAAAACTATAGACAGACAGGGAAACTACACCACTGGTTGAATCCTGAATGATCCTTTCAAATATGTTACAAATATTCTCGTAGCCGTCTATCAGGTGTTTAATGTCCTCTTGTTTTTGTTTAAATCACAAATGCTCTATGAGCTTGTTACGTGTTGTGGCTGTTCTCTCAGACTTCACATCGCTAATCAATCAATTTGCTGTTACTTTCTGCTCATTTGAAGGATATAAATTCACAAGTTTCCCCCCTAATATCAGATAATGTACTCACTGGAAGTAGAGGCTGCATCGACAGAGGAAGATCTTGTGGATTTGAAAATCCACGTCTTCAACAGTGATGACTGCCTCGCAAAACGTTCCCTCCAGACGTAAATCATTGAACCCTGAGGCAGGAAACAGGAAAGAAGAGTGGCGTTGATTGGCCATCTTGATTTGCTGATGATAGAGTTGTTGTCTCTGGTTGTTGGTTTATGTGGAGATCAAGAGAGAGACTGGACACCTTCACAGATTACACTTCTAGAATAGATGCTCATCACATCACTGTGTTTTGTGATTCATGCAGAATGTTATTGTTCAAATGTAGTTTGTATGTGTTTAACTGCAGCTTCCATCAGTCAGACAGGAGGTGAAGGTTCACTAAGGTGGCAGCAAAATCAAGATGGCCGATGACCCCATCTCAATCCCTCTTTGACGGAACTTAAAATACATGTGCGTGTTCAATTATTTATGATAAATCTGAGTATTATAATGAAATGGATCCTCAATACATTACAAACAGAAATCCACAGTGCACAAATCTAAACCATTTTAGTGGAGATCTTATAATTACTATGCTTATAGTAGATTGATAAAAATAACACAATATATCTTTTGGAAAAGCATGTAGCAAAACATTTTCACCCAATTCTAATCCAATAGTAATAATAACAACAATAATAATAATACATTTTATTGATCAGATTATTGAGAGCTTTGTAAATGATGAGGAGGATCTTGAAGTGGATATGCTGCTTTATTGGGAGCCAGTGAAGGTGTTGCAGGATGGGTGTAACGCATTTCTTTGAGTAACTTACACTTTGACTTCTAAAGAAGTCTCTTATGTCCACTTTTCTTTTTTTAGACATCCTGGCTGCATCTAATTACCAAACACAAATACGCACGCGCGCACATACGCACACGGACACCGATTCAAACGTAAATGTAAATGAAACCTCTGATATTAACATCCTTCTAGCTGACGTCAACCAGGCAGAACAAACTCCCAACTTCCAGTAGCGGACTCCTGTAGGACTCCTGACCGCAGACTAGCAGACCGGTGTGCAAGCAAGAAGGCGTGACGGCGGGGACGGCCAATCACACAGGCTTCAGCTTGAGCGGCCGTTTTCCGCCTGGTCCTAGTGCTTGACATGTCTCTGTGTACTATAGCTAACATTAGTTTTTTTCTGCCTTCAATGAAGTAACGCGACACATTTTTTGGCAGTAACGATAACGGCGCTATAATAATGAGATGAGTTATCAATGAGATTACTCCATCCATCCATCCATTGTCTACCGCTTATCCTGTATTTAGGGTCACGGGGGGGGGGGGGGGGGGGCTGGAGCCGATCCCAGCTGCAATGAGATTACTCGTTACTGAAAAAAGTAACGGCGTTACTAACGCCGCTACTTATAATGCCGTTATTCCCATCACTGTCTATATCTAGGTTTGTCTCTGGGAAACATGGGAGGAACTGTGCTGTGTGCCTGAAGAGGATGAGGATGGCAGGTTTTCTTCTCATTAACTAATGCATGTGTGGATTTACGTATATTATTTGACTAAAGATGTGTTTCTAAAACACTCCTCCTACAGTTGATGCTGATCAGAGTCAGTCCAACTACTTTAAAACATGCCTGGATAAAAGTGATACGGTTACATTCCAGTGTGTTCATTTCCAGGGAGTGGAGTGTGTTCATGCATGTTAGCATGTCTGGCTGCAGGCTGACAGCTTACTGATGACTGGGTTTTGTTGTTTTGGTTTCCTGTTTTATTTTGTAGTCCTTCTGTCTTGTGTTGTCATTTGCTTTGCTTCCTGTCTTGGTTTCCCTCCTTTTCTGTCTCCCAGCTGTGTCTCATTGTCTCGTCAGCCTTGCCTCTCGTTCTCCCCAATCACCATAGCCTGCCCTTGTGTTTCCACACCTGTCTGTCGTTGAACCTAATCCACCCTTATGTATTTAGTCTGTGTTTCCTTTCAATCTTGGCTTGGTCGTCTGTTTTATCCCGGATGTGTGTCCACCACCTGATCTGTCCTGCCTGTGTCCTGGTCTTTGTCTGGATTATTGTTTGAGTTTTGTCCGCTTTGGATTGGATCTTTGTTTTTTTGATTGTGTTTTTGCCCCTGTGGCCTCCCTGAGTTTTTGGACTTATCATTTAAATAAGCATTTTAACTGCATTTGGGTCCATACCTCCTTCAATCATAGTACATCCGTGACAAAAACACAACCACATTAACAAAAACACAACCACGTTAACACATTGTGGGAGTCTTTGGCCAAATCCGAATGTCCCCCTAAGGTCTAAGTCCTGAACCCTCAGAGACTTACCTGATGTCACCTGGTAAACGGTTGAGTGTGAGAGGCTGTGAGGACTTGAAATGGTAGAAATACAAAAATGGGACAGCACTCGGATTGTCACTTTACTTTGATGACACAAAATATATTATCTAAAAGTGTTGGGTTTTATTTCATGTTTTACAGCCTGATCTGAACGTCTTCCAGACTCTTATCATCCCAGACCAGTCGTAACTCAAATAATGTGTTTACTTCAATAAGCTAAATTAAAATAACTGCTTGATGATTAAACCAGGTGTGTAGGCTATGATGACATGCCTATGATTTCAAGTGTTTTATGTTCCATTTTAAATCTTTAATGTTAAAGTTTCTGCTTAAATGTAATATTCCACACATGTGGTGTCCTCTTTGTTTACCTTTTTTTTTTAAGTCCTCCGGGCTTTCCCTGGTAACCCCGTGTTTCACGTTGCAACGCTATGAACTGTGGGTAATTCCCTCAGGCAAAGTCAGCATCGATGCTCATTTACGTAAGTGGGCATAAAGGGGCTCAAAATGTCCACGAGCCAGTCCTCGTGCACTTCACGATGTGACCGTCAGGGACTCAATGGGAACGCACATTAAAGTCTGTGAGTGGTGACGTTGGGATTTGGCCTTTTTCTCTGAGGAAGGTTCCTAACTGAAGACGTGACCCGGAAGTAAACAAGTGGCCGCCATGATAAGAGCCGTTCAGATTCTCTAAATGCAAAGGAAAGGATCTCCAATGATCCTTTCAGATCTCCTTTAGGATACAACAGACCTTCCTTTACCAAAGGAGTTAAAGTGCCACACACCTCGGCCGTTCATGAAAACAAACCATATGCATATTTAACAATTACTTTCATGCAGACATATAGTAATTGGAATTGTGTTGATAAATGTGTCTATTATAAGTGAAGGAGTTGCATTCATGAAGGACCACAAGTTGCATTTATGGACAGTTTGCAGTCTTGGTTTTGGGACACTCTGGTCTGAGTCTCATCAACGGCCCTAACTTTACCCTCAGGATCTACTTTTAACTCACATTCTTTGTATTATTATTTTATTTGAACATGTTCTCATGTAACTTCCTTATTACACAGAGCTTTTGTCTTTTTCTTATTTCAGTCGTTTGATTTGAATCCACACATTCTCTCATCTTGATCTTAATAAATTTCCTTTTGGAGAATATTATGCGTTACTCACTGCGTCTAGGCCGAGGTGAAGCTGACGATAAAATAGTGGCAAAAAGCCTCCGACCTTTATTTGGGTCCGCAGTGTCGGAGTTGCCCAGAGCCGAGATGCAGCCAGCGGACGCTTCTCTTCTTCCAAGCCTGTTGGTGACGCCGGATTCAATTCAACGGAGGTTCACTGCAGCAAAGTCAACATTTATACACGTTCACATGCATCATGCAGCCGTCTTCATCAGCTGGTCTGTGTATCTCTCAACATCACCCAAGAGCAAGCGTTATAAAGCGTTGATGAATGGAAAATCACAGCTGCAGCATCATCATAGTTTATAATTCCTTAGTGGATTTAGCAGGAGCATTTTCTCCAACAATGAAGAAACAGTTTAATATGTTTTTTATTTGTAATATGTTAAATACATTATGTTTTCTATTCTAACCTGTGTGTGCTCTGTGTTTCATGTTGATGGTTTTCACTGGACAGCAACTAGTTGCTCCAGTCACTAATGCATGTTCCTCAACACGACAAGGTTCAGTCAAAGACAAAGCCATCCCGATATACTCCATTCATTTAAGTACATTTACACAAGCATTAATACATTTACAACAAGTACAAGGAGGAATGAACCTGACTGATTACAAACTGCAATGTTTTCATTCACATCTTTGCATTGACTCTGAATGTAATCACACCGCTTTGTGTTTGTTGTGAACAGTTTCAGAGACGCAGAGACACTGATGATCCAGACCAGACTCTAAACCCAGGATAAAGAGGTTCAGTGAATGTGGTGTTGATGGTGTGGAGGTGGATCAGTTTGTTAGAGGAGACTCTGTAGAAGGTCAGAGTGCCAGCAGGACAGTCCAAGTACACTGCTACCACACCAGAGGAGGAGGAGGAGGAGGAGGAGGAGGAGGAGGAGATGTGTGTTTGTTTTCTTTTGTGCCAGACAGAGTAACGACCATCATAACAACCCAGACACCAGGACTGATCATTCCATCCAAACACAGAGTCGTCTCCTCTCCTCTTGATTCCTCTGTAACTCACTGATATATCAACCCATCCTCTCCACTTGACCTCCCAGTAACAGCGACCAGTCAGACCATCTCTACACAGCAGCTGAGGCTCTGAGACAAATCTGTCTGGATGATCTGGATATGACTGGTCGTCTGACACATATGTCACCTCCCTGTTGGTGTCGTCCAGTTTGAGGTTTCTGCTGACTGTGTTTGTGTCCAGTTCCAGTTCACAGACATCTGATGGAGAGAACAAACACAATGCAGCTAAAGGTTATTGTTGGAGACAATTGGGTGTTTTTTGGTGTGTGTTTTGAAAGCTTAATAAATATACTTTGGGTATTAGTATATGATATCACAAGGGGGCGGTAACTTGATGGTGATGGGTCACGTCACCCATTTCATTGATAAATAGGACACCGGTGTGTAGTGGTGTGTGTTTTGTTGGATCGCAGAGAAAAACACAGTGTTGGGGAACTAGCAGGAGCAGATTCAGTTATTAATAGATAATTATTAATATCAATACTCAGTCTCAATATAAAGGAGTTTGTACTCAAATGCCAATAATTAATAACTATTAGAATATGAGTACAAACAGTTGAAGGATTTGTGAATTCTTCACAGAGAAGAGGTTGATATCATTCATTCTTATACAACATTAATAAACACAGCAGTATGTTCATAAGGGGTTTATTAACAATAAACAAAGAAACATACACTAAGTCCAAGTGGCCTATCTAACTAAATACTATACAAGTGTGTGTGTGTGTGTGTGTGTGTGTGTGTGTGTGTGTGTGTGTGTGTGTGTGTGTTACAAGATGGCGGCTGTGGGTGTCGACCAGTCAGCCATGTGGAGTGGGGGTGTTCTTTGTGGGAGGCCGTGTGGTGCTGCCTGGAGAACAGGTTTCTATATATGAGTATAATTAGTGTAATATATGTAGAGCCGTTAGGAAAGTTGGATTAGTGAGAACGCAACCTGTCTGTTCTGGATCACTGACGATCAACAGACTAAACAAAAACACGACAAAATTACATCGTTGGTCCTAAAAATATCACAGTTTGGCCTTAAATTACTAAAGATGGACACCAGACCAACTTGTGGTCTGGTCTCTGGACTAATGTGAGCTACTATCTAGACCTCTAGGGGACCACAGACAGTCTCTGGTTCCTCCACATAGTCTGGTCTGGTCTCTGGACTAATGTGAGCTACTATCTAGACCTCTAGGGGACCACAGACAGTCTCTGGTTCCTCCACATAGGAGGACGATCTCAACACTGAGACGCTTTAGAGACACAGAGGAATTTATCTCTTCAGTTGAAATATTTAAACATAAACCCGACTACGTGAAGTTTGCGTGTTTGTCTCCGTTGCCGTCCGGCAGGAATTGGCGTCCGTTTGTGTCTCTGCGTTGACTTTGTGTGTAATTGAAGGTGAAAATGTGGCGTTTGGTGTGAACACAACACGACATCTTTACAGCCACGAAGAAACAAACGCTACATCCTGATAGAAACGTGATCATCGGATTTCAGTCATGAACACGTTCAAATCTGGAGCAGCTGAGTTACTGAAGACATACTCACACTTCCTCAGACCAGGTCTCAGTCTCTGCTGTCCCCCATGGTCCAGCCTGCAGGAAGACATTCAAAGACCTCAATCAGGTCCACCATTAAACATGAACCCCAGTTCCTCAGTCAGAGACGGAGACACAGTCTGGAGCTGTTGTCCATCTGTCCTCACCTGAGAGTGTCCAGTCTAATGTCTGTCCATCCGTCCTCACCTGAGAATGTCCAGTCTGATGTCTGTCCATCTGTCCTCACCTGAGAGTGTCCAGTCTGATGTCTGTCCATCTGTCCTCACCTGAGAATGTCCAGTCTGATGTCTGTCCATCTGTCTTCACCTGAGTGTCCAGTCTGATGTCTGTCCATCTGTCCTCACCTGAGAGTGTCCAGTCTAATGTCTGTCCATCTGTCCTCACCTGAGAATGTCCAGTCTGATGTCTGTCCATCTGTCTTCACCTGAGTGTCCAGTCTGATGTCTGTCCATCTGTCCTCACCTGAGAGTGTCCAGTCTAATGTCTGTCCATCCGTCCTCACCTGAGAATGTCCAGTCTGATGTCTGTCCATCTGTCCTCACCTGAGAGTGTCCAGTCTGATGTCTGTCCATCTGTCCTCACCTGAGAGTGTCCAGTCTCCAGTGTGGACCCTCCAGTCCAGCAGACAGCAGCTTGACTCCTGAGTCTCCTGGATGATTGTAGCTCAGGTCCAGCTGTCTCAGATAGGAGGGGTTGGAGTCCAGAGCTGAGGCCAGAGAAGAACAGCCGTCCTCTGTGATCAGACAACCTGACAGACTGAAGACACACACACTACTGTCACTTCTGGGGACTTTACATAGACTTATGTCCATTTGTCCACTTTTTAAAATGAGAAAAAGTGATATTTGTCTTTTGTTGTGTTGATGTTGTACTGGGTGGGATAAGCGTGGCTGAGTGATGGACAGAGACGGACAGAGGAGGACGTTAAAAGAAAGAATAGAGACGAGCTGAAATGATTGAGAGAGAAATTGAAGCGTTAGAAAAGAGAAGAAACAACAGTTGAAACAGTCTATGTGGTCTGTCTTCAGACCTGGTGTGCCAACAAAGATCTGGTATTGATTTTAAACCATCTAGCAAAGAAAAAAGGCTGGAATTCAATAACATTTCAACAATGTTTATAGTTTTCATATTGAACTGGAGGAATTATGAATAACAAGTACTCTGATGATAACACTAAAATACAAAACACAGCTTTGAAAATGTGCTTCTTAAGAGTCTCAGAACATATGAGGCATTCAGGTGTTCAACTGCCAGTTGGAAGAAAAGAGTCTGTCTTGATTCAAAGCTCTGTTCTCACTGTCAGCGTTCCTCTTTGAGAGCAGCCGTGTGAACTTATCTATCGACTCTAGATCTCACCGACCTGACTGACCTTTATCACCTCCACTCTCTGATCCATCTGTCAGCTGTCAGTGAGTCTCGTCAGTTGTCACCATAGAAACGTCACTCACAGAAACTCCAGTTTGCACAGATTTGATTAAGTTCAGAGTTAACGTTTCACCCCGTTGCATTACTGGGTAATTTAGTGTTTGTGAGTAGCAACCAGTGAGATGATTTAGCCTCCAACCATCTGAACCAGTGTAGTGATGCTAACGCTGCAGCAGTAAAATGGAAACGCTCCGTCATCATTTAATAATTCTCAATGATCTATCAGTTATGGGTCTGGGTCCTGATAGGACGGGGTCTGGGTCTGGATCTGGGCCAAGCTCCACCTCTTAGTGACCCTTGCTATAGACAGTGTTGGGCAAGTTACTTCAAAAGCGTAATGCATTATTTATTACTTGTTACTGTCATTTCAAAGTAATTAGTTACATTACAATATTACTGGTCGTTAACTGATATTAGATATTGTGTTCATGAATGGGATTCGGGGATGAAATAACAGGGCCATTTTTCATTCCAGATTTGCTGTACGTCTTTTTTAATGACCCGGAAGGCGCTGCGAAATTACCTGAAAGCCTACCTGAGACATTTAGGGGAGCTCTAAAACACTGTTCATTAACGCTCTGACAGCGTCTGACGCTCGCGTTTTGAAATAAACCTACTGTTTTAAACTCGCACCAAAAGCGTTATGACGCGGACATAAAAGCGGTTCAAAACCGACGGGGAGAATCGGAGCCTCCGCCTTTTCGCCGCCGCCCCTCAGCTGTTGATCCTCGGTGTGCCGGGGTCGGCTGCGCTCTGACCGACCGGGAGCCGCTCCGTGAGTCGGTGTCCAGCTCATGGAGCCTGCTAACAACAGCGCTTAATTAACATAGTGTAGAGTCACACGGACCGGCTTTCACACTTTTCCAAAAGTGGAGCGTATGCACATCTCGCGATCGCGAATGTAGAGTCAATTGATTTCGGGTTTAAAATGCATTGTAACGTCATCATAAATGTGTGTGCACATGTTGGTGTTAAAATGGTGTTTTGTCTCCGCCGTGCAGACGAGTTAGAAGCTTTAAACTTTGAATTAAAACTGTCAGCAGCATCAAAATGTCTGGTTGGTTCATGTTCAGTTGTCAGAGTTGATATTCCAATCAGGCTTCAACCTCTGGTTCAGAAAAGTGAAGTCAAGCCTGAAGGTCCTTAAAGCTGCATTCTCTCTGCTGGCCACTAGGGGGTGTTTTCATGAATAATATGTCTTCATTGCATCTGCATAGCTTTGAGTCTGCATGTGGGTCCTCGCTGCTGCTTCAGCCACCGTGACAACAATATTAGTTCATTTCATATAAACTCAATAAACTCAACTGTATAGAAAGTGGTTCAAACTGGCTCCACCTTGACAGCAGAGACAGTCTGGTGTTGTAGTTCAGGCTCACATGTTAATGGAGTGACGTTCACAAACGTAGACTGACGTTTGCAACAGCATTTATAAACGCCAGCTGGATTTATAAAACTATTAAAACATGGAACGGCAGGGAAAAGATAAACAAGAGGTTTGATTTTGATAAAAGTTTTGTTTTGTTCTTTTGCTGGCAAGTCGTTAGCAGCAGAAACAGTATTTCATCAGCCGTGTTAACAGATTAGTAGCAAACGTGTCTTTTTAGGAATACGTGAATATAAATAACTGAATATTTGGTGCATGTAAACGCATCATTGAAAGCTTCATAGGTAAACTTCTCAAAGTAGTTGAATCTGACCTGAGAGTTTCCAGTCGACAGTGTGGACTCTCCAGGCCAGCAGACAGCAGCTTCACTCCTGAATCCTGCAGGTCGTTGTTACTCAGGTCCAGGTCTCTTAGACTGGAGGACTGGGAGCTGAGAACTGAGGACAGACCTTCACAGCTTCTCTCTGAGAGGTTACAGCCACTGAGTCTGAAGAGGAATCAGAAATTAGTGATGAAACAATTACAAACAACTGTTCATCCCCTCAGGTTCTAACTGACATTATTATCATAATGAAGTTAAATGATGTTGAACATGTTTGTTCATCAGGTTATTGTTGCAGCTGGGTGGTGTATTAGGCTCCATGGTGAGGTTAACGTCACACTGTGCCATCTGTTTATTTCTGTCTGAGTCTTCTTTCAAGACTCTCACGTGACTCCGTTTCACCAATCAAATGCAGCCAGGCAGTCACATGACAGCACACAAACTCTCCACGCCCGGTTATAGATAGAACTCTTAACGTTTTTTAATTCTAAATCCTTGTCATTCAGAGACAAATGTGCATAAATATGCAAGTGTATGTGCAATCATTTATGGAGGAGTCACAATATACCGCCCACTTTTTGAAATCCCCCCGGCTTTTACCGTCTAACGTCAGTGAATCTGTCCTCACCTGAGTCTCCAGTCTGATGTCTGTCCATCTGTCTTCACCTGAGTCTCCAGTCTGATGTCTGTCCATCTGTCCTCACCTGAGAGTGTCCAGTCTGAAGTATGTCCATCTGTCCTCACCTAAGAGTGTCCAGTCTGATGTCTGTCCATCTGTCCTCACCTGAGAGTGTCCAGTCTGATGTCTGTCCATCTGTCCTCACCTGAGGGTGTCCAGTCTCCAGTGTGGACCCTCCAGTCCAGCAGACAGCAGCTTGACTCCTGAGTCTCCTGGATGATTGTAGCTCAGGCCCAGCTGTCTCAGATAGGAGGGGTTGGAGTCCAGAGCTGAGGCCAGAGAAGAACAGCCGTCCTCTGTGATCAGACAACCTGACAGACTGAAGACACACACACTACTGTCACTTCTGGGGACTTTACATAGACTTATGTCCATTTGTCCACTTTTTAAAATGAGAAAAAGTGATATTTGTCTTTTGTTGTGTTGATGTTGTACTGGGTGGGATAAGCGTGGCTGAGTGATGGACAGAGATGGACAGAGGAGGACGTTAAAAGAAAGACAAGAGACGAGCTGAAATGATTGAGAGAGAAATTGAAGCGTTAGAAAAGAGAAGAAACAACAGTTGAAACAGTCTATGTGGTCTGTCTTCAGACCTGGTGTGCCAACAAAGATCTGGTATTGATTTTAAACCATCTAGCAAAGAAAAAAGGCTGTAATTCAATAACATTTCAACAATGTTTATAGTTTTCATATTGAACTGGAGGAATTATGAATAACAAGTACTCTGATAATAACAGTAAAATACAAAACACAGCTTTGAAAATGTGCTTCTTAAGAGTCTCAGAACATACGAGGCATTCAGGTGTTCAACTGCCAGTTGGAAGAAAAGAGTCTCACTGCATGAAAAGTGGGATTTTCGTCAGTTAGCGGCCCTGTAAATTGACGTGGAAGTTCAGGTTTACGACTGCAAACGGCAATTTGCAGGAAACACCGAAAACTGACGTAAATTGCCAGGAATTGACGTGGGCCTTGCTTGGCAGTTGTCCCCCCATGACCCCCCTCCCCGTAATCCTAGGGGAGGCTTTAACATGTAAATGAAAATGCTGTGAGCTATACAAATGCAAATAAGGGTAGCAGGGGGAGTTTTCCCCCAGGTGACATTTTTCTGAAAGGTGTTAACTTCATTTCATCTTCATTCAAAGATATAACTTAATTTCATCTTCATTCAAAGATACACAAAACAATTTGCTTCAACAATTACTTTTAATCAGGCTTTGCCACAAAGGTAAAATGTACATTCATGCAAACAACATCACAGTCTCCTAGAGCTCAACCACTGTGCATAGTGGCATGACTACAGTGACCCTTTCTGTGCTTAAATGCACAGTGGATGTGTTAACCACACATCTCCCAGCAATGCGCTCAACAGGCAGAAATGATGCTGGGTATGACGTGTCTGTTCCCTGCAAGCTCCAAACTTCTATTGGCTTTCCATAAAAATGTCTGTCCGGATGGGGATGAAGCCAGGAAACTTGCGCAGTAACATGTTTAAATGCAGTACCTTTTGACACAACATTAACAACTATAAACTGCTTTATAATGGCTGGTCGTAGTTCTGCTAGAGGGTCAAGGATGGGTTCATAGATCATAGATCTCGGCTGTGTTCGAAATGCCATACTAACGTCCTACTCGTACTTAATTGTGACGTAAATTTGAGTACGTAGTGCGTTCACATACAATAGTATGTGAATTTGTGCACGCGAGAAATGCCCGGATGTATACTGCATTGGCAAGAATTTCTGAGTACAGCGGACCTTGCTAAATCTACTCAACTTCCCAAAATGCATTGCGGCTCGTCTGACTTCACAAGTTTTGGATAATGGCGGACGACTGCGGTGATTCTGGCGAGGAGCCCGACACAAACCGCGTACACATGTAAGTATACTGTAACATGACTTTTATGTTTCCAGCTGACTTTTAAATCGTATTGATAATGAACGTTACTTTATTGTTGTTGGCATTGTACGTTAACGCTACGAATCGAAGGTCCTGCCAGCCGGCTAGCCTACTGACGCTAATTTACCATTTAGGGGTTAGCGAGCGCAAGCGAAGCGGAAAATGTGCCGTTTTTACCGACGTTAACTAATAATATAGTGCTTATGTTAAACCGTGGTTATATATTTACTAACGGTGATTAATAACGCCGTGCACCGTTGTCCGTTAAAGGGACGGCAGACACCGGGCGCCTCATTCAGTGGGGGGAACGAGGCGGAGACGTTCACGTTCACCGGCAGCAGGAATGCTGCTCTGAGAGGCTTCACTTAAGAAAATGTGGTTTAAATGTTACAATTCTTATATCCAGGACTGCTGGAGACTCTCAGGATGTCCCAGGACTGCTGGAGACTCTCAGGATGATTGCGGTAAGAATATGTTCGGTGACTGCTAGCTAAGCTAAAATTAGCAAAGCAAGCCCAAGCTAAAAGTAGCTTAAAAGCTAATAGTCCAAGCTAAAAGTAGCATAGTAGCCTTGTAAAAGAACAAGAGAGAGGAACCAGTGTAACGTTAAGTTGCTTTGTTAAGTGTACGTTGTTGGTCTTTTACAGGAAGCAGTACGCCGTCTTCACAACTCGGAGACGAATTGTAGGCGCTACGAACCGGAGCAAGGGTAAGATTTAAAGAATATGCTTTCATTCTGCTGTATAAGGAAATAGATGCGTTAACAGTAGATACCGATCTTAACTGTTCATTTTGTTTTCACAGACGAACCTCGCCTCATAACGAAGCTGTGACCTTTTACTTGCTCGGAGCTTTGTCCGCAAGTCTATGACGCTGATAGTGACGCCATTGTGTGTAAGTAACTTTTACTGTTTTCTTCTTCCTTGTTTTAATTTTACTGTGACTTAAGTTTTCTTATTCATACCACTCATTTAATTGTTTTCCAGCTGCCTGTAAGACATACTATGAAACGGTACGCAGGAGCTTCAGACACACACAGCCTGATCTCGCATCGCAGGCGGAAGCTGTGAAGAGGTCAGCTCGGAGTCGTTCCAGGAGAAAGAGGGTAAGACTTATTAGACTTATTAGATCCGTTTTTGGTCAATGTGACCAAACCTACCTAAACCTATTTTTCAGGTGCATTAATAGATGTGTTGTGTCCATGCGCAGTGCATGGCGCAGTACTGATTGTCTTTATTGATTGTTTTACAGCTGCTGGAAGCGAGACGGAGTGTGCTTGCTGGCGATGAGGTGGACCGTTGGAAGTGCGCCACCACAGACATGATGTCTGATGAGGAGGACGGCGTCGTTGGCGGGGTGTCTGGATGGATTGTGCAACCTCCATCCTCTCGTAGCCAGGAGCTCACCTAGCTCTGTGCGACTCTACAGTCGCGATTAGAGAAGACTCCCAAGTACAGGGCCACGCACAGCAGGCGGCTGTAAAATTGACCAAATTCGGACAGAATGTCGCCAGTTCATTTGTGTGTTGTGTTGTCAATAAAGCTCTTTCTTTGAATACTTCCTCCTGGCAATTTTTCCTTTCCTCAATAAATTCATTCATATTTATATTTAATATATATACATAAATAAAAATAAATGTGTATATATGTATAAATATACATATATATATATATATATATATATAAACATATGTATATATATATATACCGGTATGTGTGTGTGTGTATATATATATATATATATATATATATATGTATGTATATATGTATATATATATATAGTGATAGATCTGCTAACCAATCACTAGTGATTATTCTTGTTTAAAAGACCCAGTGTGACCAATAGTAACACATCTGCCAACGGGGGTGGGGTTTACATTTATAATGACTCATCAGGTTGACCAATAGTGACAGATCTACCAACGTGGGTTGGCTTTACATTTATAATGACCAGATCTGCCAACCAATCACGAGCGATTATACTTGTTTAAAACTAGTGGTTTCATCCAATCCTGAGTGAGGATATTCAAGCCATCTCTGGCCAGGCGGGGTTTCGCCGCTATTCATATGCTAATTAGAGCCTTCGCTGTGGTTCGTTTCCGACAATTTTCGGCACAGACGAACGCGGCGTTCGCAGCCTGTAAATTGTCGTTAACTCCCGAAAATTAGGGAGATTTTCGGGCGTTTACAGGGACGAAAATCCGACTTTTCATGCAGTGTCTGTCTTGATTCAAAGCTCTGTTCTCACTGTCAGCGTTCCTCTTTGAGAGCAGCCGTGTGAACTTATCTATCGACTCTAGATCTCACCGACCTGACTGACGTTTATCACCTCCACTCTCTGATCCATCTGTCAGCTGTCAGTGAGTCTCGTCAGTTGTCACCATAGAAACGTCACTCACAGAAACTCCAGTTTGCACAGATTTGATTAAGTCCAGAGTTAACGTTTCACCCCGTTGCATTACTGGGTAATTTAGTGTTTGTGAGTAGCAACCAGTGAGATGATTTAGCCTCCAACCATCTGAACCAGTGTAGTGATGCTAACGCTGCAGCAGTAAAATGGAAACGCTCCGTCATCATTTAATAATTCTCAATGATCTATCAGTTATGGGTCTGGGTCCTGATAGGACGGGGTCTGGGTCTGGATCTGGGCCAAGCTCCACCTCTAAGTGACCCTTGCTATAGACAGTGTTGGGCAAGTTACTTCAAAAGCGTAATGCATTATTTATTACTTGTTACTGTCATTTCAAAGTAATTAGTTACATTACAATATTACTGTCTTTGAATTGTAAGGCATTACACTACTTTTACATTACTTTTGCATTACTTTTCGCCAAAATAAAAGGACATTTTTGTTCTCGATAGATCTTCTTGTGTTCAATGCAGCTCATTACACAGCAGGATGTGATGTTTTTCGCTTCAAAATAAAAGAACAAAAAACGGAAAATGACTCGTATCCCGTTATTCGTTTAAAAATCGGAAAACGAGAAACAGAAAACGACTCGTTAACTGATATTAGATATTGTGTTCATGAATGGGATTCGGGGATGAAATAACAGGGCCATTTTTCATTCCAGATTTGCCGTACGTCTTTTTTAATGACCCGGAAGGCGCTGCGAAATTACCTGAAAGCCTACCTGAGACATTTAGAGGAGCTCTAAAACACTGTTCATAAACGCTCTGACAGCGTCTGACGCTCGCGTTTTGAAATAAACCTACTGTTTCAAACTCGCACCAAAAGCGTTATGACGCAGACATAAAAGCGGTTCAAAACCGACGGGGAGAATCGGAGCCTCTGCCTTTTCGCTGCCGCCCCTCAGCTGTTGACCCTCGGTGTGCCGGGGTCGGCTGCGCTCTGACCGACCGGGAGCCGCTCCGTGAGTCGGTGTCCAGCTCATGGAGCCTGCTAACAACAGCGCTTAATTAACATAGTGTAGAGTCACACGGACCGGCTTTCACACTTTTCCAAAAGTGGAGCGTATGCCCATCTCGCGATCGCGAATGTAGAGTCAATTGATTTCGGGTTTAAAATGCATTGTAACGTCATCATAAATGTGTGTGCACATGTTGGTGTTAAAATGGTGTTTTGTCTCCGCCGTGCAGACGAGTTAGAAGCTTTAAACTTTGAATTAAAACTGTCAGCAGCATCAAAATGTCTGGTTGGTTCATGTTCAGTTGTCAGAGTTGATATTCCAATCAGGCTTCAACCTCTGGTTCAGTCAGGACCACTTTGTCAAAAATAATCTTTATTTATTTGCACAAGTTTCATTTGGCGGTATGGTACTGTTCTGGGACTCCCTGCTCTTCCACGCGCTTGCGTGGAAAGCCTGAGGCAGGAAGAGCACCTTCCTGCCCTTCATGAGCCCTCATGAACGGCATAAGCAGGGAGCGTAGCAGCAAGAAAAACCCCAGACAGAGCAGACCAACAAGAACAATGGTAAGGTACATAACAGATGACAGGAGGAGCTGGGGTGGAGGTGGGTTGAAAAAGCCGGCAGAGGAAGCAATGGGGGAGGTCAGGCTAGAGCGGTTTAAATAGCGCGCTCTGAATGCAATTTCCCAATAGGAAGCAGGTACGGGGAGTCAGCTGAGCCGTCAGCTGATCTCCTCGGTTTTGACAGCTACGCTGTTGCTGCTGATTTAGAGCTTGACGTCGTGGCCTGCCAGAACTAACGCTACGCTTGATTTCAGTCAGGACCACTTTGTCAAAAATAATCTTTATTTATTTGCACAAGTTTCATTTGGCGGTATGGTACTGTTCTGGGACTCCCTGCTCTTCCACGCGCTTGCGTGGAAAGCCTGAGGCAGGAAGAGCACCTTCCTGCCCTTCATGAGCCCTCATGAACGGCATAAGCAGGGAGCGTAGCAGCAAGAAAAACCCCCAAAACGACCACACCGGCAATTTCCCTGACCCTCTTTCTACGAGAGATGTCAGGGGGCTATCTGAGTTCAAATAAATGTAGCCTATTTAGGTAGGAGATTAGTAGATCCGTTGCCCCTCAGCTTGATGAATAAAGAGGAGACAGACGTATCCTATCTGCTCTTCCGCGCTTGCGTGGAAAGCCTGAGGCAGGAAGAGCACCTTCCTGCCCTTCATGAGCCATCATGAACGGCATAAGCAGGGAGCGTAGCAGCAAAGAAAACATATCCTATCTGCTCTTCCACACGCTTGCGTGGAAAGCCTGAGGCAGGAAGAGCACCTTCCTGCCCTTCATGAGCCATCATGAACGGCATAAGCAGGGAGCGTAGCAGCAAAGAAAACGTATCCTATCTGCTCTTCCACACGCTTGCGTGGAAAGCCTGAGGCAGGAAGAGCACCTTCCTGCCCTTCATGAGTTATCATGAACGGCATAATATATTAATAATAATAATAGTAATAATAATAATATGATAATAATACATATATTTGTTGGCGCCTTTCAAACACCCCATGTCACCTTACACGATAAATTCAATTCAATTTTGTATTGTCAAACAACAGAGGTCATCTCTGGACACTTAATATTGAGCAGGACTAGAATACACTCAAAATTTCAAGAGTCACCACAATTTCAAAGTCCCAACATCACCCAGGGGCAAGCTTTACAGCGACAGTGGCGAGAAAAAACTGCCTTAATAGGCTTTTAGGCAGAAATCTCGTGCAGCCCAGGCCCTTGGGTTCCAACTGCATTTGGTGTTGGTAGTATGGTAGTAGTAGCATTAACAGTAGTGGTGGCATTAACAGAAATATGTGTCAAGTAGTAGTCCGTGGCAGCAGGCACAGCCAAGCCGGGAGCGCAGCAGCAAAGAAAAGACCCCCAAAACGACCACGACGGCAATTCCCTGACCCTCTTGCTACAAGAGATGTCAGGAGGCTGAGTTAAAAATAAATGTAGCCTATTTAAATAGGAGATAGGCCGATCAGTTACCCCTCGGCTTGGTGAATAATAATATTTTGATTATACTTATGTACATCCAATATTCGGCTCATGGCTTGAGCATCTAGGATGGCGCAGATAACGTTCATAAGCAGGTGAGGACCATCTGCCCATGGCTTTTAGGTTGGGCACATTGCTGCTGTGGTTGCTGCTCCAAAGCGGAACGAATGAGCCATGCAGCGTTCTGGAGAGAGGCCGCAGAATTGCAGAGGAGGCGGAGGCAAGAGGTGAACCAGGCTTGTGACAGGGGTTCTCCTCCCTCCGTGATGAACAGCGGCTCCTGTGGGCTGGCTGGAGCACGGCTCCCAGATAGCGGGCCATGGAAGACAATGGACAGAAAACAGAGTTAGTTTGGGAATTAGGAACAGATATTCCACTTCTGTCTCTATCAGTTTTGGAATGTTTCAGGAACACAAAAGGTAATGACTGTGGACTGTTATTAACGAATAAAGTGTACGTTAGCAGCAAAAGAGATAAATAACACTTGTACCATGTAAAGTGCACTGTAAACAGATATTTTAAAATGTAACATGAAATGTAGTAGCTGCCTGAACCCGACGGACAAAGGCTTAATGAACCGGCGCTTGCTCCGTTTTGCTCTGTGTACTCATCACTAGCTGTTAGCGTGCTCTGCGTGATGACGTAACCAGCATAGCAAACAGAATTGAAGTGACTAGATCGCTGTCACTGTATTGCTGTGTAGGATGTTAATAAAAATAAAATGGCTGGATCGGAATGCTGGATCGGCCTCATTCATCCGATGTCCAGCTAATTAGTCGATATCGGAGCTGATGTCTGATCCGAGTATCTCTATTAAAACCCATAAGGCTGTTCCTAACAGTGAGCCTATGAGCCAAAGCACCCGTTCCATGGTGGGTGATTAATTTGTGCAAAAGTGGAGTGTGGTGAAAGGGAGACGAATTTCTTGCCTTGGGTTCCTCTCTTGAGCCGTTTAGCAGGAGCTTAATGGATGGATTCTCTAGCAAGCTGTTGGCGGATGGATCCGAGCAGCGCAGGTGGACTGGACACCTGCGAGGAGGCCTTTGATGGAGGACGGCTGCATTTGCGGGACTCAAAACAGTGAACCAAAAGCATATGCGGCCTGGAATGTAAGCTGCTAGATGATGAAGATCCCCAGCAAGGATGCCCAAGTAAGGCGTCTTATAAATCTGTTAATTAGTTACAGTTGACAAATTGCATACGTTTTTATGGATTTGTGGAACATTGGAGTCCAAAAGATGTCACCTTATCCTCATCTGCTTTTGGCCTGCCGGCGGATGGACTATAGCCACGGGTTTGGGACACAGCTTGCATGGTGTGAGAAAGAACTGCGAATGGTGCAAGAAGGAGCTTAGCGGCCAGTGCAGTGCCTGCTGATTAGAGCCAGGTCGACCACAGACCAGTCCAGTCTTTGGTTAACCTCTGAATGAACATGGCGGCCCTGGCAGAGAATGATTTGTGGTATTCATAAAACAGAGTTCCCCCGTATGACATGGCAAGATCGGCAATGATGGAAAGATCCAGTTCGGCTGGACGGGATGGATAGACTTCGCAGATTACATCTCTGTATACGCCATAACAACGGAGAATCCTGCTAGTGTCAGAGTCTTTCCAGGTCTAGGATCATAAGGCTATCTTCCGTATCAACATCACGGACACATCACCACAATCTACCACACACTTATCATTACGCTTGTTCAGGATGGTCTTGGCTTGACTTGACTTATCACGCCGACGAGAGCTGCAGGTGTCTGAGGGGGCGGGCTCTAAGAGACTGTAGCCGAACGCCGTCGAGTCTGACAGCAGAGTCAACGTGACTCAAGCGATAGGCTATATGCAGCGGTACACCTATTTGTGGCCCCAGAACTATTATTTTTTCAGTATATGTTTTGGTTGGGTCAACACGTGTATCGGGACTTGTCTCCATGCCAACGATACACAGACAGCCTGTTATTGGGTCGCGCTGCGAGCATTTTTAGTTTCACTTTCGTTTTTGAAGCGGTTCGCATATTGCCACTTTGCCAGTATGGAGCATAGATAGATAGCATAGACGGGAAAAGATTACATGGAAATGGCGTGTTCCAAGTTCTCTGCCTAGAGAAAGGTGGACAGTGAAATCGCCAATTTAAAGAAGAATGGACTGAAAAGTTTGCATTCATTCTTCCTCCAACCAGCACAAGACCCATGTGCTTAATATGCCAGGAGACTATCTGTGATGAAGATTTCCAATTTGAAGCGGCATTATGAGACAAAGCATACAAATTTTGAAGAAACATATCCTCAAAATTCAGAGGTAAGAACAACAAAAAGAAATGCACTAAATACAGTATATCACATGTGGCCTGACCGACCTCAATAAATGGACCTTTGAGTCATTGAAAAACATCTTTGTGGCCCTGAGGATTGTATTTGAGTACCCCTGCTATATAGGCTATATATACACATGTATATACGCATATATACACACACGCATGTACACGCACACGCAGGCGACGTGTGTGTGTGTGTGGTTTTTTTTTTTTTTTTTTTTTTTTTAGTATATTTGTATTATCATCCTATGTTTGAATTAACTGGACCTCACATAATATAAATAGGCCTGCTCACAACACAATGCACAGAACTTTGGATCAAGCCATGAGATTAGCGACCAAAATAAAGGCAAGCATTTCACCACAAGGTGGCCACCGAGTGCGGACCTGAACACACGTCATTGAACTTTTAACCAATGAGAACCATTCCGCTGTAGCAGGTGTGGGCAAGCCGGTTGTAGCCGTCGCAGACCGCGCTGCTTAGCGCTGCGAGAAGCGGCTCTTGAAAACTATTACCGCGATGTTTTAGGTCACGTGATATGGCCGCGACCCTGTGACGTATTTGTAGTCAGCTGCTAGCAAAAACAAATTCTAGCCATCATGCATCGCTTCAACCCATATACAATGCGTTAGGTACATCGGGTCGAATTCGCCTACTGAAATCAGAGCGCAGCAGGATTTGACTAGATCGACATCATTACCTGCGACTGCGGAGATCTGGCTTCTCAGATTGCCAGAGATGGCAGCAGCGGGAGGGTAGAATGGGACGCCGGTGGAGGTTGGGACTGCACTTCCCAGAGTTCTGCGCGGGATAGAGACGCCGTCAGGGGGTGTCGGAGTGACGTCTTCGGCCCGCGTCGAGGAGGAAGCGGCAGGTTCCCGGGATGTAAACACGGCGGCCTGGAGGGAAGAGCTGGAAGGTGAAGCGGTAGCGGCCTCTAAGCTTTGGATCCTGGAATTCATGCTGGAAATGGATGAGTGGGTGGAAGACAGCGCTGCCATGATGGCGTCGTTTCCCGGAGCTGCAGAGGCGACTGCTGGAGTTGGGGCTCTAGCTCTTTTGGCCGGCGGGGCAGCAGCTGGAGTCGGAGCGAATGCTGAGTTCCGGGAGCTGTGTTTGCGTTTGCTGAAGCTTCCGAGGAGCGGAGGCAGGAGCTGATCGGCGGGTGGAGGTTGAGACCCAGCGAAATTTAAAATAAAGCTAACAGTTCCTGGTGTGACGCTCCGACCGGAGCGGTAACATCGTTAGCAAACAGAAACTCCAGCGGCTTGGAATCGGCCAGTCATTGAGCAATGGGACATCTGTGGCGTTACCTTGCCTGCCGGGCGAGAGCTTCGACGGAGAGATGGAGCCCTCTCATCGTCGTAGATTCGTCGGCTTCCTCTGTTTCGGGGTTTTGCTGAGGCTCCGTACCGTCATATTGCCGCGGGTCCTCGACATGGACGGAGAGCGACGACATCAGTAGCAGCAGGGTGAGTACGAACGTGAATAGCGAATTCTCTTCGAACGGGAGCTCGTCTGAAAAAGCCGGCAGAGGAAGCAATGAGGGAGGTCAGGCTAGAGCGGTTTAAATAGCGAGCTCTGAATGCAATTTCCCAATAGGAAGCGGGTACGGGGAGTCAGCTGAGCTGTCAGCTGATCTCCTCGGTTTTGACAGCTACGCTGTTGCTGCTGATTTAGAGCTTGACGTCGTGGCCTGCCAGAACTAACGCTACGCTTGATTTAGCATCACCAAGGGCGTAACTTTGAGTCGAACATTGGGGTGGTTGAGATTTCCACCTGTGAAGCAGGTGTGTGTATATATATATATATATTCTTTGGCCACCAGCCACTGCGGCAGGTTTGGGTTTACCAGCCCAGATATATAGTTTGTGCCTAAAATAAAGTTGAACGACTCAGAAAATGCATAAAAATGGGTCTTGAACGTGTACAAAATACACATTAAAGTGTGTGCAAGTGTTCTTGTTAGGACTCATGGTCCTTAATTGTCTCTAACTTTAAGTATTTTGTCCCGATTACAAATGGGTTTGTAGTGTTTCCCACAGGATCTTTGGAGACTATGGTTGGGGGATTGCGATCCTCTAGGGAGGTCCGGGGGCATGCCCCCCCGGGAGAACATTTTGAATAATTTCATTTTAATGCATCAATTTGGTGAATTCTGAGAAACAAAATATGACATATCAATTACTGACCAATTTCTTACAAACTGCTGGTACTGATACAAATGTTGACATACTAAATGGGGTTGAGGAGTTTAAGCATTCAAGAAAAGATGAGAACAAAAATGACTAAAACACAATTCGTTTATTATTATTATTAATAATGATAATAATAATAATAATAATAATAATAATAATAAAAGTGGGTGACTATTCCTCAGCCTTCCTTGGTGTTTTGGTTTTGACTGAAGCCTCGTTCACATACGTCGTCACTCGCCCATCTCTGAGAGACAACTGTCAATGAATGTGAATGTGTTCTAGCGGAATGTGGACCAGGACAGGCGATGTGATGTGGTCGATCGGAGATAAAATAATTTTAACTTTCTGCGATGCGAGTGAAGCGAGTACCAATCACAATGTAGAATAGAGATGATCGACAGTTGCCGTCAACAGAGAGTTCCACAGAGAGTTGTCGCTTGAAGTCGCCAACGGGCGGCAGTGAGTTTTTTTTGCCAGCGAGTAGAATTCAGCGAGAAAGCGAGTGACGGGCGAGTAACGACGTATGTGAACGGGGCTATACGCGCACGCACTGTCGAACTCGCCGGCTGGGGGGGGGGGCAACCATGAGTGGTGGCACTGGAGCCCTAGCAGTAGCTACCTCCTGTTGGGAAGATACTTTTATTCTTTTGCTTTTTTTCGCGTGCTTTCTTCATACCACCGCTGATGCGGGGAGAGACCGGGAGAGACCGGGAGAGACAGTAGAGAAGCGCAGGTCCGGCAAGGTGGGCGAAACCAAATCTCAGAGCGGGAGGGGGCACAGACAAACGTCACTATTTTTTACTGGTAAATTGAGAAAATCTACCACACTGTTGTGATTATAATGCTGAACATTCAATATCAATAATTGTGATATCATATTGGGTGGGTTGTGGTGGCTGGTTTGGATTATTGGGTGGGTTGCAACCCACCCATCCCCCCCATAAATTACGCCTATGAGCATCGCTATCGCTAGTTCGCGGCAATCGACAGCGATAGCAGTAAAGCTGCTAAAAGCTGTTTTAATTCTGGCTTTAGCGCTGTTAACACGTCACAGTTTTAATATTTTTCATGCGAGAAAGTCACAGTTTAATCCAGTGCAGAGTCTGTGGGAGCCGCGACCGGTGACCAGGGCAACGGCTGTCACAGCGGCGGCAGCGCCGGTCTACTGATCTGATCGCCCAGGGCCAACCTCTGTCGTCATCCCGGGGGAGAAAAACGAGCTGGTTAAATTATTTTTATTAGATTAATGTTGGTCTCATTGATGAAATCTAACAACTGTGGCAGCCGCATTAGTTTGTCTGAATGAAAAGTGTGCAGGGCTGCCTTTGGGCTGATGTCAGGCCCGGAGTGGCTAATCAGGAGGACCGGGACAATTCCCGGTGGGCCGGTCTGACTTTTGGGCCGCGAGGGCCGGTGTTCAATTATTATTTTTATTTATTTTTGTGCCGGTGTTCAGTCATGGCACTGAGTGGAGTGGGTATCACGTGTATGCGTCGCGGGGATTCCCGCAGGTAAATAGACACAAGAACCCAGCCGAACTCTCGGCCCTGATGCCCCCAGACCATGGTGAAAAGCCCGCGGTCCTCACTAAAACACAGGCCCGCCCAGGTCCACAAGAGTCCACACAGGCGGACTCTCCGTCGAACGCGAAACGCCAAGACGCGCCGCACGCAAACCAGCCGGGAAACAGACAGCTGAACACGGCCGAACTATGGGCACTTGTGCCCCCAAGGCTGTGTGAAAAGCCCGTGCAGCTCACTTAAGCACCGGCCGGTCCAGGTCCGCGCCACGCCACAATTACGCACAGCGAAGCCGGACTTCTGCTTGGTCCGTACACACGTAAAACACTCGGACGCGTTGCGGGGATTCCCGCAGGTAAATAGACACAAGAACCCAGCCGAACTGTCGGGACTATCACCCTCAGAGCTGGCTGAAAAGCCCGCGGACATCGGTCAAACACCGGCCCGCCCAGGTCCACAAGAGTCCACACAGGCGGACTCTCCGTTGAACGCGAAACGCCAAGACGCGCCGCACGCAAACCAGCCGGGAAACAGACAGCTGAACACGGCCGAACTATGGGCACTTGTGCCCACAAGGCTGTGTGAAAATACACGGAATTACAAGGCTTTAGAGAACAGTGCACTATTGTATGCTTAACATGTAAAGTTATAATTACATTATTTTAATATAATAGGTCGTGATCTAAAGTGGGCCGGTCTGAGGTATGAAACTCCAGGGCTGAAAATGAGTCCCACTCTGGCCCTGGCTGATGTTATCAATCGCTCTGGCTACGTTGTCCCGGTCCGAGGTGCCTGGAAACTTAAGGCCCGCCCTACTCTGCTCTGATTGGCTAGAACTCCTTGGTTACCTTGAGTACCATTGGTAGTTGGAACTATCACTTTAAACGACTGGTTACAGTTAAAAAAAAACAAAAAAAAAAACACTTCACCAAAATATTGCTACGCCGGATTTCCGGCACCGTGCCGGAGGTCTTCAAGCCCTGCATTATTAGACCAATTGATTAATCCATGTGTGTCTGACCTCACAACAATGGTCAGGCACACCTGGATTAATCAGTTTGAGTCTTTCAGGCACTGAGGTTTAGTGCTTGCTTATGCCACAAAGTTTTACATTTTTACTAGTGCTGGGCCGTTAACACCATTAACAGCGTTAACTTAACGGCGCCGTTAATACGGCCCGCCCAGCACTAACTTCAACAAACACCCACCTCCGAGAGAAGCACGAGTTTCCTCCATGTTTTGCTTTTTCCCCCTGGTTTTTATCGCAAACAACAACAACAAATAACCATAAAATTTAAAGTAACTAAATGTCAGAAGCACAACACAAATAAACAGTCTCAGCCGGAAAAAAACTAAATATATTCGAGAGGGAACAGGAGGAAGCAAAAAGCTTATTTAGTCCCGCCCCTTACTCACAAAATCATATCATATGCAATAAAAATTAAAATATTGTCATTCAATAGCCTCAGTTTATTGTTGACTGTTGGCATCCAAGATGATATCCGCTAATATAAAACATGTGTAGCACCTTTAATCCTGATTAATGGATACTCACATCCCTAGGTTCGGTAGGAGTTGGGTGAATGACTCAAAATGAGGAGTGGTTTGAACAGGTGATATTTTAATATCGATGAGAAATAAAATAATAAACATAAACAACTTGGTTGTTCCCTTTTTCAAAATAATAAGGCGCCAGAAAAGAAAAAAAGAAAAGAAAAGAAAAGAGTCCTGGGACACTGAGCACTCCTGCTCAGCGTTCTTGTGTGTTCCGTTGAGGGGGATCCAATGTGTGTTCTGAGTGTCAATGTCAATTGAGTTTCCTTGTCTTCAGTTTCTTTTATTACTACTACCCGGGTAGGTGAGAAGTGTGTGTGTATATCTTATCTGCTGTCAATGTGTGAGATTCAGATGATCCGGAGTCGTTGAGGTAGGTAGGTTCTGCAGCTGGCCACACTGCTTCTCCAACTTTCTCTCTCGCTCTCAGAATCGCTGGGCTGGGCTCGCCATCTCATTCGTCTCGTCCTCAGAAGCGTTGGGCTGGGCTCGCCATCTTGTTTGTCTCGTTCCCTCTGTTTCTCAGTTCAGACTAGCAAAGAAAAAAAAACAACCTACACAGAAAGTGCATAGGTATAAGAAACTTAATCTGATTCTGTCTATATTTCTTATGAGATCTCATCGTTTTCTAGGTTCACCAAAATTTAGGAAATACATTAGAACACATTAAATTAATTATTATGACTTAAAACAATTAGTTTTGACCATAAATGAAATCAATTATTCATGAATTATCATGTTAACAATGATATTTTTAACAGACATGTGGAAGAAAAATGTAATAACCTATTAGCCTACTTTTTCTATATACTGTGTGTGGAGAAAAATGTAAATACATAAGCTAATCACGCAGCTTTAAATTACTACACATAGACTCGGATGTTCAGATAAGTGGAAAATTACTGTAAGGGTTAGAAACTGCGTCAGGGCACGGCACCTGCATGCTACAATGTAGGAGACAGTACACACAAGAGAGATGGCGTCCGAATCTCACACATACACACACGCGCCCACGCACATACCAACATCAGCAAGGGACAGCAAGGGTGGGGGCTAGCGGCCAGCAAACTGATACAGTGCCTAGCAGAGATAGCACCGGAAGAGATGCACCTCGACAACATTCACACACACACATAGATGACAACGCCTGGAAGGACGAATCGTATGAGCCAGTGTGGGTGGAAATACCCAGTGCTCCAACCAGGCCGCGGCATTCTAAAATTACGCTACGCCTGCTTCGATTGATTGAGCCAATCAGACTCATGTGGAGTTTTGGATATATTGAACTGCGCACTCTTTGTAAGCGCCTTTTTGAGTGAACTCAACCCTATGTTGAGTTGACTATTAGGTCCGTGCACGTTTAACTGCCGGAATATGCTTTCTTGATACTTGTGCTAATAAAGCGCTGTTTTTGATACAACTTATAAACTCTCCTCGTATGTTTGAGCTTAATATCCATATTCAAGCTCAATATTCAAGCTTACTATTTTTTCCACAACAAATCTGGTAGCAGAGGATGGTTACGAGATAAGCTTGAGGAGAAGACAATCCTAACGACTATCTCCTGTCTTGTAGACGGAGGAGGTTTCCTGAGAGAAAGCGGAGGCCAGAAGGGTTCATCCACTCTCGGGAAAGTTGATCACTGAGCGCTCAACCGAAAAGGTAAGCAGAAGCCTATTTAATTGAATTCTGTATATTGAACATATAAATTAAGTGATCAACAATTACCGAGTGTGAGTATGAATACTTTAGACAAAATTTAACTAAAGGATAAAATGTTAGAAGAGTAAAAGGAAAGCATATTCTGCAAAAGTGATAAAATAACTCTGCCATAGTGTGTACACATGTGTGACTGAACCTAACAGAAAACACGAGATGAAGGACGAATAGAAGGGCTCTTATGTGTGTAGTATCGTGAAGTAGCGGACACACCACACTCCGTGAATCATGAGAATTCTTGCACATAATTAAGCCGCTCTATTAACGATCATAGCGTGTTTTGGGTTAACCAACAGACTGCATAACTAGTACTATGTAATTTGGAAGTCGACACAATTCCTCCGGGACCGCGCTGTCCAGTAGAGAAGCGTAGGCAGTGGTTGTGATACAGGACATTTATGTAATTTGGAACAGATACAATTCCTCCGGGACCGCGCTGTCCAATAGAGAAGCGTAGGCAGTGGTTGTAATACAGGAAAGCGTATAGTAATTTGGAACAGATACAATTCCTCCGGGACCGCGCTGTCCAGCAGAGAAGCGTAGGCAGTGGTTGTAATACGTAAAATTTAAACATGGCATGGAGTCTTTTGATATAGACATAGAAGAAGAAGTAGCCGACACCCTGTTGCACGCTCCAGGAGGTGACTCTCTTCACTCAGCAGCAACTGCAGGAACACACACACCAACGATAACGGAAGTGAGCAGACAGATACTAGAATTAGAAAAGCTTATTAAGGCGAGTTTGGTATATAAACCTAGTGGGATTGGGGTTGATGTGGGTAACGTCAGGAGCAATTCTTTTGATTATATTGAGGGACTGAACGAGAGGGGAATGGAAGACTTTGTGGAGACCTTGAAGGCTAGAAATAGGACTGAGGATAGAAGTAAAAAGGGAGATGGGAAGATAGTTAAGACAGTAGCGAAAAGGTGGGAGATCAAGGGATGGATCACCAAGGACGGGCAGCCATCAAGAGAAGCCATGAATATGATGGTGAATGATGTCAAACGAAGATTACAGAGAGCCCGACAGAACATGGAGACTGAAAAAGACAAGCAATCATTTTTCAGACCACACAAAAAGGCGTTCGAAGAACAAGAAGAAGAGACAAGAGTGGCAAACCTAATGCTAAAAGACCTGTTCCAGCAGAGGAAAATAGAGAGGGGAGACAAACATGAAGAGACACAGGATGTGGGAGAAGCGCAGGGAGTGAGAGGCCTATATCCAGTCTTATCAGAAAAGTCAACAACTGGGCCTCCAGAAACGACACCTCCCCCAACAGCCCCCCCTTCCTACACACACAACAACCCATTTATGCCTGCACAGACAACAGGCACAGCAATGCAAGCGCCAGTACTAACCTTGGCCGGCGTGGAGGTCCACGTACAAGATAAAGACAGAGAGGAAATGAAGAGAGAAATAGAAAGACTGCAACAGCGACTAGAGGCGCTGGAGCCCCCTGGAGGACCAAGACGTCAAAGCAGGTCAGAAACAACCTACCCAAAAAGTGAAACAGAGGGATCCCTCGCAAACAATCCTTTGATGCCACCTAGTGGCAGAAACCATACCGACCCAAGGAAGGAGAGGCCAACCGGAGTAGCGCCTCCTGCCTGCAGTACCGGAGGCCGAGAGGAGGAAGAGGAACAGGGAGCGGCTGGAGGATACAATCCTAAATCAATGACATGTGGATACGATCAGGACTTCATGAGAGACAACACAGACCACTTTGGCCTACCGACAGGAGGGGCAGAGATATTTCAACTGATCGATCTAAGTGACATGGCCGCTCCAAATCCAAGAACCCCGCCAAGGAGCCCAAGCCCCACCAGAAGGCGAACGGAGGATGAGCGGATAGATGAAATTATTGCAAATATGAGGGATGGACTGCACCTACCAGCAGAAAAGACACACCTGCAAATGAAGGGCAGGTTTTATGGGGAAACCACAAGGATTCCACATCCCCCCGAGAAGGCACCCTCCCCAGCAGGAATGCGGCTAAGGTCAGGAGCGGTGATGGCTCCACAACCTGCCAGTATCAAGAAGAGCAGATGTTACAACCCACAAGAGCCCCTAATGAGGCCGTTAGGAGAGAGCCTGGGAGCGGCCTTCCCTTTGAGACCGGTGCCAGGAGGAGGGGGACACGTCCAATACATACCATTCACGTTCGGAGACCTGGACACGCTGAACTCCAGGCTGCCCAACCTCCATTCAGGGTCCACACCGTGGATGGAGGCGTTCCTGACACAGACCGCTGGGAACGTCATGGCACTGGGAGACATGAGGGCGATTCTGGGAAGAGCCACGGACACAACCACAGCAAGTGCCATATTGGGACAATGTGGGCAACTGGACACGGCTCCATCAACAGTTCCGTTTGGGGCATTTGCCAACAACTTCTGGACAGTACTGAGACAGCATTACCCAACCCCAGTGGACCGATCAGTGGTGGACACGCTGAAACATCAAGAAGGTGAATCCCCGGACAGTTATATGTCACGAGCAAAGAAAGAATGGCAAAAAGCTTTCGGAGAACCACACGACAACACTGAGACCACACTCTCTCTGTGGAGAGCAACAGTGACCAAAGGTTTGCCAGAAGAGGCAAGAAAACTCCTGGAAAATGTGGTGGGTTTGGGAGAAATGGACGGCCCCATGTGGTGTTCACAGATACGACATTACCTGATAAGACACCAGAAAGGAGAACAAGGACAGAAAGATGAGATAAAAGGACTAAAAAAGAAGATACTGAAGAAACAACTGGCAGAATTGGAAGAAAAGGAAAAGGCAAAAAAGACGAAACAAATGCCGGCTGTGACGCCTCCCACACCGGAGGCACCAGCCACCCAGTTGTACCAACAACCACAACAACCATGGCCCCCTCAGGTGCAGCAGCAAGGCTATCAAAGAGGAGGAGGATTCAGAGGGGGAAGGGGTCGCGCCCAACAAGGGCCCGCCTTCTATTGCTACAACTGTGGCAGACCTGGTCATTATGCGAGAGACTGCCGAGCAGGAGCTCAACAGACAGGAAACTACGCAGGGCCACCACAAGGAAGAGGAGGACCGGGTCCCTACAGGGGAAGAGGAAGAGGGGGACCACCACAGTACGGGCCACAACCCGTCCCACCGACACCGGGGCCTGAGCCGCCCCAGCATCAGGCATATACTGGGGACTGGTACCAGGGACCAGGGACCCAGTGTCAAGGCTCTTACTGACACGCCCCTCCACCAAGACAAGAAGCGGTGCACTTCGGACTAACCACAGAGCCTCTCCTAACACTCAATATTAATGGGCGGCTACACACCATGCTGGCGGATTCAGGAGCCACCTATTCTTGTCTAACAACACCGCAACAATCTTCGAATATAACCCAATCGGTGGTGGGCGTGACGGGTTTACCACAAGTACAGTACTTTTCGGAACCGCTCCCGGTGGAATACCAGGGACACCAACTCTCACATTCCTTCTTGTTGGCACCACAATGCCCGGTAAATCTTTTGGGAAGAGACCTAATGTGCAAAATGAGACTAACAATTTACATGAACAATGACGGAGTACATGTAACAACCAGCCCGCCACCATCGACACCCGAAAACCCAGTGAGGCTCATGATGCTTGCACCTGAAGTAAAAGAACCCCTCATGGCGGACCAAGAGGTATTTTGGCTACGCCTCCTGGAAAATGGCCCAAGGACCCCACAGATACAGTATCAATTCCACCTTTTAAAGTCACGCATATTCGCCCTCCACCCATACAAAATGCCGCTGGATCACGTACATTGCACCATGAACGTGGAGTCAGACCCGGATAGCCCCTACACTGATGACTGGGACGAAAACATGGGTCATCTACACCCTCCCATTGTATGCAGCCATATCTACTGCGGGAAAGAGGGAGTCGCGGCCAGGTGTAACGCGCAGCCTTGTTCTGGGCTGAACATTAACTCTCCAAGGGGTTCATGGAAAAATAGACTTCATGTAAAAATTAAACAAACGAAACGCCACCGTGGTGCAATTTAACGTAAAGATCCACGTCACTTTTAATTTAGACGGGCTTTCCCAGCTCGGCCGCTCTGAGCGCAAAATGATCACCAAAATAAATTAATTACATACAAGGCACGCAAAAAACCCCGGTCTTTCCACTTTGTAAATTAAGTAAATAACCCCCCCAAACGAAATATCACTTATTGAACCGAATGGTTCACGATAAATATGTCCACAGTTCGAAACCTTTCAATACTCAGGAACAATACAACGCCGAGCGGCTCGGGCGCCGGAGGAAAAACGAACAAACAAAAGGAGTCAGTCTCACCCCGTTTACCCGCGGTCCTTTGTGTCAGTCCACCGGGAACAGAGTCAACCAGGAGGGAAACTCAACTGGCCTCCGCCTGACCAGGAGGGAAACTCGACTGGACTCCGCCGGACCAGGAGGGAAACTCTACTGGCGGCTCCGTTCGCTTAGTCCGTGCCTCGGCTCCGTCCGATACAACGCAGTCTAAGTTACGCCGCTCTCCCCCCTCTACCGCCAGCCGTCCACCATCTCTTCCGACCATCACCAGGTGTCCTCCTCCACCTGGTCCACGTCACATCCTCCCTTTATCCCCTCGGCCCACAAATTTTGCTATTCCTATTTATAATAATTTCAAGGCACCCACACTACCCATTTAGTTTACAGACTACATCTCACATCAGGCAACCAAGTGCACTTTTCTTTTAAACCTTTGTTTGCACACTGTACATTTTATTTCATGTCAAGGTGACGCTGTCACAGATCCCCCCCCCCCCCAGCCGGAGGTATCGGAGGCTGAACCCCGAAAAAGGGTTTCAGGTTGACCACGTTGACTGTGTCTACCCTCTTACCCTGGTCGTTCGTCTGTATCAGGTAGTCTATGGGGCCTAACTTTCTCACCACTGTCGCTGGACCTGACCATTTAGGCGCAAGCTTGGATGAGAATCCGTCTGATGCTTTGGAAAGTGGGTGTGTGCGGACCCAGACCTGGTCTCCCAGGAGGAGTTGTACACCTCTCCTCCGGGTATTATAATACCTGGCTTGTCTGGCCTGACACACTCCCACTCGCCTTTTAACCTCCTCAGCCATCTCCTTTTGCCTCTCCAGGAGCTGGTAGGGCGACTGCTGGGGCGAAGGTGGCGAACCAATCAATCGCTCCAACGGGCCTTTGAGGGCTCTTCCCAGCGCCAGCTCTGCAGGAGATCTACCCGTAGTCTCATGCTGGGCGGCGTTGATGGCAAAGCGAAACTCTCGGATCCACTGATCCCATTTGTCATGCTGGTCCCCAACATAAGAGGCAATCATGGTTTTGATGGTTCTATTAAAACGTTCTGTTAGATTGGCCTGAGAATGATAACTGGTAGTGAACTTCTGTGTCACTCCCCAGGTCTTACAGAGGTTAGCCATCTCATGGCCAGTGAACTGAGGCCCCCGATCCGTCACCAGCTCCTGCGGGACTCCGAACCGGGTAAAAATCTCATCCTTGAGGATGGGGATGATGCGAGGGGATTTGCTGTCTTTGAGGGGAAACATTTCAACCCACTTTGTGAAGTAATCCACAATCACCAAAAGGAACTTATTGCCCTTCTTACTGCGAGGGAATGGCCCCATAAGGTCCATACCAAGCTTCTCCCATGGACCTTCGACTGTGGTGGGCTGCATGAATCCGGCTGGCTTTTGGTTGTCAGCCTTGTATAGCTGGCAGGTCTGGCAGTTCCTGACATGATCCCAGACATCTTTCCGAACCGTCGACCACCAAGCTACGTCAAGGACCCTAATCAGGGTCTTGAGTCTGCCCAGATGGCCGCTTAAGGGATGGCCATGAAAGTACTCCAGGAAACTGGGTACGAGGGCTTTTGGTACCACTAGTTGGAATTTCTCACCTCCATCTTTTACAGGCGACTTCCGGTACAGCAGGCCCTGTACCAATGTAAACTCCACCCTTCCGGGTCTACTCGTGGTGGACGTGACCTGCTTTAACCTCTCCAAGGTCTCAGGATCCTTTTCCTGAGTTTCTCTTATCTCCGCCAGTGAAGTTGGGAGATCGGAGGGAGAAAGGGAAGTATTTAATGCCACCCAGGCTGCAGGGGCATTTGGCTCTGATACCGCCCTCGACAGGGCGTCTGGGACAATATTTTGTAACCCTTTTCGATACTGGACCCTAAATTGAAACTGCTGGAGCCTCAGGGTCCACCGTGTCAGCCTGGAGGATGTTTTAGGGCAGTTGAAAGCCCAGGTCAGAGCCGCATGATCTGTATAAACAGAGAACTCCTTTCCCTCCAAATAATGTCGCCATTTCTCAACCGCCCAGACAACGGCCAGGCACTCCTTCTCGGAGGTAGAATAGTTGCATTCCGCGCCTCGCAACCCCCTGGATGCGTAAGCAACCACCTTCTCCCCCTCCTCAGCGACTTGCACCAACACCGCCCCCAGCCCAACCTCACTGGCATCGGTGTGCACCTCAAACGGAAGTCCGTGGTCAGGCTGAGTAAGGATAGGAGCACTCACCAAGGCCTGCTTCAGCTGTTCAAAGCTCTGCTGGCATTCTTCCGTCCAGGCCCACTCCACCTCCTTCCTCGTCAGACGATGCAGGGGAGCGGCAAGGTTTGCAAAATGGGATATAAATTTGTGATACCACCCGACGAGTCCCAGGAAGCGTTGCAGGGCCTTGATGTTGGTAGGCGTCGGATAGGCGGTCACTGCCAACGTCTTTTCGGGATCCACCCGTACGCCTTTCTCCGAGACAACATGGCCGAGAAACTTAAGTTCACTACAGAGGAAATTGCACTTTTTGAGATTCAGGGTCAGATTGGCCTCACTTAGCCTCTCCATGACATCATTGAGATCCTTCAGGTGCTGTTCTGTTGTGGGAGAAAAAACGTTGACATCGTCAATGTACACAAAACATATTCTTCCTCTGAGGGCCCCCAGCACCTTCTCCATAAGGCGCTGGAATGTAGCCCCGGCATTTTTCAACCCAAACGGCATGCACTTAAACTGGTAGAGGCCAATGGGGGTAATGACAGCCGTCTTGGCTTTGCTCTCTTCCGCCATCGCCACCTGCCAGTATCCTGACTTTAAATCCAGGGTGCTGAAAACAGCAGCCCCGTGCATTGACTCCAACAAATCATGGATGATGGGCATGGGGTAGGCGTCCTGGTGCGTCTTGGCGTTCAGAGGCCGAAAATCCACACAGAACCTCATGGACTTGTCAGGCTTTGGAACCAGGACCACAGGTGAGGCCCAAGCGGACTGGGAGGGTTCTATGATGCCATCTTTGAGCATCTGCTCCACATGGTCAATAATAATTTGGCGTTTGTAGGGAGACACTCTATACGCTCTACAGCGTACTGGCACGTTATCAGTAACAAAGATCTGATGCTCTTCCACAGTGGTTGCCCCTAACTTTCCTGAACACACCTTTGGCCAGGCCTCGAAAAGCTCTCGGATTTCCAGGGGGTAACTGGAAAAATCCAGAACAGGGTCGATCTGGCTGCTACTCACCCCTGGGAGAGGGAGTGCCATGATGAGACTCACACTGACCTGTGGGCTCGGTTTTCCAGGGTTCTGAGAGAGGAAAGAATAGAACGTGTACCCTCTCGGCCCCTTCACTCCATACGTTAGATCACCCAGATTTATAATGGTGGATGTCTTGGTGAGAAAATCTAAACCTAGGATGATAGGGAACGCCAAGTTGTCATCCGCTATTATGTATGTCTCTATCGACCACATCATGTCATGCCAGTTGTACAGCAACTGAATTTTGCCAAGGGCTCCATGGCAGGTCTTTCCATCAGCCAGGGCAAAGCTTTGGTTCTCACTTGGCCTCAGTTGTTCCCCCTCTTGCGCCACCTGTACCCACTGGCTATGCCTCATAAGAGAGTAAGTACAGGCGGTATCAAAAACGGCCTGACACTGTCTTCCTCTCACCTCTATCGGCACATGCAGAAGAGATGAGGTTTTCTCTTTTCCACGCCGCACCACAGTCACCACATCCGCAGGCTTCTTTGACATCCACTTCTCCGGTGGCTTTTTTGCCATCCTCCCCTTTGCTTTCTGTTGGTCCACCTTCCCCCAATACTCCTTAGCAGCCGTACAGTCCTTCTCCACCAACGTGCCCACGGAAACCAGCTGCTCCACAGTAGTGACGGTGCCCCGGAGGCACCCAGCAATTCTGGGGTTGCAGTTATTGAGGATCTTCCTCACTAACTCAGTTTCAGAGATTTCAGGCTTCCACCGTAAACAGAGTGCACGATAGTCATAGGCAAAATCTCTCACACACTGTTCAGGCAGCTGCACCATATCCCTGAGCTTCTCTTCGACCTCTGCGAGGTAATCAGGAGGAAGGAAGGCGGCCTGAAACGCCTCCTTGAACTCCACCCAACTATGGACCTTACTTTTGGCTACACTCCACCAACTATTGGCCGGCCCTTTAAGCACACTGGATAAGGCACCAACTAGCTCTGCATCACTCAACGGCCGTACCGCAAGAAAGGTCTCACATTGATCAACGAAGTTTAGAGCATCGGCTACCTCCCGAGACCCGCAGAATGAGGGAAAGTCTATGTGAACAGCAGGTTTCGAATACACCACTGCCGCTCCAGTGACCTTGCTGGGAGACGCACTGCAAGGAGCAGTGATATCCATCCCCTCCAAGCCTGACTGAAACATGGCCGGTGGCGTTAGACCAGAGGTTGGGGCCTGAGACTGTGTCTCTGTCACATTCGAGCTCCTAAGGGGCTCTAGTGGCTCACTGAGGGAGGCAGCACCGAAGGCTGGAGGAGACATAAGAGGAAGTCCGCTGTCAAAAGTGACATTAAGGGGTGGAAGCTGACCATGATGGGCCACGTGGCGGGGCTGTTCATGGCTCAGAGAAGCTGCGTCGCTGGTGGTTGGAGCCCGCGACCCCCCGATGGCGTTGGAGTCTGGAGTGGAGCGTCCCTGGGCTGGTACGGGGCCCCTAGCTCCGAAGAGGGATGCGGGGACCGCTGTGCGACTTAAGCGCTTCAACCGCTGAATCTCTGCACTCCACTTTTCATCCCTCCTCTGCAAACACTCCACTAGCTGGACCTCGAACCGCTTGAGAGTGCTCATCACCCGATGCTCCAAATGTTCAACGTTTGTGTCCACATAGCCCCTAATGCTGTCCTCTCTGTTCAACGTGCTAGTGACTGAGTCGCGAAAATCTCCTTCCAACATGTGCACCTTATCAATTACTGTCTTTAGCTCCTCCCCAAGGGTAGAGATGGCAGGCAGACCAAGGTAAGAGGTGCTGTCTCCCTCCTCCACACCGTCTTCAGGGTCCGGCTCAGACAGATACAGTGAGCTAATCAGGGATGTTATCTCCCCCACAGGATTTCGCCTGGTGACCCACTCATCTCCCCCATTCTCATGGTGCTGATCCGCGGCTTCATGCACCGATATGGGAGTAGACGCCTGTGTGCCTTCACTGGCAGCCTGACTGCCGGCATCAATTTCACCCAGGGGCAGATTCTCTTCAGTAGCCATCAATAAAATTTATCTTAAAGAACACACTTATTTATAAACAATTTCATGTCCACAGTATGTCACTAATTAACCAGCATGTACGAATATTTCACACACCGTTACTCCCAAACCAAACACAAAAGCTTTGCATACACAGTTTACAATATTACCCCAACGAAAGCGCTCATTAATTTAATTCACTCCAAACACGTTATCTATTTCAATTCCCCGTACGGGCCACCATCTGTAACGCGCAGCCTTGTTCTGGGCTGAACATTAACTCTCCAAGGGGTTCATGGAAAAATAGACTTCATGGAAAAATTAAACAAACGAAACGCCACCGTGGTGCAATTTAACGTAAAGATCCACGTCACTTTTAATTTAGACGGGCTTTCCCAGCTCGGCCGCTCTGAGCGCAAAATGATCACCAAAATAAATTAATTACATACAAGGCACGCAAAAAACCCCGGTCTTTCCACTTTGTAAATTAAGTAAATAACCCCCCCCAAACGAAATATCACTTATTGAACCGAATGGTTCACGATAAATATGTCCACAAGTCGCAAACTTTCCGATACTCAGGAACAATACAACGCCGAGCGGCTCGGGCGCCGGAGGAAAAACAAACAAACAAAAGGAGTCAGTCTCACCCCGTTTACCCGCGGTCCTTTGTGTCAGTCCACCGGGAACAGAGTCAACCAGGAGGGAAACTCAACTGGCCTCCGCCTGACCAGGAGGGAAACTCGACTGGACTCCGCCGGACCAGGAGGGAAACTCTACTGGCGGCTCCGTTCGCTTAGTCCGTGCCTCGGCTCCGTCCGATACAACGCAGTCTAAGTTACGCCGCTCTCCCCCCTCTACCGCCAGCCGTCCACCATCTCCTCCGACCATCACCAGGTGTCCTCCTCCACCTGGTCCACGTCACATCCTCCCTTTATCCCCTCGGCCCACAAATTTTGCTATTCCTATTTATAATAATTTCAAGGCACCCACACTACCCATTTAGTTTACAGACTACATCTCACATCAGGCAACCAAGTGCACTTTTCTTTTAAACCTTTGTTTGCACACTGTACATTTTATTTCATGTCAAGGTGACGCTGTCACACAGGGTACTTCTGGATTCGTGGTTACTGCCTTGGTACCGCCTGAGCCCCTCAGCTGCTCCACATGTAACCCTGGCCGTAGGATTCGGGCAGGAAGCGCGGAGTCTGGGACCCATGGTCAGAAGAGCAACCACCCTCACATGGGAACAAAGAGCACAACCTGATCTGCTAAAGGCCAAAGAAGAAGATATGTGGTGCTTCACGGGCCCCCATACTACGGATGTCTCCCTCCCAGAACACCTGCCACTGCCAAGACAACATGGACTCCCATGTACGGACCACCCAGGAGCCGCAGCGGTTTTGAATACGGTAGACTCACGATTTTGGACTTCAACTCCCCATGACGTAGGAGCCCTGGAAACACCACCAGTGATTGTCACCCTAAAAGACCCAGATGCCCCTCCTATTTATCGACGACAGTATCCTCTAACCCAAGATCAAATGACAGGCATCGCCCCTACTATTCAGGGTCTCCTTGACGCTGGGGTCATATACGAGTGTCGCTCCCCATGGAACACTCCCATATTGCCAGTACAGAAAGCTGGGGGAAAGGGCTGGAGAATGGTGCAAGACTTCCGCCCCATAAATGATGCAACAACTCCAGATGTTCACCCAGTACCGGACCCGCACGTAGCACTCACAGGTCTCAGCCCAGCGTTTCGATACTTCACTGTCATAGATTTGGCGAACGCCTTCTTTAGCGTTCCACTGGCACAGACGTCGCAAGCTATGTTTGCTTTCACATTTGGTGGCAAACAGTACACCTACAACCGCCTGCCTCAAGGGTTCAGAGACTCGCCCGGTCTCTTCAATCAGGTGCTGAAAGCACACCTACTGGAGCTGAAATGGCCAGCCGGAGTGGTGCTCATCCAATATGTAGACGATCTGCTATTGGCGGCAGAAACCTCTATCCTTTGCCTAGAAGCCACCGCCCTACTGTTCTCAGTCCTGTATAAAAAGGGCTACAAAGTCAAGAAGGAGAAAGTGCAACTATGCAGAGAAGAAGTCCTGTTTCTGGGCCGACAAATCTCAGCGTCCGGACTAGGAGTATCCACGGCTCACAGGGAATCGATTTTACATTACCCAAAGCCCACCACGGTGGCTGACATGCTGTCCTTCCTAGGACTAACAGGGTACAGTCGATCGCACATACCCGACTACTCCAATCGCACACAGCCATTGCGGACGATGATCAATGAGGTCGGCGCTCGAAACCTCACAGAGCGACTACCCTGGACTACTGAAGCCGAACAAGCATTCACTGACATGAAACAAGTTCTCTCCCAAGCTGCTGCGCTCACCTCACCGGACTACACACAAGTGTTCCATTTGGATGTTTCTGAACAAAATGCATTTTTAAATGCTGTTTTGTATCAGAAAAAAGGGGGAGAGAGGAATGTGTTGATATACCACTCTTCAAAACTCGACGCAGTGGAAACCGGACAGTCAACGTGCGCCAGATATGTTGCAGCGGTAGCAAAAGCTCTCCAAAAAACAGCACATGTAGTGATGTGTCACCCATTACAGGTCCACACTGAACATGGAGTTGCAGTGTTCTTGGCAAGCAAGGAGTTTACTTTCAGCATGGCCAGAAAAACCAAGATTCAAAGAGAATGCACCAAGCCGCATATAACTTTTGTGGCAGCCGAAAGGAACATGGCTGGAAACTTTGGGAAAGGAACCCCACATTCATGTGAAGAACTTGCAGTCAAGGAAAGCAAGCTCAGACAAGACCTGAAAAATGACATAGATCCCAGAGCAGAACTCTGGCTCTACACGGACGGATGCTGTTATCGAGGAGAAAACGGACTGAACCGGGCATCATATGCAGTGGTTCAGCAACACCCCGATGGAAGACATGAGACGCTCAAAGCAGAAGTAATACCACAACCCGCTTCAGCGCAAATGGCAGAAGTCAAGGCGCTCACCGAAGCCCTGAAACTGGCCAAAGGAAAGACGGTGAACATCTTTACAGATTCTGCTTACGCACATGGAGCGGCACAAGTAGATGCGCCCATGTGGCAGCGAAGAGGATTCGTAACATCCAGCAACGCCCCAATCAAACATCAAAAAGAAATACAAGAGCTGGTGGAAGCAATCACCCTACCAAGAGGAGTGTCCATAATGAAGTGCAAAGGACATGAGAAAGCAGGCACCAGGATCAGTCAAGGAAACGAAGCTGCAGATCAGGCGGCCAAAAAGGCAGGAGGATATCAGCCAAAGCAAATGATACTTAGGTTGACGCCCCCCCAACCTAAGCTCACCGAAGAAGACCTAAAGAAGATACAAGAACAAGCAGGCCCATACGAATGGTCGACATGGACACAAAAGGGGGCCACAAAGAAAGAAGGTCTCTGGAGATCACATGATGGAAGGATAGTGGCACCAGCAAAACTAGTAGCGACCCTACTAAAAGAAGCCCATGGACCAACCCATGAAGGACAAAGACAGACACTGTTGAACATTTCAGCACTCTGGTGGCACCCACACCTAGACAGCATGATAAAACTATACTGCGAAGAATGCGACGTCTGTGGAAACCACAATCCAAGAAAACCATTCAAGACGCCCATGGGATCCTACCCCATACCTCTTGCACCTTTTCAGGACATTAGCATAGACTATACAGATATGGGGCAGGAGAATATAGTACAGGGAAAGAGATACATGTTGGTAATGGTAGACAGATTTTCAAGATGGGTAGAAGCAATACCCACAAAGAGAGAAGATGGAAAGACAGTGATAAAGTGGTTACAGACAGAGCTAATACCTAGATACGGGGTACCGAAACGTATCAGATCAGACAACGGGACACACTTCAATAATCAGATGTTGAGTGAGGTGGAGGCATTCCTGGGGATTGCACACAGTTTTGGTTCGGTCTACCATCCACAGTCCCAGGGACTGGTGGAACGCGCGAATCAAACGTTGAAGGCTAAGATAGCCAAGGTATGTGCGGGCAGTAAGATGACATGGTTGGAGGCCCTCCCCTTGGCACTTATGGCCATGAGAGCTTCACGGGGGAGTGGCACACACCTGTCGCCGCACGAGTTGTTGACGGGGAGGCCAATGCCTGGCCCGCCACGTGATGGAGGACATATACCTCCTTTAGATGTGTGTCAGATAGAGAAATCCGACTACATGAGAGAACTAATATCTCTTGTTTCAGCCCTCTCGACACAGGTGCAGAAGGCACAGGAGAAGGATCCCGAAGAGCAGGGGACGATAGTCAAAGTAGGAGACTGGGTCAGGGTCAAGGTTCACAAAAGAAAGTGGACAGAGCCCAGGTGGACTGGTCCGTACGAAGTGAAGGAGGTTACTTCACACTCGGTCCAGGTCAGAGGAAAAGCAGGAGCGCCCTGGCACCACCTGACACATTGTGCCCCAGCATCACCACCTACTCGCTCACTCCAGGAAGTGAGAACAGATTTGGCCCAAAATGACGCCTCCTAAGGGTTTTAGGAGACTCTTTGGAGATCCGTCTGTTGCACCGGAGGAAAGGAGGAGATGGGGATTTAGTGAACAGGTCCCTGGAGGAGAGAAGGGACTGTTGTGCTTGCTGACCGCAATAGTTGCAGCAGTAATTATACTAATATTTGGGCTAGGATTGATATACCTAGAACCAAAACAAGGCAACTCCACAGGTAGTTATCTGACCCGCCCCAAAAGAGAACAGGCGAAAACTTTCCAGATCCCCAAAGTTGCGTGCGGTGCCAAAATGGTCTTAAATTACACCGCCGGGGAAACCACGATGTTCACATTTGACTTATGCTCCGTGATAAACTGCGGAAAATCCAAAGCGAGTTGGCGGGGCTACGATGTCTATCTGTGTCATACCGCAGAAATAGTGAGGAGCTGCGAGGCCACTGGGAAACCTTACCAGTAGGGGTGTCACGATTTCGATTTTTCATCGAAATCGATCGAAATGACGTCACGATCTCGAGCATCGAAGTCAAAGAGAGGATCGACGATCCCCCCTCCCCCCGTGTGCAAAGCTACGCACACTACGCAAAGTTACGCAAATGACGCAGCACATTGTAGCCGACGCCGCTAGTTACCTATCCTGCAGGTTATGACACGATGGCGAGTGCAGATGAAAGAGGAGACGCGGCACCGGAGCTTGAAGCAGCTCCTGCTTCTCTTAAATCACATGTATGGAAATACTTTGCGTTCCCGGTGAGTTATGTCGACGACGTTCGCGTTGTTGACAAGAAGACCACAGTGTGTAAGATATGCTATGCGCGTGTACCATACCCGGCCACGGGAAACACTACGAACATGGCAGGACACATTCGCCGGCATCACAAAGATGTAGATTTGACAGCTGGGAAAGCACCATCACTGGTCCAGCCAACTATTCAATCCTCGTTTGCAATAAAACTTCCACAGACCTCAGCTCGCGCAAAAGCTATAACTAGCGCTATAGGGCTATTTATAGCAGCAGACCTGCAGCCTTACTCGGTGGTGGAAAACACGGGATTTAAACATTTAATTAGCGTACTTGAGCCACGCTACAGTATGCCCAGCAGGTCGCATCTTACAACAAAAGTGGTTCCCTCCATGTATGAAGACGTTAAAGAAAAAGTTGTGAGGGGTCTGAGCAATGCAGAGTTAGTTGCCTTAACAACAGATGGCTGGACCTCAAGAGCAACTGAGAGTTACATCACCGTCACAGCGCACTACGTCAATAAAGATTGGGAGATTGAAAGTCCAGTCCTTCAAACTCGTTGTTGAAAACAAGATTGTTACTTTTATATTGCAAATAAATAATTTAAATTTGACCATTAGTGCCTAATGTGATACATTATGGAAATTGCATCACTTATATGTAGCCCAACTTTTGAAATAAGATTTACTGTACAAAATTTGATGAATAAAACCAATGATCGTAGACTAGACTAGTCTGAAAATGGCATAGGCATCTGTGCTGTAAGAAAAAGAAAAAAATCGAGAATCGAATCGAATCGTGACCCTAAAATCGAAAATCAAATCGAATCGAGTATTTGGAGAATCGTGACACCCCTACTTACCAGTATGGGTTTGGGGTCTCGGTGGACTCGCAGCCATTTTGTCCCGATTGGCCTAAGGTAACAAAGTTCACTGGGACCTGGTCCAAGTTTACCCGACACAAACACAGCGCGTTTTGGGACCATATTTCGTTTCAAAGAGATTTCAGTCCAACTAACAATCTGCTCACCCTCTCTATCAATAACATTAAGGCGAGTTCCACGGGAAAAAATCGCATCTGGTTCGTATTAGGAGTAGACGTCAAAGGAAAAGACCCGGTAGTAGGAATACAAGTAAACATATACCCGCCCAAGAGTAGTGCGACGAATACGACCACAGCTAATTCCACTGTCTTAAAGCCACCCACTACCAATCCGACAGTGATGACCCAGGATTACACAGCATTAACTCCTTTAGACGTTGTAAAAATGGCTACAGGCTTCGGGGAAAATAACATTTGGTTAAAGTGGATTACGGATAATGCTAAGAGTCAGAGCATGACGGGATGTGTAGCATGCGCGGTTGCGCGTCCTGCCATGTTCACCGAACCGGCCCCCTTGTATCCAGATCACGATAAAATAGGGTACGAATGCATAATGAGCTTGACTAGAGAAGCCACACCTCCGGGATGTCAACTCTTGGCATCAGTCTTCCCACCCATAGATAATACGACTAAGGCCGGCTATTTTACTGCCATAAAAGGAAAAGATCCCAGGTATCAGTGTTTCAATTTCGCCAGCAGCAACCCAAAAGTCAATGTGGGAAAAATACCCCCAGACTGGTGTAATAGGACGACATCTGGGGATGTGATAGGACCATGGGCCCGAGCAGGACTGTTTTACTATTGTGGAGGGTTGCGTCTCTATACTCGAGTAGAGGCCAGCACCACCACAGGCACCTGCGCCATGGTCAGACTAGGGATGCCCCTTACGTTGATAGGCAGTCGAGGGATAAAAAACCCCTCGGGATCTGGCGCCCTCGTCCGGCGGAGAAGAAGACATATACTTGTTAAAAGGGACACGAGCTTAAAAGATCCATTTGGAGGGACCACATACATAGATGCCATAGGCGTCCCGCGAGGAGTGCCTGACGAGTACAAATTGGCGAACCAAGTAGCAGACGGGCTTGCATCAATCTTTATCTGGATACTCCCCAACAAAAACGCAGACCGCATCAATTATATCCACTATAATCTCTTGCGCCTCGCTAATGCCACTAGGGATGCAGTAGAAGGGCTAGCGGAGCAACTCGCACCCACATCAATCATCGCTATGCAAAATAGAATGGCGCTAGATATGCTTTTAGCTGAAAGAGGGGGTGTCTGCGCTATGTTTGGAAAATTCTGCTGTACCGTAATCCCTAACAACACGGCCCCAGACGGGTCGGTCACTCGAGCATTAGAAAACTTAAAAGCACTCTCCAAAGAAATGCACGATGCATCAGGGGTTGACGACCCGTTTACCAAATGGATGGAAGATGTGTTTGGAAAATGGAAAGCGGTAATAATATCTTTAGCAGCCTCAGTAGCCATCTTCCTGGCCATACTAGTCACCTGTGGATGCTGCTGCATTCCATGTCTGAGAACCATGGTCACCAAATTAGTGCAAACTGCCCTGACTAAAGAACAAGACCCACCAAAGTATATGCTGCCGTTATTAGTTAATGAGGAACTTGGGGATGGGAGCCTGGACATGAAAGACGAGGATGAAGAAGAGTATCTTTAAAAAAAAAAAAAAAAAATGTTCACACCTAGTAGGTGTGAAAAGGGGGATTTGTGGAAGAAAAATGTAATAACCTATTAGCCTACTTTTTCTATATACTGTGTGTGGAGAAAAATGTAAATACATAAGCTAATCACGCAGCTTTAAATTACTACACATAGACTCGGATGTTCAGATAAGTGGAAAATTACTGTAAGGGTTAGAAACTGCGTCAGGGCACGGCACCTGCATGCTACAATGTAGGAGACAGTACACACAAGAGAGATGGCGTCCGAATCTCACACATACACACACGCGCCCACGCACATACCAACATCAGCAAGGGAGAGCAAGGGTGGGGGCTAGCGGCCAGCAAACTGATACAGTGCCTAGCAGAGATAGCACCAGAAGAGATGCACCTCGACAACATGCACACACACACATAGATGACAACGCCTGGAAGGACGAATCGTATGAGCCAGTGTGGGTGGAAATACCCAGTGCTCCAACCAGGCCGCGGCATTCTAAAATTACGCTCCGCCTGCTTCGATTGATTGAGCCAATCAGACTCATGTGGAGTTTTGGATATATTGAACTGCGCACTCTTTGTAAGCGCCTTTTTGAGTGAACTCAACCCTATGTTGAGTTGACTATTAGGTCCGTGCACGTTTAACTGCCGGAATATGCTTTCTTGATACTTGTGCTAATAAAGCGCTGTTTTTGATACAACTTATAAACTCTCCTCGTATGTTTGAGCTTAATATCCATATTCAAGCTCAATATTCAAGCTTACTATTTTTTCCACAACAGACACAGTCTTTATAAACCTCTATTTATCCTTTATCATCAGTTTTTAACTATTTTAATTCACCTTTTTAATATTTAACTCTTGAACATAAAATTAATTAGTTTTTATACACAAAAGTGCATTTTTCTTCATCAATAAATGAAATATACCACACCAGAATGGTGCTGTTACCATCTGCAGTGGCTAATAACACAAATAAACAGTTCGAATGACATACAAAATGATTAAACTGCATCTTCTCAATGTAAACCGCATGGAAAATTAGCCTTAGCTTAGCGATTAGCATGGCGACTAGCATTACTAAGCATAAAACAATGGACAAAATAGCATCCCAACCTGGCAGTTAGCATGTCATGGTTGCTAGTAGCTTTAGCATTTCAAGCTAGCGATCTTTTTACAAACGATAAACTACGGTAGAAATTGCACAAAAGTAACAGAAAAACATTGGAAGGCATCATATGGCATATTTTAAGCAACATAGACCATCATAACCCAAGTTAATAGCACAATAAATGTATTTTTTTCCATCTGAACGGCTACCGAACTAGAAGCTAACTGTGTGCTAACTCACCGGAGTCTCATGCATTTTACTTCACAAAGGGGGTTTTTCCTCGTCGGCTCACGGTTTATCGGGTCTGCCTGCGGACGTCTCTGCCGTTATCCGCAGCTTTCTGCTACTCTTTGCGTCGTGTTTTTTTTTTTTTTAGCTACCGACTCCCTCGGTCTGGCTTATGCCTTGAGAGAAAATGGCGTCTGCTCTCAGGTGCAGACTTCACGCGATACCTGACCTAGGTTCACGCCGGATACAAACACTAGCAGGGGAATACTGCCATCTACTGGGGGTTTAGTAGAACTGTCTAAATGACAAATATAGGTTTAGTAACCTGATTTTTCATGCTGGTTACACATGTATTATATAATAGCCAAACCTGTTGTATATTAAGACTTACTCATTTGTATGCATTTTACTTTTGCTTTATGTACTTTCAGATGACAAGAATGAATGCGAGAAGTATGATTTTACTACAACTGCTGAATTGAGTGGCTCAGAAGAGGAGTTAAGGTACTGCCATGTTTATATTGACCTTTGAAATGTAAACCTTGGTGGCTTTTTAAATATCAAAATGCCAAATACCATAGAAGTATATCACACTCTTAGATATGCTGGAATACACATTTAGCAGATAACAGCCAACAGTTTCATTTTTTAGTTTGACTACCTTATAAAATTCCCCTTCACATGGTATAAAACTAAAAGTTCACACAATCTGTCAGTAGCTGTTTGATGCAGAAAGACGTTTATTATTTATTATTTACATTTAAAAAAAAAACATATTAATAAACAGGGTGGATGGTGTTAGGCAGAACGTCCTGCCTCCTCAGACTCCACAGGAACACTATCCAAATCTAAAAGAGGCAGAACATCACGTGGGACCAGATACTCGGCCATGTTGGGGAGTCCGGACACCACACAGCAGCTCAGAGCACTGCGGCCGATCCCCATGTCAGAGACCTCGGACCACTCACCAGTGGTCACGTTGTAGCACTCCACGTTGGTGGAGGTGGTGATGCCGTTGAAGCCCCCGGCAACGAAGATCCGGTCATCGATGACTTCGATGCCGAAGTTGCTGCGAGGGGTCAACATGTGGGACACTTGGTTCCAGGTGTTGCTCCGAGGGTTGTAGACCTCCGCGCTGCGGAGAAGGCTGGCGCCATCAAAGCCGCCGACCTTTGGGAGGAAGAGGAAATGAAAAGGTCAAACGGAGATTGAACCAGTTTCTCTGAATCTACAAAAAACAACTGCTGATCGTTGATGCCCGTCGTACCCTCCCATGGCATAGATGCACCCGTTGAGTGTAGTGACGCTCACATAGCAGCGGTGGAAAAACATGGGCGACACCTCATGCCAGGTTTTTGAGCTGAGGTCGAACCTGCACACGCTGTTGAAACACTCCAACCTGTCGAAGCCCCCAACGCAGTAGACACTCCCGTTGAGGAAGGCGGTGCCATGGTAGGCACGAGGACGCTCCAGATGCTGGGTCAAGCTGATCCAGTCGTTGGTGTGGACGTTGTAGGCCTCGATACTGTCAGTCGGATCGTCGCCACTCCAGCCTCCGATGGCCAGCAGGACGGCGTTTGGAAGGCGAGGACGGGCGAGATGGTGGTAGACATCAGGCTGGTTTTGCATGACTTCTATGGCTTCCCTGACCATGCGCTGGCAGTCTGCGTTGTTATTCACCAGCTTATTAGACATCACACTGATCCTCATGTACTCTGTACCCATGGAGGCCAGCCGCACCTACAGAGAAAACAGGACAGAATGTTTGAATAGAAGTTCATGGACGGCAGTACTTTAGGCTGGTCCTTTTATCCTACTGAACCAAATCTATTCAAAATGTCATCATTATAAGCTGTATTCTGGTTTGGATCCACAGACTTGACAGCAGGATTAGTTTAGTGTCGGTTTTGGTCTCTTCATGGTATTTGTTGACAGTGAGAGCAATATGGAGCATGAAAGCAACATTTCAGGGCAGGACAAATGATTTGACTCTAGAGGTGGCCCTACAGACTACTGTTCAGTCAGGATGAAACCACGGAGAAGAAATCATGTGACAGGAAGTCATCCTACCTTAGATAAGAGCACAGCGATGTGGTCTCTCCTTTCCTGCAGTGAGCTGGCGATCCAGCGGAGGACGGCCTCATACACAGTCCTCTCGTCTCTCACTCTGAGGTCGTCTCTGTTCAGGATGGCGCTGAGTTGCTGCACAGAGAGCTGCGGGAACTCTTCAGAGGAAACGAGCTCCTCAAAGTGGTCGACGATGAAGCTGTAGGCCTGGCGGTGCAGTTCGGGGCAGAAGCAGACGGCGGTGAACTGGAAGATGCCGATGCAGTTCTCTGGGCAGAGCTGGCTCTCCAGGAAGTCGCAGCACTTTTTCACAACTCCCATCACATTAAACTGATCGGCTGCTAGAAGCAGCTCCTGAACGTTGTCCTCCGTCACTGAAACGGAGCCGGTGTATGCAAAGTCGATGAGGAGCTGCATCATGTCAGGAGTCAGGCCGGGGATGTTGAAGACCTTCTTGTCTGAAGAAGACCAGCGTTGGAAGAGAGCTCTGTGGGTCAGGATGAAAACACAAAGAAGAAGAAAGAGAAACTGACGTCAGCTGTTCCTTCTTTGCTTCACACTAATAACTAGGATAAGAATATAGTGGGGCGCTTTTCAAAACAGCAGCAGAGTGTAATATGACTGATATCAAGGCTCCTCCCAGTTTACTTTAAACCACAACACTGACAAACCCAACACTCTGAATGACACACATGAAACCTATTAAATAAATGACATCTGGAATGGAAATAGTGAATTATATGCATTTTGTAACAGATGTGTAACTTTTCTGAATGCACTCCATTCTAAAATCTGCTTTAAAGTACAGTAGTATGGAACTGAGAGACCAGCAGCTCAAATTCTACTTCACATTTTTAAAAAACAACAAAACAATAACACGTTTGGCAAACATCATAAATCCAACTTGAGCCGAGTCTACAACCGATGTACAAACTTCACATGTTGGAAGTTGATATGAGATGAATGGAAACAAGAAACCACATTTGAGATGATATCCAGTCAAGTCATTATATTTATAAAAACTATAGACAGACAGGGAAACTACACCACTGGTTGAATTCTGAATGATCCTTTCAAATATGTTACAAATATTCTCGTAGCCGTCTATCAGGTGTTTAATGTCCTCTTGTTTTTGTTTAAATCACAGATGCTCTATGAGCTTGTTACGTGTTGTGGCTGTTCTCTCAGACTTCACATCGCTAATCAATCAATTTGCTGTTACTTTCTGCTCATTTGAAGGATATAAATTCACAAGTTTCCCCCCTAATATCAGATAATGTACTCACTCGAAGTAGAGGCTGCATCGACAGAGGAAGATCTTGTGGATTTTAAATTCCACGTCTTCAACAGTGATGACTGCGTCGCAAAACGTTCCCTCCAGACGTAAATCATTGAACCCTGAGGCAGGAAACAGGAAAGAAGAGTGGCGTTGATCGGCCATCTTGATTTGCTGATGATAGAGTTGTTGTCTCTGGTTGTTGGTTTGTGTGGAGATCAAGAGAGAGACTGGACACCTTCACAGATTACACTTCTAGAATAGATGCTCATCACATCACTGTGTTTTGTGATTGATGCAGAATGTTATTGTTCAAATGTAGTTAGTATGTGTTTAACTGCAGCTTCCATCAGTCAGACAGGAGGTGAAGGTTCACTAAAGTGGCAGCAAAATCAAGATGGCCGATGACCCCATCTCCATCCCTCTTTGACGGAACTTAAAATACATGTGCGTGTTCAATTATTTATGATAAATCTGAGTATTATAATGAAATGGATCCTCAATACATTACAAACAGAAATCCACAGTGCACAAATCTAAACCATTTTAGTGGAGATCTTATAATTACTATGCTTATAGTAGATTGATAAAAATAACACAATATATCTTTTGGAAAAGCATGTAGCAAAACATTTTCACCCAATTCTAATCCAATAGTAATAATAACAACAATAATAATAATACATTTTATTGATCAGATTATTGAGAGCTTTGTAAATGATGAGGAGGATCTTGAAGTGGATATGCTGCTTTATTGGGAGCCAGTGAAGGTGTTGCAGGATGGGTGTAACGCATTTCTTTGAGTAACTTACACTTTGACTTCTAAAGAAGTCTCTTATGTCCACTTTTCTTTTTTTTAGACATCCTGGCTGCATCTAATTACCAAACACAAATACGCACGCGCGCACATACGCACACGGACACCGATTCAAACGTAAATGTAAATGAAACCTCTGATATTAACATCCTTCTAGCTGACGTCAACCAGGCAGAACAAACTCCCAACTTCCAGTAGCGGACTCCTGTAGGACTCCTGACCGCAGACTAGCAGACCGGTGTGCAAGCAAGAAGGCGTGACGGCGGGGACGGCCAATCACACAGGCTTCAGCTTGAGCGGCCGTTTCCCGCCTGGTCCTAGTGCTTGACATGTCTCTGTGTACTATAGCTAACATTAGTTTTTTTCTGCCTTCAATGAAGTAACGCGACACATTTTTTGGCAGTAACGATAACGGCGTTATAATAATGAGATGAGTTATCAATGAGATTACTCCATCCATCCATCCATTGTCTACCGCTTATCCTGTATTTAGGGTCACGGGGGGGGGGGGGGGGGGGGGGGCTGGAGCCGATCCCAGCTGCAATGAGATTACTCGTTACTGAAAAAAGTAACGGCGTTACTAACGCCGCTACTTATAATGCCGTTATTCCCATCACTGTCTATATCTAGGTTTGTCTCTGGGAAACATGGGAGGAACTGTGCTGTGTGCCTGAAGAGGATGAGGATGGCAGGTTTTCTTCTCATTAACTAATGCATGTGTGGATTTACGTATATTATTTGACTAAAGATGTGTTTCTAAAACACTCCTCCTACAGTTGATGCTGATCAGAGTCAGTCCAACTACTTTAAAACATGCCTGGATAAAAGTGATACGTTTACATTCCAGTGTGTTCATTTCCAGGGAGTGGAGTGTGTTCATGCATGTTAGCATGTCTGGCTGCAGGCTGACAGCTTACTGATGACTGGGTTTTGTTGTGTTGGTTTCCTGTTTTATTTTGTAGTCCTTCTGTCTTGTGTTGTCATGTGCTTTGCTTCCTGTCTTGGTTTCCCTCCTTTTCTGTCTCCCAGCTGTGTCTCATTGTCTCGTCAGCCTTGCCTCTCGTTCTCCCCAATCACCATAGCCTGCCCTTGTGTTTCCACACCTGTCTGTCGTTGAACCTAATCCACCCTTATGTATTTAGTCTGTGTTTCCTTTCAATCTTGGCTTGGTCGTCTGTTTTATCCCGGATGTGTGTCCACCACCTGATCTGTCCTGCCTGTGTCCTGGTCTTTGTCTGGATTATTGTTTGAGTTTTGTCTGCTTTGGATTGGATCTTTGTTTTTTTGATAGTGTTTTTGCCCCTGTGGCCTCCCTGAGTTTTTGGACTTATCATTTAAATAAACATTTTAACTGCATTTGGGTCCATACCTCCTTCAATCATAGTACATCCGTGACAAAAACACAACCACATGAACAAAAACACAACCACGTTAACACATTGTGGGAGTCTTTGGCCAAATCCGAATGTCCCCCTAAGGTCTAAGTCCTGAACCCTCAGGGACTTACCTGACGTCACCTGGTAAACGGTTGAGTGTGAGAGGCTGTGAGGACTTGAAATGGTAGAAATACAAATGGGACAGCACTCGGATTGTCACTTTACTTTGATGACACAAAATATATTATCTAAAAGTGTTGGGTTTTATTTCACGTTTTACAGCCTGATCTGAACGTCTTCCAGACTCTTATCATCCCAGACCAGTCGTAACTCAAATAATGTGTTTACTTTAATAAGCTAAATTAAAATAACTGCTTGATGATTAAACCAGGTGTGTAGGCTATGATGACATGCCTATGATTTCAAGTGTTTTATGTTCCATTTTAAATCTTTAATGTTAAAGTTTCTGCTTAAATGTAATATTCCACACATGTGATGTCCTCTTTGTTTACCTTTTTTTTTTAAGTCCTCCGGGCTTTCCCTGGTAACCCCGTGTTTCACGTTGCAACGCTATGAACTGTGGGTAATTCCCTCAGGCAAAGTCAGCATCGATGCTGATTTACGTAAGTGGGCATAAAGGGCTCAAAATGTCCACGAGCGAGTCCTCGTGCACGATGTGACCGTCAGGGACTCAATGGGAACGCACATCAAAGTCCGTGAGTCTGTGAGGGGTGACGTTGGGATTTGGCCTTTTTCTCTGAGGAAGGTTCGCCATGATAAGAGCCGTTCAGATTCTCTAAATGCAAAGGAAAGGAGCTCCAATGATCCTTTCAGATCTCCTTCAGGATACAACAGACCTTCCTTCACCAAAGGAAAAGAGCTCCAATGATCCTTTCAGATCTCCTTTAGGATACAACGGACCTTCCTTTACCAAAGGAAAGGAGCTCCAATGATCCTTTCAGATCTCCTTTAGGATACAACAGACCTTCCTATACAAAAGGAGTTAAAGTGCTACACACCTCGGCCGTTCATGAAAACAAACCATATGCATATTTAACAATCACTTTCATGCAGACATATAGTAATTGGAATTGTGTTGATAAATGTGTCTATTATAAGTGAAGGAGTTGCATTCATGAAGGACCACAAGTTGCATTTATGGACAGTTTGCAGTCTTGGTTTTGGGACACTCTGGTCTGAGTCTCATCAACGGCCCTAACTTTACCCTCAGGATCTACTTTTAACTCACATTCTTTGTATTATTATTTTATTTGAACATGTTCTCATGTAACTTCCTTATTACACAGAGATTTTGTCTTTTTCTTATTTCAGTCGTTTGATTTGAATCCACACATTCTCTCATCTTGATCTTAATAAATTTCCTTTTGGAGAATATTATGCGTTACTCACTGCGTCTAGGCCGAGGTGAAGCTGACGATAAAATAGTGGCAAAACGCCTCCGACCTTTATTTGGGTCCGCAGTGTCGGAGTTGCCCAGAGCCGAGATGCAGCCAGCGGACGCTTCTCTTCTTCCAAGCCTGTTGGTGACGCCGGATTCAATTCAACGGAGGTTCACTGCAGCAAAGTCAACATTTATACACGTTCACATGCATCATGCAGCCGTCTTCGTCAGCTGGTCTGTGTATCTCTCAACATCACCCAAGAGCAAGCGTTATAAAGCGTTGATGAATGGAAAATCACAGCTGCAGCATCATCATAGTTTATTATTCCTTAGTGGATTTAGCAGGAGCATTTTCTCCAACAATGAAGAAACAGTTTAATATGTTTTTTATTTGTAATATGTTAAATACATTATGTTGTCTATTCTAATCTGTGTGTGCTCTGTGTTTCATGTTGATGGTTTTCACTGGACAGCAACTAGTTGCTCCAGTCACTAATGCATGTTCCTCAACACGACAAGGTTCAGTCTAAAGACAAAGCCATCCCGATATACTCCATTCATTTAAGTACATTTACACAAGCATTAATACATTTACAACAAGTACAAGGAGGAATGAACCTGACTGATTACAAACTGCAATGTTTTCATTCACATCTTTGCATTGACTCTGAATGTAATCGCACCGCTTTGTGTTTGTTGTGAACAGTTTCAGAGACACAGAGACACTGATCCATCCCAGACTGCAAACCCAGGATAAAGAGGTTCAGTGAACGTGGTGTTGATGGTGTGGAGGTGGATCAGTTTGTTAGAGGAGACTCTGTAGAAGGTCAGAGTGCCAGCAGGACAGTCCAAGTACACTGCTACCACACCAGAGGAGGAGGAGGAGGAGGAGGAGGAGATGTGTGTTTGTTTTCTTTTGTGACAGACAAAGTAATGACCATCATAACAACTCAGACTCCAGGACTGATCATTCCATCCAAACCCAGTGTCGTTTCCTCTCCTCTTGATTCCTCTGTAACTCACTGATATATAAACATGTCCTCTCCACTCGACCTCCCAGTAACAGCGACCAGTCAGACCATCTCTACACAGCAGCTGAGGCCATGAGACAAATCTGTCTGGATGATCTGGATATGACTGGTTCTTCACACGTGTCACCTTCCTGTTGGTGTCGTCCAGTTTGAGTTCTCTGCTGACTGTGTTTGTGTCCAGTTCCAGTTCACAGACATCTGATGGAGAGAACAAACACAATGCAGCTAAAGGTTATTGTTGGAGACAATTGGGTGTTTTTTGGTGTGTGTTTTGAAAGCTTAATAAATATACTTTGGGTATTAGTATATGACATCACAAGGGGGCGGTAACTTGATGGTGATGGGTCACGTCACCCATTTCATTGATAAATAGACACCGGTGTGTAGTGGTGTGTGTTTTGTTGGATCGCAGAGAAAAACACAGTGTTGGGGAACTAGCAGGAGCAGATTCAGTTATTAATAGATAATTATTAATATCAATACTCAGTCTCAATATAAAGGAGTTTGTACTCAAATGCCAATAATTAATAACTATTAGAATATGAGTACAAACAGTTGAAGGATTTGTGAATTCTTCACAGAGAAGAGGTTGATATCATTCATTCTTATACAACATTAATAAACACAGCAGTATGTTCATAAGGGGTTTATTAACAATAAACAAAGAAACATACACTAAGTCCAAGTGGCCTATCTAACTAAATACTATACAAGTCTGTGTGTGTGTGTGTGTGTGTGTGTGTGTGTGTGTGTGTGTGTGTGTGTGTGTGTGTGGGTGTCGACCAGTCAGCCATGTGGAGTGGGGGTGTTCTTTGTGGGAGGCCGTGTGGTCCTGCCTGGAGAACAGGTTTCTATATATGTGTATAATTAGTGTAATATATGTAGAGCCGTTAGGAAAGTTGGATTAGTGAGAACGCAACCTGTCTGTTCTGGATCACTGACGATCAACAGACTAAACAAAAACACGACAAAATTACATCGTTGGTCCTAAAAATATCACAGTTTGGCCTTAAATTACTAAAGATGGAGACCAGACCAACCTGTGGTCTGGTCTCTGGACTAATGTGAGCTACTATCTAGACCTCTGGGGGACCACAGACAGTCTCTGGTTTCTCCACATAGTCTGGTCTGGTCTCTGGACTAATGTGAGCTACTATCTAGACCTCTGGGGGACCACAGACTGTCTCTGGTTTCTCCACATAGTCTTCTGGTCTGGTCTCTGGACTAATGTGAGCTATCTAGACCTCTAGGGGACCACAGACCCAGGAGACAACATCTGGTTCATCCATTTAGGATTCAGGGACATCAGGACGACAGGAGGACGATCTCAACACTGAGACGCTTTAGAGACACAGAGGAATTTATTTATCTCTTCAGTTGAAATATTTAAACATAAACCCGACTACGTGAATTTTGCGTGTTTGTCTCCGTTGCCGTCCGGCAGGAATTGGCGTCCGTTTGTGTCTCTACGTTGACTTTGTGTGTAATTGAAGGTGAAAATGTGGCGTTTGGTGTGAACACAACACGACATCTTTACAGCCACGAAGAAACAAACGCTACATCCTGATAGAAACGTGATCATCGGATTTCAGTCATGAACATGTTCAAATCTGGAGCAGCTGAGATACTGAAAACATACTCACACTTCCTCAGACCAGGTCTCAGTCTCTGCTGTCCCCCATGGTCCACCCTGCAGGAAGACATTCAAAGACCTCAATCAGGTCCACCATTAAACATGAACCCCAGTTCCTCAGTCAGAGACTGAGACACAGTCTGGAGCTGTTGTCCATCTGTCCTCACCTGAGTGTCCAGTCTGAAGTCTGTCCATCTGTCCTCACCTGAGTGTCCAGTCTGAAGTCTGTCCATCTGTCCTCACCTGAGAGAGTCCAGTCTGATGTCTGTCCATCTGTCCTCACCTGAGAGCTTCCAGTCTGATGTCTGTCCATCTGTCCTCACCTGAGAGTGTCCAGTCTGAAGTCTGTCCATCTGTCCTCACCTGAGTCTCCAGTCTGATGTCTGACCATCTGTCCTCACCTGAGAGCTTCCAGTCTGATGTCTGTCCATCTGTCCTAACCTGAGTGTCCAGTCTGATGTCTGTCCATCTGTCCTAACCTGAGTCTCCAGTCTGATGTCTGTCCATCTGTCCTCACCTGAGTCTCCAGTCTGATGTCTGTCCATCTCTCCTCACCTGAGTCTCCAGTCTGATGTCTGTCCATCTGTCCTCACCTGAGAGTGTCCAGTCTAATGTCTGTCCATCTGTCCTCACCTGAGAGTGTCCAGTCTCCAGTGTGGACCCTCCAGTCCAGCAGACAGCAGCTTGACTCCTGAGTCTCCTGGATGATTGTAGCTCAGGTCCAGCTGTCTCAGATAGGAGGGGTTGGAGTCCAGAGCTGAGGCCAGAGAAGAACAGCCGTCCTCTGTGATCAGACAACCTGACAGACTGAAGACACACACACTTCTGTCACTTCTGGGGACATTACATAGACTTATGTCCATTTGTCCACTTTTTAAAATGAGAAAAAGTGATATTTGTCTTTTGTTGTGTTGATGTTGTACTGGGTGGGATAAGCGTGGCTGAGTGATGGACAGAGATGGACAGAGTTATTACTTGTTACTGTCATTTCAAAGTAATTAGTTACATTACAATATTACTGTCTTTGAATTGTAAGGCATTACACTACTTTTACATTAATTTTGCATTACTTTTCGCCAAAATAAAAATCAAGCGTAGCGTTAGTTCTTCAGCAGCAACAGCGTAGCTGTCAAAACCGAGGAGATCAGCTGACGGCTCAGCTGACTCCCCGTGCTCGCTTCCTATTGGGAAATTGCATTCAGGGCGCGCTATTTAAACTGCTCTAGCCTGACCTCCCTCGTTGCTTCCTCTGCCGGCGTTTTCAACCCACCTCCACCCCAGCTCCTCCAGTCATCTGTTATGTACCTTACCATTGTTCTTGTTGGTTGCTCTGCTCTGTCTGGGGTTTTCTTTGCTGCTACGCTCCCTGCTTATGCCGTTCATGAGGGCTCATGAAGGGCAGGAAGGTGCTCTTCCTGCCTCAGGCTTTCCAGGCAAGCGCGTGGAAGAGCAGGGAGTCCCAGAACAGTACCATACCGCCAAATGAAGCTTGTGCAAATAAATAAAGATTCTTTTTGACAAAGTGGTCCTGACTGAAGGACATTTTTGTTCTCGATAGATCTTCTTGTGTTCAATGCAGCTCATTACACAGCAGGATGTGATGTTTTTCGCTTCAAAATAAAAGAACGGAAAACGGAAAATGACTCGTATCCCGTTAGCCTATTCGTTTTAAAAACGGAAAACGAGGAACAGAAAACGACTCGTTAACTGATATTAGATATTGTGTTCATGAATGGGATTCGGGGATGAAATAACAGGGCCATTTTTCATTCCAGATTTGCCGTTCGTCTTTTTTAATGACCTAGAAGGCGCTGTGTTATGCTGCGAAATTACCTGAAAGCCTACCTGAGACATTTAGGGGAGCTCTAAAACACTGTTCATTAACGCTCTGACAGCGTCTGACGCTCGCGTTTTGAAATAAACCTACTGTTTTAAACACGCACCAAAAGCGTTATGACGCGGACATAAAAGCGGTTCAAAACCGACGGGGAGAATCGGAGCCTCCGCCTTTTCCCCGCCGCCCCTCAGCTGTTGATCCTCGGTGTGCCGGGGTCGGCTGCGCTCTGACCGACCGGGAGCCGCTCCGTGAGTCGGTGTCCAGCTCATGGAGCCTGCTAACAACAGCGCTTAATTAACATAGTGTAGAGTAGGGCTGAACGATTTTGGGAAAAGATCTTATTGCGATTTTTCTGACAGATATTACGATTTCGATTTGATTCACGATTTCCTTCAAATCAAGCTTCAGTGCAATATTCACAATGTACAGTAACATTAAAACATTGAATGCTATTACTCTAATGCAAGGACTAAAGTTAAAAATTGCTTCCAAATGAATTTATTAACAAGAAACATGCATGTTAATTCTTTAAAGTCCTTGACCAATGGCAGTTATTACAAATGAACTAAAAGAGCCATCTTTGACTGTCTTAACTTGAATGTGCAAAAATCCTTAACTGTAATAATTTAATTGTAAATCAAACACAAAAACTGTTATTGAAATAAAATGACCCTTCTAAAAAATATGTCAGACATTAAAATAGGTGGGTCATTCGTTTATGGCTTACCACTTTTTCTTTATACTCCGCGTATAGCTGTGGGACGGCAACCTGTTAGAGGTCGGTGCGGGAGGGAATCGTATGTCTGTCCAGCGTGCGGAGGAGGTTTTTAAATCCCTCTTTCCGGTGTCTTCCGCTGCTCTTATCGTACGGAGTTACACTGGCAAAAGATGCTGTAATTGTAGTCTGTTTGCTACAGTGGGCCTGATCATCATAGTCACCGGACTTTTTCGTCATGCACGCGTCATGCAAATGTCTGTGGTGATTTTTCAAGTGCCGGTGTTGTGCCGTAATCAGCGCCCCTGCCGTGAAATGCACCCTCTCGCGGGAGATTATATCACCGGTATATATTGGTTGTGTTTCCGCTGGATGTTGCAACTTTAGCGCGACAGGTTTTGCACAGTACCCGTTTCTGGTGCACGTCTGCAGCCTCAAACCCGAAATACTCCCAAATGACGGACGTGCTGTTTTTCTTGGCGATGAAATCCCCTAACTCCGCTTCTGGTCCAGTTGAAGTAATTTCTGACTAATTACAAATACGGAGCAGGTTAATACTGATTGGTTAGCGTGACCTGTTCACGAGTAGTATGCCGCTTCTGATTGGTGAGCTTGGCAGGATGGTCGGGAGACGGCATGTATGTGTAAAATAGTTGACAACAGATCCTGGGTGAGTCAGGAGCGCTGCAAAAACCGCAGCTTTGGCGATCACATGATCGCGTTGTCTGAAATCGCAATTTCGGTCAGAAAACGATAAATCGTTCAGCCCTAGTGTAGAGTCACACGGACCGGCTTTCACACTTTTCCAAAAGTGGAGCGTATGCCCATCTCACGATCGCCAATGTAGAGTCAATTGATTTCGGGTTTAAAATGCATTGTAACGCGCGTTACAGAGATTTGTACCGAGTAAAATATTACCAGTTTTTTTTTGTAATGCCTGACATTACCGCGTTACAGCAAAACGTAATGCATTACAGTAATGCATTACTTTTGTAACGCGTTACTCCCAACACTGGCTATAGAGCCTTTTACAGTCATTGTCATCATAAATGTGTGTGCACATGTTCACTGTAAATAATTACCAGGATTTCACAATAGAACTGTAAAATTTCACTCTAAATTGCAGTATTATCACTTTACAGGATTTAACTTTAATGTTCACAGTATGACACTGTAATTTAGAAGTTGACTATAAAAACAGTGCCATCACAGTAAACTACTGTATTATTTGTTGTTTTAATTATTACTGGGATTTCACAGCATTTTATTGTGTTGTTTCAGTGCAAAATAATGTATTAAGACTCTCCACGCAAAAACACAGCAAATTACATGAACCACACTGAATTGTGGGACCTGCCGCGGATTTTTTCAAATATTATTAACTGTCGGTGCATGGACTTGATACCACCCGCCCAGAGAACAAGAGAAGGTAATTTAGCCTCGTTTTCCACCTTTGCGTTCACTGTATTGACATTTTAAACGAGTGTGACGTTCGTCGTATTAATTACTCTTTATTCTCTGGCGCGTTTATTTCTACACAGTCAAACCGAGTGACACCCACCTCACCGAAGGCTGCGAGGGACAATCACCTGGAGGATTAACTGTTTGTGTGAGCTAAAGGGACGTTTTGTGTCACTGTTTGCTCCACATTTTGATTTGAGGCTGTGGCTGCGGTAACTTTAGCAAGTTAGATAGTTGGTTTGATACGGTGCAAAACACCCATGCTAACGTTAGCTTACGTTTCTCTTTCATCTTGCATGTGACATTCTCAGTAGAGCAGCACGTAGGCTAATATAACGCCAGTGTTTTTTTTTTTTTCTTTTTTCCAAGCATTTCTTGATCCATCAACGGCTTGTAACCAGGGTGTTTGTCTTTTAGGCCTTAACAACTTTTTTTTTTTTTTACAGCCATCAAATGATGGAATAAAAAGTTGATATTGTAGCTAAATCATTGACCTGCTGCATATGCTCTAGTTTAGAATTTGATTGGCATCGGTTGTCCTGGTTTTTTGTAACTCAGTTAAAGAGATTTTGCTTCGGCAGATAGTTGTAGAAGGTAGAATGTTTTGTTTTGTTTTGTTTTGTTTTTTTAAAAACTTGTGAGTGTCCTTATCTAAAAAAAATAGCTTGTACCAACAATTAAAGATAATGGACCTACTGACTATGACTATAGGGGTTATGGCAATGGGCCAGTTTGCCAAAATGTTGAACTGTTCCTTTAAAACAATTGTAGTGGTTATACTGTTGTACAGTTTTGCTGTTGCACATTTTAAATCGTAAAATTTTTAAAGCTGCCTGAGAAGGGCGTCCCTTTTGTCATGACCCCTTCCATTTGCAGCAATTTTGATTTTATGTAAGAGCCAAAAAAATCTGTATTTCCTGTGAGTGGTTTACTGTTGCACATACATTTTATAAAGGTGCTTGCTTGTTCTGAATATGTTGGCAGCATTTTTGCCCAGGAAAATTTCCTATTAAATGTAATATTGCACTTTGCACTTATCGCAAGCTGGATCAAAAAGTGAAAAAAAAAATCGTTTTGTTTTCTTTTTTGAGCATAAAGTGAGAGGGTGCAGTCAAATTACAATTAACAAATGGATTTTACAATATATTACGCTGTTAATTAAATTGTAAATTTACAGTACATTATTGGTTAATAATTGCATTACTTTTACAGTAATTCAACGTAAATATTTTCACAGCAATTTACTGTACTTATTTCACATTAGTTTACAGTAAGTCCACAGCTAATTACTGCTATATCACGGTAATTCCTTGGGCATGGCAACAATGAATTACTGTGGATTACGGTAAATTGTTGTGAAAATCTTTACAGCTAATTGCTGTGAAAGTAATGCAATTATTAACCAATAATTTATTGTAATTTTACAGTGAAATTTATTACAGTGTTGGTGTTAAAATGGCGTTTTGTCTCCGCCGTGCAGACGAGTTAGAAGCTTTAAACTTTGAATTAAAACTGTCAGCAGCATCAAAATGTCTGGTTGGTTCATGGTCAGTTGTCAGAGTTGATATTCCAATCAGGCTTCAACCTCTGGTTCAGAAAAGTGAAGTCAAGCCTGAAAGTCCTTAAAGCTGCATTCTCTCTGCTGGCCACTAGGGGGTGTTTTCATGAATAATATGTCTTCATTGCATCTGCATAGCTTTGAGTCTGCATGTGGGTCCTCCCTGCTGCTTCAGCCACCGTGACAACAATATTAGTTCATTTCATATAAAACTCAATAAACTCAACTGTATAGAAAGTGGTTCAAACTGGGTCCACCTTGACAGCAGAGACAGTCTGGTGTTGTAGTTCAGGCTCACATGTTCATGGAGTGACGTTCACAAACGTAGACTGACGTTTGCAACAGCATTTATAAACGCCAGGTGGATTTATAAAACTATTAAAACATCGAACGGCAGGGAAAAGATAAACAAGAGGTTTGGTTTTGATAAAAGTTTTGTTTTGTTCTTTTGCTGGCAAGTCGTTAGCAGCAGAAACAGTATTTCATCAGCCGTGTTAACAGATTAGTAGCAAACGTGTCTTTTTAGGAATACTTGAATATAAATAACTGAATATTTGGTGCATGTAAACGCATCATTGAAAGCTTCATAGGTAAACTTCTCAAAGTAGTTGAATCTAACCTGAGAGTTTCCAGACGACAGTGTGGACTCTCCAGGCCAGCAGACAGCAGCTTCACTCCTGAATCCTGCAGGTCGTTGTTACTCAGTTCCAGGTCTCTCAGACTGGAGGACTGGGAGCTGAGAACTGAGGACAGACCTTCACAGCTTCTCTCTGAGAGGTTACAGCCACTGAGTCTGAAGAGGAATCAGAAATTAGTGATGAAACAATTACAAACAACTGTTCATCACCTCAGGTTCTAACTGACATTATTATCATAATTAAGTTAAATGATGTTTAACATGTTTGTTCATCAGGTTATTGTTGCAGCTGGGTGGTGTATTAGGCTCCATAATGAGGTTAACGTCACACTGTGCCATCTGTTTATTTCTGTCTGAGTCTTCTTTCAAGACTCTCACGTGACTCCGTTTCACCAATCAAACGCAGCCAGGCAGTCACATGACAGCACACAAACTCTCCACGCCCGGTTATAGATAGAACTCTTTTAACGTTTTTTTAATTCTAAATCCTTGTCATTCAGAGACAAATGTGCATAAATATGCAAGTGTATGTGCAATCATTTATGGAGGAGTCACAATATACCGCCCACTTTTTGAAATCCCCCCGACTTTTACCGTCTAACGTCAGTGAATCTGTCGATCCTATTTAAGTTTCACTTTCAGTTGTGAATCAGTTCATTTCTGAATGTTTCTGATGTGAGATTCTGTTTGTAGCTGCTCATCACGCAGATTCTTGTGGGTCGAGTCATTCTTATGTCGACAAAACTGAGAGAAAAGTTAGAATAAATGTCTTCGACATGACTATCGATCACTGTGTGTGTGTGTGTGTGTGTCGGTGAAACAGACAGAGAGGAGAGACGCTGGATGAAGCGGTGAGCTGTGTTTTTTCTTTTCTTTCAGCTGAGGTGACAAACGCTTCATGTTAGAGAAAGCATTGATTTTTATGTAACTGGGGGGGTTAGCTGCCCTTCCAACGTCTATGCCTCCTGGTAGTCTCTCAGATCACCAGGTGCGGGGCCACAATAATCAGAATTTACTCAGAAGTTACTCAGTACTCGAGTAGTTTTTTCACTAAATACTTTCTTACTTTTACTGTTAAGTAACTATTTAGAACTACTTTTTACTTCTTTACCTTTTACAGTTGGGAAAACCAATCAAATCGTTCAGAATGCAGATAGAACCTTGTAATTCCAAGATGGTTTGTTGTTTTCTGAATGAAAATCTATATTTACAGAGCTTTGCTGGAGGCTTGGACCACCGGCAGCAGCCTCAGAAGAGCCTCCTCTGAAGCAGAGTATTCCTTCAGGTCAAACACGTCCAGATGTTTTTCTGAAGACAGTAAGATGAAGACCAGAGCTGACCACTGACCAGCAGACAGTTCATCGGAGGAGAGACGTCCTGAAGTCAGATACTGTTGGATCTCCTCCACCAGAGAACGATCATTCAGTTCATTCAGACAGTGGAACAGATTGATGCTTCTCTCTGGAGACAGATCCTCATTAAGCTTCTCCTTGATGTACTGGACTGTTTCCTGATTGGTCTGTGAGCTACTTCCTGTCTGTGTCAGCAGACCTTGTAGGTGTTTCTGATTGGTCTCTAGTGACAGACCCAGAAGGAAGCGGAGGAACAGGTCCAGGTGTCCGTTTGGACTCTGTAAAGCCTTGTCCACAGCTCTCTGGTGCAGATGTTTTGGTTTAGGTTTGTGTCTGGAGACTTTAAACAACGATGAGGTTGTTTGTTTTTCTGCCATCAGATTGACACCAGAGTTGATGAAGGTCAGATGGACATGAAGAGCAGCCAGAAACTCCTGAACACTCAGATGGACGAAGCAGAACACCTGGTCCTGGTACAGTCCTCTCTCCTCTCTGAAGACCTGTGTGAACACTCCTGAGTACACTGAGGCTGCTTTGATATCGATGCCACACTCTTTCAGGTCTGGTTCATAGAAGATCAGGTTTCCTTTCTGCAGCTGCTCAAAAGCCAGTTTTCCTAGAGACTTAATCATCTTCCTGCTCTGTGGACTCCAGTGTGGATCCGTATCAGCTCCTCCATCATACTTGACATTCTTCAGTTTGGACTGAACCACCAGGAAGTGGATGTACATGTCGGTCAGGGTCTTGGGCAGCTCCCCTCCCTCCCTGGTCCTCAACACCTCCTCCAGAACTGTAGCAGTGATCCAGCAGAAGACCGGGATGTGGCACATGATGTGGAGGCTTCGTGAGGTCTTGATGTGGGCGATGATCCTGTTGGCCTGCTCCTCATCTCTGAACCTCTTCCTGAAGTAGTCATCCTTCTGTGGGTCAGTGAACCCTCTGACCTCTGTCACCATGTCAACACACCCAGGAGGGATCTGATTGGCTGCTGCAGGTCTTGTGGTTATCCAGAGACGAGCAGAGGGAAGCAGTTTCCCCCTGATGAGGTTTGTCAGCAGCACATCCACCGAGGTGGACTCTGTAACATCAGTCAGGATCTCGTTGTTGTGGAAGTCCAGAGGAAGTCGACACTCATCCAGACCGTCAAAGATGAACACAACCTGGAACTCTTCAAACCTGCAGATTCCTGCTTCTTTGGTTTCGGTGAAGAAGTGATGAACGAGTTCCACCAAACTGAGCTTCTTCTCTTTCAGCAGGTTCAGCTCTCTGAAAGTGAATGGAAACGTGAACTGTATGTCCTGGTTGGCTTTGTCTTCAGCCCAGTCCAGAGTGAACTTCTGTGTTAACACTGTTTTCCCGATGCCAGCAACTCCCTTTGTCATCACTGTTCTGATTGGTTCATCCCTTCCAGGTGAGCCTTTAAAGATGTCTTCTTGTCTGATGGTTGTTTCTGGTCTGTCTGGTTTCCTGGATGCCGTTTCAATCTGTCTGACCTCATGTTGGTCATTGACCTCTGCAGTCCCTCCCTCTGTGACGTGGAGCTCCGTGTAGACCTGATTCAGGAGGGTTGGGTTTCCTGCTCTTGTGATGCCCTCAAACAAACACTGGAACTTCTTCTTGAGGCTAGACTTGAGTTTACGTTGGTTCACTGCACCAGCGGTTCCTGAATAAACAACAAAGGAACCCAGTTAGTGGATCCTACAGACCCTTTTACAGTCTATGAACAAGCCAGGTGTTAGAGCCATGTATTCCTATAGTCCTCAGTAGTAGTGACATCATGAGCTTCTTTCATGATTAAATCAAACTAATGGAGACAAAATCAATCAGGTGCACCTGATGAAGCCAACAGAAGTCAACTAAAAGACATTTACAAGACAAACAGAACTGGAAGGATATATAACCCTTTGAACTGCAGCTGTAAAGCTCAGTGAGTCAGTCTAGAAATAAAGAGCCTCTTGTATCGCCTCAATTCGCCGTTTTGGTTTTGAAAGGAAAATTCACCAGAATGAGATTTTTAAGGCAACAAAACAGAAACACTGACCTCTGGTGGCGTCTGCTGGTCACTACAACACATCACAATACAGCATCATAGAAAGAGACGGTATTGATGACGGTGTTGAAAATAGTACCGTTTGGATATTTAAATATCCTGGTATACTGTAATCCTCCACGCTGAGACGCCACCATTGAAAACATGGAGGTGTCCTCATAGAAGCCTGTTTTAAATACATTTTTGTTTTCATCTACCAACTATTTAGTTCCTAGCTGAAAGTCACCAGTTAACAAGGTCACTGGGTGAAGTGAAACACCTGTTCCTCTGAAACGGTCGTGATCCTGTCTGAACTCTGTAGAACTTGAGTCTGTTGGAATATCGATTCTGACAACCGAACACGTAACAAGCAGACATCAAGATGCTACTAACAGTTTAAATTCACTGTTTAAAGCTTCTAACTCGTCTGGATGGTTGAAGCAAAACAACATAAACATTGACATCATGCGTACACATATTTATGATGACATTGGCTGTAATAACCAGAGAACCTAAACATTGAAGTTGTGTGCAGCCTATTAGGAGAAATATGAAGTTCTTCATATTGAATCCTTCTCTTCTTTCCACCATGTTAAATCTGTTAAAATCCTCTTACTGATCTGCAGACAGTCAGCCAGCTCCTCCTGCTTCATTCTCCTCAGGAAGTGCACTGTGATCTTCTGAAATGCCTCTCTGTTCCTCCTCTGCTCTTCATCCTCACCGCCCAACAACTCCTCGTCCTCATTCTCCAAGCATTCTGGGTAATCTGGACTCAGGACCTTCTGGATCTTCTTCAGCTCGTTCTTCACAAAAGTGCAGATGTTCTCCTCCAGCAGCTGGAACAGAAGGATAAACTGACCATGAACTCTAAAGAACCCAACATGGGATTCATGTGTGGGTCTGAGCAGCATGGAAACCACTAGAACCTGTTCAGCATTTAATCTGTAGTTGATGTGGTTAATAGTGTAAGGTGAGCTTGTACATGTACTCACCATAAATATGGAGTCCAGGTCTGTTTGATGCTGCCGGGTCAACGGAACCTCTGAGATCTGCTGAACTCTGTGGAGAAAACCAAGTTTAAAGAGTCACTAAACCACAGACTGTAGATCAGAAGTGGACGTTGTCATGGCGACATCGCCTGTTGGTTTGTGGACTACAGTTTTGAAGCCTCAGATTCTGCACAAAGGGTGGATCTGATGAACACAAGCGGCAGAGCGGCACCCAGAGCGGCAACCTTACTGGATCTGGATCCATCTGGATTCTGGTGTGAAGCTGCTAACAAAGTTAGCTTCATAATTCAAGGTCAACTTTACAGCTAAGTGTTTAAGTCATCTTAGTAGCTAACCAGCATTGGTAGTGTGGTAGCAACCTGTCAATCAGCAGGTAAGCCCCGCCCCCTAAAGCATCCCCTGCTTTCTGGTCTGGTGGACTCTAAATGGACCATAATGTACTAAATGAACATCATGCTGGATTGAAGAAGACTTGAAACTAGAGATTGAGACCATAAACTCATGTTTACAATGTTTACTGAGATAATACATCAAGAGAGAAGTAGGACCATTTTCTCATAGACTTCTATACAACCAGAGAGGAGTCGCCCCCTGGTGGCCAGCAGAGAGAAATAGGACCATTTTCTCATAGACTTCTATACAACCAGATAGATTGACAGTTTAAGGCACTTCAGCATGGCTTCACTTTACGGAACTGGTCAGCTCCGATGTAAACCCACTTTAGCACATCTTAGCTTAGCTTAGCTTAGCTTGCAGTAGCTGTCACGTTAGCCAATTTAGCTTCTCACTGACTCTTAACTTTTCTCTGGCTGGTCTAGACCTGATTCATCCTCTAAGGAGGGTTCAGGTTTAGTTCTTACCTTCCATCAGCAGCTTGGTCAGCTTTAAATTGAATATTGCGAGGCATAGACCAGTCACTCTTCATGGAGACACAGCTGGGACCAGTTCCAGGTCCAGGGGAGTCTGGTCTCTGCTGCTGCATCCTGATACATTAAATACAATTTCAGATTCTAACTAGTTGAGCTTCATGAATCAGTTTGCTCTGTTTATCTTTATATTGATGAGTCTTGCTCTAAGAGACGATGCTAGTGTCAGAATCAATACTATAAATGGATCTGGGTCACATTAGACCACGTTGTGGACCCGACTTAGTCCTGCACTGTGGATCCGACTTAGTGCTGCACTCAGCGTTTTGCTAGCATAATGTTAGCTTTGTGGTTTGTAGCTGAGCCTAAGGGTTCTATAAGCTGAGCGGACTAGAAATATCTCCCGTTGCCAAGTCGTATCTAAGGTCCGTCCTATTAACGGGAGCAGTGGACAATGTTTCCGTTGCATGAGAACCTTATGGGGTGACAATGATGGGGAAATGGAGTTATGACTCATGAAACAACTTTACATTTTGGTTGCAAAATCTCCACTGGGCGTCTGATGGTTCTGTCCTTCACGTAGTCCATTACCTCCTGATAATAGACACCTCCTCGGGTATTATCAGTTATGTTAAAACCTAAAATAAGAGTCTGGTGGATATAAAGTGTCTTACTTAATACTCTACAACCTCCCTTGAGTGAGAGGAAGACGGTGCTCGAGTTTAGTGTCTGTTAGTTTGGAGTCTTTCTGTTCTTAGCTTAGCTTAGCATGGCCGCTACTCTTCTATGTCATTAACGCTTTACTTTTCCCGTCTATGAGTCTTTTCTTTCGAGAGGTTTTCTCCTCATTGTCTCTTTAAGGTTGGATTTATTGGGACCTCACCATTAGGACTACACAATGCGGCCTACAAAAGCCTCCACATGCGGTCATGAAGGAACAAAGGAGATAAAAAACTACAACCTCCATTTTAGTTTCACTTCTCACCTGACTGCGAAGTGCAACGTCACACAACTGGTGCCCTATTGGCTGACAACCACAGGTACCCCAGGGGGTCCCCGGGAGCAGCCGTGAGCTATATGAACCGGCGCCATCTTAAGAACGCGCTTCCAACTCTCTCCACCGTAACACGCGTTACAACAGGAGGTGGCTCCTCCACCGCAGCACACCGCTGCAACAGGAGGCCAAGGCTCTTCCATCGCAACACCACGTTGCAACAGGAAGTGGACTCGTCCACCGCAGCACACCGCTGCAACAGGAGACCAAACCGGTTCCTGCATTCCAGCTACCAGCTCCTGTCTGAAGTCAGCTGACCAAATCGCCAAGCCGCGATTATTTTATTGCCCGCGGAAGGAAGAAACACAAACTGTTTTCTTTATTCGAGTTTGATCAACAAGAGGGAAAGCGCCCCGCTCTCGTCTGGACTCAGCCGACTCATCACAGCCCCCGCTGCCGCCGGGACTCAAGAACTACCGCCGCCCGCCATCGCCGGGACGGACTCGCAACCGACGCAACGACACAAGTAAGAGGCTATCAGTCTGGGCAGAGACATAAGTTTGATAGTGTAGGATATGCTTTAAGTCTTGTTAACGTGTTTTAAGTTTTGACCACGGACCGCCGAGTCCGGTGCTTTCCGTGTTGTATTTGAATGCCGATGGTGTACCCACACCACTGGGTTGATTTCTGTAACGGTGTTTTGACTAACCTCAGCCATATTCGCAAGCCCAGTAAGCGTCTACTATCAGTTAAGAGACCGGGGTCCCGCTGAACGAACGCCAGTTCATTCACGAGCTCCTGTGTGATAGTAACGCGCCTACTGAGCCTTAGAATATTGCGTGCGCATTCTCCCCCTCTCTTTGTTCGTGTCCCGCTAACACGCACAGACACCACCCCCACACGTACCCGGCCATCTCCCGCTCGCTCTCTCTCTCTCGCGATCCTATTGGACGTCAGTGGCTCCGCCCCTGAACGCTGTGAGGAATAGCTCCATCTGGTGGCCGCGCCCGGCCATATCTCTCTCTCTCACTCTCTCTCTCTACACACACACACACACACACACGCACACACACACTCCACGTGTGTCTCTTCCTTTGTTTAAGCTTAGCTTTGTGTGTTAGGTAGTTAGGTAATAAGGCTTTGTTAATTGCAGTGTTATTGATTGTGATCATTATTACTGATTTTAATTAATCTTATTATATTATAACTAGCGGTCTCTTGTGCTTGTTGTGTATATGTCACTGGATAACAGCAGGTTGTGAAGGCTAGTGCTTGAATTTCATGCCTTTTGAATTGTTTGATTGTTTCATACTTCTATGCCAATGATCACGATGATTGGCATGTGAGTATAAAACCTTTATATTGAGACTGAATACAGTTTTAGGTTATCTTTTCCCTGATCCCAGGGTGGTGCCCCGTTTATTCATGATTATATCATGATAATATATTAAATATAGATATTAATATCGATAATCATATTGACATTAATAATTAGCTGTTGATAACCAAATCTGCTCCTGCTACATCCCCAACAGATTGTTTATTTCATATTCTGTAGTTTAATCCCAGTTTAATTGGTCCTTTCTGTTCGAGCTTCAGTGAAACAAGAGACTGTCTGTCACTCATCGTAGCTCAGAAGACAGAACGGGTTGCAGGATTCAGGGCTGGTGGACTCTGAGTTATTGATTAAGGTGCTGGTCTAGACCTGATTCATCCTCTAATGAGAGTTCAGGTTCAGTTCTTACCTTCCATCAGCAGCTTGGTCACCTTTAAAGTTAATAATGATAGGCATAGACCAGTCACTCTTTATGGACACACAGCTGGGTCCAGGTCTTGGTCCAGGTCCAGGGGAGTCTGGTCTGTGCTGCTGCATCCTGATGCAATAAATACAATTTAAGAAATAATTTTACTATGATATTATCCCAATACAATATTATCATGATACATAGGTCACGATATGGAGGAAACCCCCTTCCTATCTGCAATGTCATGAGTGGTGCAAATAAACATAAAACGATCCTGCTGTCAAACTAAGTAGTGTGAGGGGCAAGTTGCATTGTGGGAGATGTTTGGCAGTTCAGACCATCACATTATTCATTCAGCAAATGTTTCATGTGTGTAAATTACAAACCACTCAGGTGGAAGATTCCATCAGCTGTTGTGAGTTATTGTTGATCGACACTGTGTTTTTGTGGTCCAACAGACCAACAGAGAAAAGATCTGAATTTCCCAGTTAAACATTCATTCCTATCATATCAATATTTGAAGCTGATCAGCTGAAGTGTCAGCAGGTTACAGCGTCAGGTCCAGGTGTGTGTCAGGTTAATATTTAATCTGAATATTTATTTGACTCATCAAACTTTACTGCTTCTTCTTCTCAGACAACTAACCGTATTGAAGGCAATTAAAGCTTCTGGTCTCAGTGATTGTTCACCAAAGTGAAAACAAATGGATTCAACAGTCGACACTAGATTCAGATCATCCCCTACATGGACTACAAAGGTCTGGACCAAGACCTGATTCTTCACCTCAGGACAGTCAGATAATAACAAGGTTCAGTTTTAAACTCAATAAAGCGATCTAGTTAATATCATGTATATACTGTATATGTTTTTGAGTGAGAACCATGATGGTGGAGTGATCTGAGTCCTGGACACTTCGAGATCCTCGTCTCACCTCTGAGCTTTGGTCTGGCTGTCATGTCCCCCATCCCGGGTGGTTTTAGAGGGAAGGACTCCGTCCTCTCGGTCCTCACACTGATTCATAGCAGTCTCCACCTGCTGGCAGAGACGTACACTGTCACTACGGCAACACTGACAACAGAGAGGCAAAGTCCCGCCCCTTCCTGTGTCTCCAATGGGACCTCATTTCATGAAAACTATGAACGGTAGTTAACGGTGAGACCAATAATGTTTTGGTCCCGTTTGAGTTGTACAGCATCCAGACGACAGCAGGAGAATCTCAAAGGCTTTCAGGACACAGCGACACACAAAGTTACCGCTCCAGTTAAAATATTTCAACTGACTCAAATACGCATTTAGTCCTTGTGTTAATCTTTGAGCTTTTCTTCATAGATACCTTTAGCTTCAATGCGAACATTTTATTCACATTGTAAATAGCTCAGACGTTAATGTCCAACATGAAGCCGTAGGGATGAATCCCTGTTGTCGTTAAACACCGTTGTCGTCCTGTCGTAGGGAGTTAGACCATGTCCATGTGTTTTTGTTGGTTTCTTTTGTTATCGGATTAGCTCGAACTCCGGTCAGGAAGTTACATTGTTACGTTTATTGCTTTGGCCTTTTGTTCGACGTGAACTTCCAACAAAGTCTCACAGCAATTAGTGAAATAGTCATGGAATTGTAATCTAGTCATTTGTATACATGGACATGAATTTTTTTTCCTGGCATTCAGCACAACTGTTTGTACATTCAGTTGGTCGATATTATGCCACAAAACCAATGTTAGTGTATGTTTTAATTTAATTGCAAATGTCGGGGGTAAAGGATTTATTTGTCCGTTTTTTCTCCTTCTCAATAATAAGTTTATTTGAAAACAGGGACAGTGCACATTAATAACATTGCTGTAAATGCTCCAGAATTAGCCAAGAGCCTTTTTTCATCTGTAGTCCCTAGACAGATGTTGAAGTCACCCTAAAAACAGAACAGAATATGAAATATGAAAACTAAGATTAAAATGACAAAGTCACTGTTCATATCAATATTTGAAGCTGATCAACTCATGACAAGGAAATCTGCAAAAAATGCACAGCAGTTATCAACATGACAAAATAACATATATAACATCAATCAGAAAACATCATTCAAGACATCCCCAAAACATGCAGCACAAAAACTCATGTCGCAAGACAGATAAATGAGAAGTTTCTGAGATGCAACGCTGAACATCTGGAGGCAACATTCATGCAGCGATTGGTCACTCACACTCCAGAGCTGTAGACATGGTTCAATGAGAAGGGATGAGCTGTTGGCTGGAGGACGAGGACCCACCTGTCCAGACTCATCCAGGTGAGACGCACATTAAATATACATATACTCCTAGTGAACGCGTGTTAGAACATCTTAAAATTGTCTGTTTCTTTTTTAAATACATATCAATGCACTTCCAAATGTAAACTTTGAGGTAATGAACCCTCAAGTTATTAATAATAACATACAGGTTTGACACATTTTGACCCAGGGAGGTAGAACTCCGAATGTGGGTAGTTACTGTCTTTTTTACCGTTGTTGACAAGAAGACATTTTTTACTTTGTCTTTGAACTAACAGATCCATGTCACCCAATCAACATGAAGAGAGGTGGACTACGAGTACCATGGGGACGAGAGCCGAGGACCTTATTGAGGACTACCATGCAACTATTATCTTCATTGGTCATTCATCAACGCTCATGATAAGCTACTCAGTTTATTATGTCAAGTTGGTGGTGGACTTTGGGCCGAATTATGCAACATAGAAACGAGTTTTAATAATCTATAGTTGAATTAGAATTCCTCAACTTCTGTTATTGCATTAAAAACTGAATTTGAATCACATATGTTGAATTTGTATGGTAATAGTTGTTTTTTACAATCTTTTTTTGTCTTTACAGTTTATTAGGCGACATGTAATTCTGTAGTATATTTTTATTTACTGTATTTCACAGTAAAAATACGAAAGTTCTGCTTTTTAATCAGCTAATTGTACTTAAAGTATCCACAGTAAAAGTACACAGTGTTGTACTATAATACATGATATGCTTAGATTATTCTTACTGATGCATTCAGGTGAAAGCTGTATTTTACAGCTTCAGTACATTTACTGCAGTAAAGACTGAACATTGTCACATTCTTGTATGTTTGAAATATCAAAAACTGTCACTTACCAAACTGTTCACATGTAGGAGAGACGACAGGACGATGTGTAGCAGATCTAAGACACCAGGAAGTAACCAGGGATCAGAGTCTATTCATCACCATGGCAACATAATCTTTTGGATATGATATATGGCACCAATCACACACAAGGGCAATCAAAGGCCTTCACAGAACAAAAAAGAATACAGTAAAGGTAAAACTATTTACCATGAAAGTGTAACAGAAATACAGACAAGAAGTCCACAAGATTAAAAAAGGAGGAGTGAGAACAGTGGAAATACATCAAAATGGTAAGAAAATATTAACAGATAAATAACACAGTAAAAACTAAATTCCTTAAAGCAAACCAGCAGTGGAAGACCTGAGGGCTCCGCCGGGTTCATAACACTCTGATACCAGCATTCTGGATTAACTGCAGTGGTCGAATAGATTTTTTTAGGAGACCTGTAAAGATACCATTACAGTGGTCGAGTCTACTACAAATAAATGTATGAAGAAGTTTCTCAAGGTCGTGCTGGGACATCATTACTTAATTCTTGCAATATTTTTAAGGTGATAGCAGACAGTTATTTGAACATTCTTGATGTGTTTGTTGAAGTCAAGGTCAGAATGTAGAACTATACCAAGATTTCTGACTTGGTCTTTAGTCTCCAGTTAGAGATTCAAGGTGTGACACATCCAGTCATTAATGTGTTAAATGCAGGTAAAAATTGAGTCTAGTGGGTCATAATTACCAGTTAATAAAGCTATAGAGGTCTGTGTATCGTCAGCGTTATATTGTGCTTCTGCATAATTTGATCTATTGGCAGCATGTAGTGATTGAACAAGGCCCAAGGATTGACCCCTGTGGAGCTCCACATGTCATTTTTGTTCACTCAGATACATGGTTAACAATAGATACAATGTAGTCTCTGTCAAGTACGATTCAAACCAGTTTAGGACTGTGCCAGATAGCCCCACCCATGTTTCCAGAATGCCTAGTATGCCGTGGTCTACTGTACCAAACGCAGCACTACGGTCCAGTACAACTAGAACGAAGATTTTGCGGCAATCTGTCATGATCCGCGTCTGTTGGTTAAGTTACCCTTTTTTGTCCTGTCTTTATTGTCGTCTCGTCTTTTATTTTGAAGTAACTGTGTTCCCTCTCGTTTCAGGCATTTTTACTTCCTGCCCCTGTTTCCGCTGTCTGTGATGTCCCGCCCTCTCCCTGATTGTTTCACCTGTTTCCCATTACCTCGTGTGTATATGTTGTCAGCGTCTCCCCTTGTCCTGTGCCAGTTCGTTATGTCCCGTCATATCAACCAGTGTTCTTGTTCCCTTGTTATCTCGTTCACGACTCCTGCTGACGGTTTGTTCTGTTGCTACTTTGTTTCTAGATCCTTTTGCGTGTTTGTTACTTTGTTAAGTCAGCCTTGTTGTGTTTCCTCCTCGATACCCTTTTCTAGCTTAGCCTCCTTATTTTGTACTTTGTATTTAGACTCGAATCCCCTGTAAATAGTATTGATATTTGTTTCCTGCCAATTTCGTGATAGCCAGACTAGGCCAGTGTTTTTCTGTTTCTTTCCTTCTTCCCTTTTGGAGGCGCTTTTCGTTAGTTCTATATTTTGTAGATCTCTTCGTTAAATTGTATAGATTCTTTGTCCTGTCAATATAGTGTTAGCCAGATTAGGCCAGTGTTTTTCTGTTTGCTTTCCCCCCTCCCTTTTGGAGACGCTTTGTTTATCTCGTGTTTTGTAGCTTCTGCTTGCTCTTTTGTAAAATACATTTTATTGATTTTAAACTTTCTGAGTTGTGCGATTGGGTCCTTGCCTTGCTGGGCTCAGGTCGTTACACAATCTGTATGAAAACCAATATCATTTCAAACCCTCATTAGGGTGGTCTCTTTGCTGTGATTTGAAATCCAAATTGTTAAAAAATTCAATTACCGTAGATGACCATTTAGTAGCCCGGGCGTTTAATATGCTAAATCGACTTGGAGCCCAGGCGTTTATAAGAACCAGGGCCCTCATTTATAAAACTGTGCGTAGGATCCTTACTAAAAGTGTACGTACGGCAAAAAGCCAAAGTTTGCGTGCGCCAAAAAAAAATCTGATTTATAAAACTGTGCGCACGCAAGCTGTACGCAATGTTCCCTTTATAAATCACAGGATCACCTACAAGTGTGCGTACCTGAATCCCGCCCTGTACACGCCCTCATTTTACTATGTTAATGAGCCGGCATGCAATCGTTTCCGTGTGGTGAATCACGGCGACAGGTCAGAAAAATAGTGAAGAAACGTAACTTTTCAGAAACGGAGAAAGAGACACTTGTTGGAGAGGTGGAGGCACGGACAATAATTTAATTTAGTGGTCACAGCAGCGGGATCACGAATAAAAAGACGCAGTGCGAGTGACAACACATTGCTGCTGCAGTCAACGGCGTCAGCTGGACGGAGGAGCGGACGGTGATCTGAAGGTAAATGACATCTTTCCGCTCCTAACATGGATTTAATGTATTGCTAGAGTATTTGAGGAAGTTTGATTTTGATGTGACTTTGACGGGGATTATGTGCGAATTTCTCCGAAAAGGAGGGAGACACAGACGCGACTGAGACCAGAGGGATAAGGGTGAATAGATTTTAAACTTTTATTGTATATAAAACAAAACGTTAAATCGTTTCTGTCCTTCCAGAGTCTGCAGCGTTGGGCTCAGAGGAGGGTGACGGTGAGGAGGGTGATGTGAGGAGGGTGAAGGTGACGGGCCCTCGGCACAGCGTCCGGGTCCGGAGCAAAGCAGCAGCGCACCCCGGACGCATGGCACATCAAGCGGTCGGGTGCTCACTGATGCCGTCCTGCAACTTCAGCGAGACACAATCACCGCCATCAACAACGTTGCAGATGAGCTACGGCAAACGCGCACTGTGATTAATAAAATAATACGTTTTCAATGAACATTGATTGTTGTCTTCCTTATCTTACAAACGCATAACATCCTCACGGATTCTTGCGCCCTGTTGATACCCCTCCAGTCGGGCAGGGGGCCGTGGCTCGGGCTCATCATGCTGGGGTCTCTACCACCTTTGCCGGGTGGTAGATTCTGCCTCCTGAAGTTCGGTAAAGTTGCGCTCTCCACGCTCCACGACTGAGCGCGCACGAGCATGGCACTCATTATAGCGCATTTCCTCTGCGCTCTGGTGGTTTAAAAACGAGGATAAAGTGTAACAATTATACGATGGCTTAATGGCTGTATGTATGTGTGTTGATGATATATGCACATAAATAAGGAGAATATTTAGTTGTGTTCTGCAGTGATCTAATGGAAGGTATTACTGTATTACATGCAATTGGGCCGTCTCCTCCTCCTGCGGTGACAGCGCTGATTCAATATTTCAAAAGGATTTTGATTCAAGATACAAGTCAGATTTTAAAAGAAGGTGTTAATATGAAAAACACTATCACTCATTAAAAGCGTCAAAAACATTGCTGGAGTTCATCATGATAACGCAGATCTAACGTATGATATGTAGTGTAATTAAATGTGTGCGAGTCATCAAAAATATATAGTTCTTCTCACGTTTACTGCTGATTCCCTTCCAGTCTCCAGAATGTGCGTACCGGTACGCATGCCTCAGAGTTTGCTTACGGGTACGCACACTTTCCCGTCAAGTTTGGTTTTTATAGATCACAACATTTGCGTGGAAAGTGGCGTACGCACGTTTCCAGCCCCGTTTTGTGCGTACGCAAGCTTTATAAATGAGGGCCCAGGCGCGTATTTGCAACAGGCTACAATTTATTTTTGCAATGAGCAGCACCAGACCATCATGCAAAGAACAAGGAGCTCACCATAGCACCATAGCACCACTGGAACAAAACTACTTTTTCCCCCCGACGCATCTTTATTGACATCAGACAATAAATACAAAGACAGTTTGTCTGTGTTACCGCGACACAGGGAGCTGATCAGAGCAGTGTTATGAATGATAACGGAAGGGGGGGTCGATCGCGGTAATTTCAACACTGTACATTAGCGCATTTATCTATATCCCTATATCCCTCAGTCTAGCGCGCCTGTGTTTGTGTGTCTGTGTGTGTGTGCGCGCGCCTGCATGCGAGAGAGAGAGAGAGAGCGAGAGGAGGGGCTGACTGACAGAAGAGGTGAGAGCCGGTGAAGTGCTGTTAAAAAAAAAACTTGTTTTCTGTGCAAGACTATGGTAAACACTTAATCGCCCGGGCGTTTAATTGAACCGGCGTTTATTATGCCAAATGAGGTCAGACCCGGCGGCTATTAGAGCATAGGCGCGTATTTGCACGCGGGCGATTATTTGGTCATCTACGGTAATTGACTTGGAAAGGGTAGATTGTAGGGCTGCAACGATTCATCGAGTTACTCGATTAACTCGATTATGAAAATTCCTCGAGGCAAAACATCTGCCTCGAAGCCTCGTTAAATTCCTATGACGCGCCTATGTGCAGGGATCCGATTGTTCCACACGGACCGTTGTTCAGGAAGCACACCAGCGCGTCATACACGGTCATTCATTCTGAATTTAGTTGGCGCGATGGCGGAAAGTCAGCCTCAGAATGTCCGTAAACGACAGAGAGTATCGGGGCTAAACAACGGTATCCTGCTTGCCCATGTGAGCGATTTATTCCTGACAACAAAACGAATGCGTAAAGTAGTAAAATGTGTGACTAGATGTCTCCTCGTCTCCGTGGCGCATTTCTCCGTTTTGTTTATGTATATCGATCACTTCTCATCCACCATCTTGCGAGTGACGTATATAGTTACGTTTATGCATCGGACGCTCGTATTGGCTCCCGTAGCAGCTTTTACAGCCAATCGGAAAGCCTGATTTACGCTTGGCTGTGAGTTGTTGTGTTTGCCCAAACGGACGGAGGAGTTCCAGCCCTCGACATTAACGGTTGCCCGCTTGCCCGGGGCAGGTAAACTCTGTGATCGGGCAACTAAAATGTGACGTGTAGTTGCCCGTTCGGGCAAGTGATTTTTTTTCTTTGAAAATACACTAAATTGACAAAATAAACGTCCTCCTATATCGCGGAAGCGGAGCTTTCTACAGCGCTGTGCTGCGGTTTTCGGCCAAACAGAATAAGAAGAATCGTAACAATAATTTCCCCAGTCACCTCCGGGCTCCGGCGTACGACAACCGCTACAAATAAGTCACGTTATGTTCCTTCAGCCTCCGAAAACTGGCCAAGTGCCGGGTAAATGTAACGCAAATAAAAGAGAGACACCTGAAAACGAGACCCCGGGCCCGTCGGGATACGAAACTAAAAGGCAAAGGAACTTTTTAATAAGTTGGATTGAGAATTTTCCGTGGGTCCGTCATGACAAGGAAAAGGACGAGATGTTTTGCTTCACCTGCCGGGAGTTTCCGACAAAAGCAGACACGTAAGTAGAAACACAATTCACTATCCCCTTCCTATTTTAACAATAGCCTATTTAATTAGGGCGAGTTTTATCGGGAGTAACGTCACATTAGTGTCTGTCTGTCTGCCTGCGCACTGTTCAATTGTGATGAAAGAGAAATGAGTCCTCCAGTAAATAGGACGCACCTTAGCTACGACTTGGCATGAGAGGTATTCTAGTCCGCTCAGCAATGAGCCGGAGAGCTAACGTTATGCATTGTACATATTCATAATTCGAAATTCGTCCCAGCCTTTATACCACAGATTCTCTAGGCGGGTCTATAGCACATAACCGCCTTGTCCGATTACAGTTTAATTCATATTTCACAATTTATCAGCTCTCGTTTTGAAGACCGAATCACCGCGCCATTCGTTTCAATGGGAATCGCGACGGTCTATACTTTCAACATAAAGTGTACAGATATTTATAATTTGAAATTCGTCCCAGCCTTTATACCACAGATACTATAGGGTCTATATCATATAAGTAAGGGATAATGCAGGGCCGGCGCCATAGGCATAGGCGAACTTAGCGACACTGTGTACCAACGTAGTTATTACACATTTTATACTTCACTGTGTGACTGGGTTGTTACAATTACAGTAAAGGAATTATATTCTATATATAAATAACAACTGCCCATTTACTGTCATACATTCTGATGGGTCACAGACTTCAGGGTAAAACTGTAACCATTTAGTTCAATCTTATTTTTTGTCAAGGCTTAATTATTAACCATGTTGATGTTCTTATTGCAGTACATCCTCTCTATATATTGGCACAAAGTCCTTCCGGCACAATATTTTAGAGGCTCATGGCAAGAGCAAAAGGCACAAGCACTGTGCCGTTGCCGCCAGAGGAACAGAAGCACCCATGCCAGCTGTCATCGAAGGACTGCAAAAGATGGATGACGCTCTGCGTCTAAAAATGACGAACATTATGCATGCTGCATATTATGTAGCAAAACAAGAAGTGCCCTTTACCCACTTTTCATCCCTTAATGGCCTGATCAACAGGACTGGAGGAAGTCTTCCAGGCTGTTACCAGTCTGACAAAGCCTGTGCTAGGTATGCAACAGCACTTATTACCAACGTTTCCAATCCTTCTTGGCTTAACATTTATTTACTAAACAAAGAATGTCATCCCATGTAAAATAAAATACACTTCTGTCCAATTTTCAGGTTCATCGTAGACATTTACGATGTGGAGAGGGAAAAGTTGCTGGATAAAATTAAAAAAGCCATATACTTTTCAATTCTCATTGATGGGGCAACAGACAGCGCTACATTAGAGAATGAACTCATTTATGTTCGCTTTCTAGCAACGGATGGGCCAGTCAATGCCTACTTGTCTATCCAAGACGTTAAACATGGCAATGCAAATGGCATCCTGGATGCCATCCATGCAGGTACTATAGGGATTAAATGAAATACTGCTGATGAATCGAAATTTCTCCTTTTAAGCTATCTGTTTCATAAAATACCTTTGTATATGAAATATGCTAATCAAATAAAATTGCCTTGCATAATGTTTATCTAATGATTTACATTTTTCTTTTTTTGTTCAGCTTTTGAGGAAGCTGGCATTATTGATTGGAAGGAGAAATTAGTTGGGTTTGGCAGCGATGGGGCAGCTGTGAATGTGGGCTGCAGAAATGGCGTTGCAGCGCTTCTGCAGAAGGAACTCAACCACCCCCTCATCTCAATCCACTGTGTTGCCCATAGATTAGAGCTTGGCATCGTAAAGGCAATTAAAACCCACAAAAAGATGGAGCAAATGCAGACAATGCTAAAAAACCTGTACGATCAGTACCACTACTCCCCCAAGGCTGTCAGAGAGCTCAGAATGATTGCAGAGGCACTTGAAGAAAAGGTGTTGAAGCCATCAAATCTACATGGCGCCCGCTGGCTTCCCTATGTGCATCGTGCAATCAAGGTCAGAATTTTAGTAAATTATTAAACATAACCTGTTGAGTTAATCCTCTTGTTTATAATTTGACCAATAGAAAATGGTGCAATACAGTAATGATAATATCTTTTACAGATTGTGTGTGACAGCTATCCTGTACTGATTGCACATTTTGAAGACATGGCGTCTGTGGAGAGGTTCCCTAAGCCTTCAGCTGCAGTTCTCGGCAGGGCCAAACAGGTCCTTTCCTACCTGAAAAGATGCGATAATTTGCTCTTCCTCCACTTCATGTGTGATGTTTTTAACCACCTTGCCACCTTGAGCAAAATGTTTCAAAAAGATGACCTGACTGTGTGTCAGGCAGTTGAGAGCCAGGAGGCCTGTTTCTGGGAACTCACTTCATTGAGGGTAGACATGGGTCCCCAAATGGCCAAGGTCAACCAGGCCATAAAGGAGACTGGCGTGTATAAAGGAGTGAGGTTCCAGAATCCAACCCACAACACGCTTGAAGCAGAGAGGATCGAGGTGATTGGTAAGAAAAAATGATGTGTGTGATTTGGATTGATTAATGAACCTTTACAGTAAATAAGTAATCATTAACATTTCCTGTTAACAGATTTGATCATCAATCATTTGGAAGAGAGGCTGAAGGATCTGCAGCAAGGAGGCATGGTTGCAAAGTTTAGGGCTTTTGACCCATCGTCCTGGCCAGCATGCAACCGTGCTGACCCAGTTGAAAATGAGAGGTTCAGGCAGTGTGGTGTCGATGAGATGAGGGAGATGGCCACGTTCTATCAGGAGCTATTGAGAAAAGCTGGCATTGAAGTCGATGAGGTTTTAGCTGAGTACAACCACTACAAGATCTTTGCCAAGGGACGAGCAGCAGTGCCGATGAGGGAGCTCTTCATGAGTGTCTTGCAGTCAGGTGTGAATATAGAGTGTAGAATGTGTGACAGATTAGTAAAGTGCCAAATCATATAATTTATCTTAGGAGACTTTTCATATAGAGCAGTTCAACACTGTTCATCTTTAAATATTATTTTAAAAAACAAGTGGGAGTCAGGTGTGTGACAAATGTTTTGAGACAAGTTGTTTAGTATTTTCTATGGTTAATTTCTTTTAATTTATATGAAATTCTCATTTCTGTGTTTCAGAGGAAAGGCGAGAACGCTTCAAGAGCTTGGCCCCCCTCATGGAGGTGTACCTGATCCTGCCAGTAAACACGGCAGTGTGTGAGCGGGGCTTTTCTACAATGAAGAGAGTGAAGACTGACTGGAGGTCGAGTCTTTCCTCTCTTCAGCTGCAGAGACTGATGTTCCTGTCAGTGGAGGGCCCCCCACTGGATAAGTTTAATGCTGAAGCTGCAGTTCACAGGTGGTGGACAACCTGCCAAAGACAGCGTCGGCCAGGGTTCAACCCCTGGGAGTATAGGCAGGGCTCAGAGAATGAAACGGAAATTTGAAGCCCTAGTCCACAATTCTGTTTTGCCAAAGTTAATCTACACTGTTCATTGTCTTTTTGTATTTTTTTTCCATCACAAACGGTTATGTATTTTAAGTAAAGACCGCGAGTTCAAGCTGGTCTCACCATGCTAGGTTTCCTCGGTTCAGAGAATGAAATACATTTTGAGGCCCTTTCTTCTGTTGGGCTGACAGGTGGTTTGACAGCTTTGCAGACCATAATTGTTATGTTTTGTATTTGTATTTACATTATAATAAATTATTATAAAATCAAACAAATACCTGTTTTATACATTTTCTTAATAGGCCGACGTTTTCCATTTTGGGCAAGTACATTTTGCCATCGGGCAAGTAAAACAATACAGCCACTTGCCCGAAGGGCAAGTGGCTTAAAATGCTTAATGTCAAGGCCTGAGTTCAAAGCAGAGAAAAGAATGGTCAAACAGTTACTGTAGTGATAGAGAAAGCTAAATACATAAATGGCACAGAAGAAGTACACTATATACACACATATTTAGGGCAGGGAGAGGAAAGGGCCATTGCTGGCAAAACAAAACGTAAATTAAATGTTATCCATGTTTTATCCAAGTTGATTTAACTGTATTGTTGTTAAATTCTCACTGGCACTTAATAAATGGGCTTAGTTTTGGAGCCAAATTTTGGAGTTGGAATGAATACCTCTGTTTATTTTTTTTTAGAAATGCTTGATCATTTTACAGCCACATCATTTTCGTTATGCATTATTTGTTTTGGTTGTTTAAAAACGCAATTTTTTTTTATCCGATTCCTCGATTAATCGATCGATAAAGTGCTAAATTAATCGATTACAAAAAGAATCGATAGCTGCAGCCCTAGTAGATTGGATTTGGACCTGTAGGGCCTGAGGACTGAGGTATCAAGGTGATTCTTTTATAGGAGACGCTTCATCTGCAGCTTTCAAAGCCCATGGGCAGATGAAAGGGAACTGTTGACTAAATGCAATACATCTGAAGCAATACAATCATAAACATGCTTCATAAAGTTTATTGGTAAACTATCAAATCAACAGGTAGAGGACTTTGGATGCAGCACCACTTCTTCTAGTGTTTTGTAATCGACTGGATTAAACTGTGATACGTCCACTTGGTTTATTTATTGTAACACAACGCAGACATTTGACTGGTAGAGCTGTTGACTTCTTGTCTAAACGTCTCATTAACTAATATTTCCTGTAAGAAATGAAGCAAAGTGGAGAGCAGTTAAGGGGTTAGTCCCCCTTTCACCAGCGGAGAATGAGACTCCTTCATTATGTTTTTGTCAACGAGGTCAGAGAACAACATTTGTCTGTCTCTCTCTTCCAAACAGTCGGTGCTTTATTCTTCTTTGTAAATATCACAATGAACCCTGAATTCTGATGTTTCACCACCTGCATTCAGCTCACTGCCACTTTCACTGATGTGGCGTTTGTCCACGGTGCTGCAGGACTAATGGCATCCAGGGCCCAGTTTTTCAGAAGGAATCCCATTGGGTTTAGGATTTCTGATTGGATTAAATATTGAAAATGGGTTTTTCAAAAGGAAAAACGGATTCTGAAATCGATACATCACGTAATCCAATCTTGGTTTTGATCTGGATCAAACCTTCAGTCTGTGTTGTTCAGTTTAGGACAGTAATATAATGTAAACAGCACACATTATTAGGCCACATTTGAATACAGTAAGGTAAAAATAATAATTCCACAAACAGAAGTCCTGAAAGAAAAAAAAATAAATGCCAATATTTTTTTTAAATGTCATTTATCACAGTCAGAGATGAACCAATCAAAAGTAGTTCCTTATTGCAGAACAACAAATAGAAATTGGGTATTTTCTATTTTGTTGTTGTACTGGATATTTAGTCTTTTTATTTGATTGTTTCCTGATTTAAAACATATTGAAAATATCCACGACATGGTTTGTTTTTAAACAAATGAAACTATGAAACAATTTTAAAATTCTGTTCAGGGGCGGTTTGTGTATTACACACTACCAACGGGGAAAAGGAGGAAACTTTTTTATAACCAAGTTGTTATCAGTGAAGTTTGATCTGCCAAATATATCATATATCAATATATGTATATCTATATATGTATATCAATATATGTATATCTATATATGTATATCAATATATGTATATATCTACATATCTACACTCAACAAAAATATAAACGCAACACTTTTGTTTTTGCTCCCATTTTTCATGAGATGGACTTAAAGATCTAAAATTTATTCCAGATACACAATATTACCATTTCTCTCAAACATTGTTCACAAATCAGTCTAAATGTGTGATAGTGAGCACTTCTGCTTTGCTGAGATAATCCATCCCACCTCACAGGTGTGCCACATCAAGATGCTGATCTGACATCATGATTAGTGCACAGGTGTGCCTTAGACTGTCCACAATAAAAGGCCACCCTGAAATGTGCATTTTTTTTGCTTTATTGGGGGTCTGGGGACTCAGAACCAGTCAGTATCTGGTGTGACCACCATTTGCCTCATGCAGTGCAACACATCTTCTTCGCATAGAGTTTATCAGATTGTCAATTGTGGCCTGTGGAATGTTGGTCCACTCCTCTTCAATGGCTGTGCGAAGTTGCTGGATATTAGTGGGAACTGGTACACGATGTCGTATACGCCGGTCAAGCACATCCCAAACATGCTCAATGGGTGACATGTCCGGTGAGTATGTTGGCCATGCAAGAACTGGGACATTTTCAGCTTCCAAGAATTGTGTACAGATCCTTGCAACATGGGGCCGTGCATTATCTTGCTGAAACATGAGGTGATGTTCATGGATGTATGGCACAACAATGGGCCTCAGGATCTCATCACGGTATCTCTGTGCATTCAAAATGCCATCAATAAAATGCACCTGTGTTCTTCGTCCATAACAGATGCCTGCCCATACCATAACCCCACCACGGGCCACTCGATCCACAACATTGACATCAGCAAAGCGCTCACCCACACGACGCCACACACGCTGTCTGCCATCTGCCCTGAACAATGTAAACCGAGATTCATCCGTGAAGAGAACACCTCTCCAACGTGCCAGACGCCATCGTATGTGAGCATTTGCCCACTCAAGTCTGTTACGGCGACGAGCTGGAGTCAGGTCAAGACCCCGATGAGGACGACGAGCATGCAGTTGAGCTTCACTGAGACGGTTTCTGACAGTTTGTGCAGAAATTGTTTGGTTATGCAAACCAATTGTTTCAGCAGCTGTCTGAGTGGCTGGTCTCAGACGATCTTGGAGGTGAACCTGCTGGATGTGGAGGTCCTGGGCTGGTGTGGTTACACGTGGTCTGCGGTTGTGAGGCCGGTTGGATGTACTGCCATATTCTCTGAAACGCCTTTGGAGACGGCTTATGGTGGAGAAATTAACATTCAATGCACGAGCAACAGATCTGGTTGACATTCCTGCTGTCAGCATGCCAATTGCACGCTCCCTCAATGCTTGTGGCATCTGTGGCATTCTGCTGTGAGACAAAACTGCACATTTCAGAGTGGCCTTTTATTGTGGGCAGTATAAGGTACACCTGTGCACTAATCATGATGTCAGATCAGCATCTTGATGTGGCACACCTGTGAGGTGGGATTGATTATCTCAGCAAAGCAGAAGTGCTCACTATCACACATTTAGACTGATTTGTGAACAATGTTTGAGAGAAATGGTAATATTGTGTATCTGGAATGAATTTTAGATCTTTAAGTCCATCTCATGAAAAATGGGAGCAAAAACAAAAGTGTTGCGTTTATATTTTTGTTGAGTGTATTTTCAACTTTACCGACTCTTTATTTCACCTTATGGCAGGTTATTAGTTAGTCACTGGGTCCGCACGGGCCGGACACTTTGCTCTTGCGGGCCGGATTTGGCCCGCGGGCCGCTAATTGGAGATGGCTGTCATATATGAACGTAATTGTCAACACATACATATGGACATTTCTTAATTTTTCAACTTTTAAATATCTCTCTCTGTCTCTTATGTATGTTTGGTAATTTCTAGCCTGCTATATTATCAGTTTTGCTTGTGTGTGTATTTTGGGGTGACTGATTTTTATCGCAAACAACAACAACAAATAACCATAAAATTTAAAGTAACTAAATGTCAGAAGCACAACACAAATAAACAGTCTCAGCCGGAAAAAAACAAAATATATTCAAGAGGGAACAGGAGGAAGCAAAAAGCTTATTTAGTCCCGCCCCTTACTCACAAAATCATATCATATGCAATAAAAATTAAAATATTGTCATTCAATAGCCTCAGTTTATTGTTGACTGTTGGCATCCAAGATGATGTCCGCTAATATAAAACGTGTAGCACCTTTAACCCTGATTAATGGATACTCACATCTCTAGGTTCGGTAGGAGTTGGGTGAATGACTCAAAAAGAGGAGTGGTTTGAACAGGTGATATTTTAATATCGATGAGAAATAAAATAATAAACATAAACAACTTGGTTGTTCCCCTTTTAAAAATAATAAGGCGCCAGAAAAGAAAAAAAGAAAAGAAAAGAGTCCTGGGACACTGAGCACTCCTGCTCAGCGTTCTTGTGTGTTCCGTTGAGGGGGATCCAATGTGTGTTCTGAGTGTCAATGTCAATTGAGTTTCCTTGTCTTCAGTTTCTTTTATTACTACTACCCGGGTAGGTGAGAAGTGTGTGTGTATATCTTATCTGCTCTCAATGTGTGAGATTCAGATGATCCGGAGTCGTTGAGGTAGGTAGGTTCTGCAGCTGGCCACACTGCTTCTCCAACTTTCTCTCTCGTCCTCAGAAGCGTTGGGCTGGGCTCGCCATCTTGTTTGTCTCGTTCTCTCTGTTTCTCAGTTCAGACTAGCAAAGAAAAAAAAACAACCTACACAGAAAGTGCATAGGTATAAGAAACTTCATCTGATTCTGTCTATATTTCTTATGAGATCTCATCGTTTTCTAGGTTCACCAAAATTTAGGAAATACATTAGAACACATTAAATTAATTATTATGACTTAAAACAATTAGTTTTGACCATAAATGAAATCAATTATTCATGAATTATCATGTTAATGATATTTTTAACAGACACAGTTTATGCATCTTTTTAAACCTCTATTTATCCTTTATCATCAGTTTTTAACTATTTTAATTCACCTTTTTAATATTTAACTCTTGAACATAAAATGAATTACAGTTTTTATACACAAAAGTGCATTTTTCTTCATCAATAAATGAAATATACCACACCAGAATGGTGCTGTTACCATTTGCAGTGGCTAATAACACAAATAAACAGTTCGAATGGCATAAAAAATGATTAAACTGCATCTTCTCAATGTAAACCGCATGGAAAATTAGCCTTAGCTCAGCGATTAGCATGGCGACTAGCATTACTAAGCATAAAACAATGGACAAAATAGCATCCCAACCTAGCAGTTAGCATGTCGCGGTTGCTAGTAGCTTTAGCATTTCAAGCTAGCGATCTTTTTACAAACGATAAACTACGGTAGAAATTGCACAAAAGTAACAGAAAAACATTGGAAGGCATCATATGGCATATTTTAAGCAACATAGACCATCATAACCCAAGTTAATAGCACAATAAATGTATTTTTTTCCATCTGAACGGCTACCGAACTAGAAGCTAACTGTGTGCTAACTCACCGGAGTCTCATGCATTTTACTTCACAAAGGGGGTTTTTCCTCGTCGGCTCACGGCTTATCGGGTCTGCCTGCGGACGTCTCTGCCGTTATCCGCAGCTTTCTGCTACTCTTTGCGTCGTGTTTTCTTTGTTTTAGCTACCGACTCCCTCGGTCTGGCTTATGCCTTGAGAGAAAATGGCGTCTCCTCTCAGGTGCAGACTTCACGCGATACCTGACCTAGGTTCACGCCGGATACAAACACTAGCAGGGGAATACTGCCATCTACTGGGGGTTTAGTAGAACTGTCTAAATGACAAATATAGGTTTAGTAACCTGATTTTTCATGATGGTTACACATGTATTATATAATAGCCAAACCTGTTGTATATTAAGACTTACTAATTTGTATGCAGTTTACTTTTGCTTTATGTACATTCAGATGACAAGAATGAATACGAGAAGTATGATTTTACTACAACTGCTGAATTGAGTGGCTCAGAAGAGGAGTTAAGGTACTGCCATGTTTATATTGACCTTTGAACTCATCACTCTATTGGTCTTTGAAAAAGCCAAAAATGTAAACCTTGCTGGCTTTTTAAATATCAAAATGCCAAATACCATAGAAGCATATCACACTCTTAGATATGCTGGAATACACATTTAGCAGATAACAGCCAACAGTTTCATTTTTTAGTTTGACTACCTTATAAAATTCCCCTTCACATGGTATAAAACTAAAAGTTCACACAATCTGTCAGTAGCTGTTTGATGCAGAAAGAAGTTTATTATTTATTATTTACATTTTAAAAAAAACATTAATAAACAGGGTGGATGGTGTTAGGCAGAACGTCCTGCCTCCTCAGACTCCACAGGAACACTATCCAAATCTAAAAGAGGCAGAACATCACATGGGACCAGATACTCGGCCATGTTGGGGAGTCCGGACACCACACAGCAGCTCAGAGCACTGCGGCCGATCCCCATGTCAGAGACCTCGGACCACTCACCAGTGGTCACGTTGTAGCACTCCACGTTGGTGGAGGTGGTGATGCCGTTGAAGCCCCCGGCAACGAAGATCCGGTCATCGATGACTTCGATGCCGAAGTTGCTGCGAGGGGTCAACATGTGGGACACTTGGTTCCAGGTGTTGCTCCGAGGGTCGTAGACCTCAGCGCTGTGGAGACGGCTGGCGCCATCAAAGCCGCCGACCTTTGGGAGGAAGAGGAAATGAAAAGGTCAAACGGAGATTGAACCAGTTTCTCTGAATCTACAAAAAACAACTGCTGATCAAATCTCTTCACCCTTCAGGTTATGTGTTATGTGAGGGTCAGCAGTGTTTCCTGGACTTACAGCATAGAGGCGGTCTGCATAAGTAATGACGCCGAGCCCACTGCGGGCGCAGGTCATGAGGCCGATGGTCGTCCACTGGTCGGTCTCTGGGTTGTAACACTCAGCCGTCTGCAGGAACTCGTTCCCATTGAAACCACCGCAAACATAAACCTGGGAACAACAGGAAAGGACTTTAATAGGATTTAACAATGAAATGATTTAAGAATTAACACTTTTCTTGGCTTCTACTGGTAATAAATCATCTGAAATATCGCTACACAACTGTGAGATAATGTGAGAATTATGAGACCCACCTTGTTGTGGAGCGTCGTGGAGCTGGCGTCACTTCTAACCTCCTGCATGGATGAAATGAGACTCCACTGGTTTGTCTCGGGGTTATAGCGCTCTGCAGTGGAGAGTCGTCGATGCCCGTCGTACCCTCCCATGGCATAGATGCACCCGTTGAGTGTAGTGACGCTCACATAGCAGCGGCGGAAAAACATGGGCGACACCTCATGCCAGGTTTTTGAGCTGAGGTCGAACCTGCACACGCTGTTGAAACACTCCAACCTGTCGAAGCCCCCAACGCAGTAGACGCTCCCGTTGAGGAAGGCGGTGCCATGGTAGGCACGAGGACGCTCCAGATGCTGGGTCAAGCTGATCCAGTCGTTGGTGTGGACGTTGTAGGCCTCGATGCCGTCAGTCGGATCGCCGCCACTCCAGCCTCCGATGGCCAGCAGGACGGCGTTTGGAAGGCGAGGACGGGCGAGATGGTGGTAGACATCAGGCTGGTTTTGCATGACTTCTATGGCTTCCCTGACCTTGCGCTGGCAGTCTGCGTTGTTATTCACCAGCTTATTAGACATCACACTGATCCTCATGTACTCTGTACCCATGGAGGCCAGCCGCACCTACAGAGAAAACAGGACAGAATGTTTGGATAGAAGTTCATGGACGGCAGTACTTTAGGCCGGTCCTTTTATCCTACTGAACCAAATCTATTCAAAATGTCATCATTATAAGCTGTATTCTGTTTTGGATCCACAGACTTGACAGCAGGATTAGTTTAGTGTCGGTTTTGGTCTCTTCATGGTATTTGTTGACAGTGAGAGCAATATGGAGCATGAAAGCAACATTTCAGGGCAGGACAAATGATTTGACTCTAGAGGTGGCCCTACAGACTACTGTTCAGTCAGGATGAAACCACGGAGAAGAAATCATGTGACAGGAAGTCATCCTACCTTAGATAAGAGCACAGCGATGTGGTCTCTCCTTTCCTGCAGTGAGCTGGCGATCCAGCGGAGGACGGCCTCATACACAGTCCTCTCGTCTCTCACTCTGAGGTCGTCTCTGTTCAGGATGGCGCTGAGTTGCTGCACAGAGAGCTGCGGGAACTCTTCAGAGGAAACGAGCTCCTCAAAGTGGTCGACGATGAAGCTGTAGGCCTGGCGGTGCAGTTCGGGGCAGAAGCAGACGGCGGTGAACTGGAAGATGCCGATGCAGTTCTCTGGGCAGAGCTGGCTCTCCAGGAAGTCGCAGCACTTTTTCACAACTCCCATCACATTAAACTGATCGGCTGCTAGAAGCAGCTCCTGAACGTTGTCCTCCGTCACTGAAACGGAGCCGGTGTATGCAAAGTCGATGAGGAGCTGCATCATGTCAGGAGTCAGGCCGGGGATGTTGAAGACCTTCTTGTCTGAAGAAGACCAGCGTTGGAAGAGAGCTCTGTGGGTCAGGATGAAAACACAAAGAAGAGGATGAGAAACTGACGTCAGCTGTTCCTTCTTTGCTTCACACTAATAACTAGGATAAGAATATAGTGGGGCGCTTTTCAAAACAGCAGCAGAGTGAAATATGACTGATATCAAGGCTCCTCCCAGTTTACTTTAAACCACATCACTGACAAACCCAACACGTTGAATGACACACATGAAACCTATTAAATAAATGACATCTGGAATGGAAATAGTGAATTATATGCATTTTGTAACAGATGTGTAACTTTTCTGAATGAACTCCATTCTAAAATCTGCTTTAAAGTACAGTAGTATGGAACTGAGAGACCAGCAGCTCAAATTCTACTTCACATTTTTAAAAAACAACAAAACAATAACACGTTTGGCAAACATCATAAATCCAACTTGAGCTGAGTCTACAACCGATGTACAAACTTCACATGTTGGAAGTTGATATGAGATGAATGGAAACAAGAAACCTCATTTGAGATGATATCCAGTCAAGTCATTGTATTTATAAAAACTATAGACAGACAGGGAAACTACACCACTGGTTGAATTCTGAATGATCCTTTCAAATATGTTACAAATATTCTCGTAGCCGTCTATCAGGTGTTTAATGTCCTCTTGTTTTGTTTTAAATCACAAATGCTCTATGAGCTTGTTACGTGTTGTGGCTGTTCTCTCAGACTTCACATCGCTAATCAATCAATTTGCTGTTACTTTCTGCTCATTTGAAGGATATAAATTCACAAGTTTCCCCCCTAATATCAGATAATGTACTCACTGGAAGTAGAGGCTGCATCGACAGAGGAAGATCTTGTGGATTTGAAATTCCACGTCTTCAACAGTGATGACTGCGTCGCAAAACGTTCCCTCCAGACGTAAATCATTGAACCCTGAGGCAGGAAACAGGAAAGAAGAGTGGCGTTGATTGGCCATCTTGATTTGCTGATGATAGACTTGTTGTCTCTGGTTGTTGGTTTGTGTGGAGATCAAGAGAGAGACTGGACACCTTCACAGATTTCACTTCTAGAATAGATGCTCATCACATCACTGTGTTTTGTGATTGATGCAGAATGTTATTGTTCAAATGTAGTTTGTATGTGTTTAACTGCAGCTTCCATCAGTCAGACAGCAGGTGAAGGTTCACTAAGGTGGCAGCAAAATCAAGATGGCCGATGACCCCATCTCCATCCCTCTTTGACGGAACTTAAAATACATGTGCGTATTCAATTATTTATGATAAATCTGAGTATTATAATGAAATGGATCCTCAATACATTACAAACAGAAATCCACAGTGCACAAATCTAAACCATTTTAGTGGAGATCTTATAATTACTATGCTTATAGTAGATTGATAAAAATAACACAATATATCTTTTGGAAAAGCATGTAGCAAAACATTTTCACCCAATTCTAATCCAATAGTAATAATAACAACAATAATAATAATACATTTTATTGATCAGATTATTGAGAGCTTTGTAAATGATGAGTAGGATCTTGAAGTGGATATGCTGCTTTATTGGGAGCCAGTGAAGGTGTTGCAGGATGGGTGTAACGCATTTCTTTGAGTAACTTACACTTTGACTTCTAAAGAAGTCTCTTATGTCCACTTTTCTTTTTTTTAGACATCCTGGCTGCATCTAATTACCAAACACAAATACGCACGCGCGCACATACGCACACGGACACCGATTCAAACGTAAATGTAAATGAAACCTCTGATATTAACATCCTTCTAGCTGACGTCAAGCAGGCAGAACAAACTCCCAACTTCCAGTAGCGGACTCCTGTAGGACTCCTGACCGCAGACTAGCAGACCGGTGTGCAAGCAAGAAGGCGTGACGGCGGGGACGGCCAATCACACAGGCTTCAGCTTGAGCGGCCGTTTTCCGCCTGGTCCTAGTGCTTGACATGTCTCTGTGTACTATAGCTAACATTAGTTTTTTTCTGCCTTCAATGAAGTAACGCGACACATTTTTTGGCAGTAACGATAACGGCGTTATAATAATGAGATGAGTTATCAATGAGATTACTCCATCCATCCATCCATCCATTGTCTACGGCTTATCCTGTATTTAGGGTCACGGGGGGGGGGGGGCTGGAGCCGATCCCAGCTGCAATGAGATTACTCGTTACTGAAAAAAGTAACGGCGTTACTAACGCCGCTACTTATAATGCCGTTATTCCCATCACTGTCTATATCTAGGTTTGTCTCTGGGAAACATGGGAGGAACTGTGCTGTGTGCCTGAAGAGGATGAGGATGGCAGGTTTTCTTCTCATTAACTAATGCATGTGTGGATTTACGTATATTATTTGACTAAAGATGTGTTTCTAAAACACTCCTCCTACAGTTGATGCTGATCAGAGTCAGTCCAACTACTTTAAAACATGCCTGGATAAAAGTGATACGTTTACATTCCAGTGTGTTCATTTCCAGGGAGTGGAGTGTGTTCATGCATGTTAGCATGTCTGGCTGCAGGCTGACAGCTTACTGATGACTGGGTTTTGTTGTTTTGGTTTCCTGTTTTATTTTGTAGTCCTTCTGTCTTGTGTTGTCATGTGCTTTGCTTCCTGTCTTGGTTTACTTTTCTGTCTCCCAGCTGTGTCTCATTGTCTCGTCAGCCTTGCCTCTCGTTCTCCCCAATCACCATAGCCTGCCCTTGTGTTTCCACACCTGTCTGTCGTTGAACCTAATCCACCCTTATGTATTTAGTCAGTGTTTCCTTTCAATCTTGGCTTGGTCGTCTGTTTTATCCCGGATGTGTGTCCACCACCTGATCTGTCCTGCCTGTGTCCTGGTCTTTGTCTGGATTATTGTTTGAGTTTTGTCCGCTTTGGATTGGATCTTTGTTTTTTTGATTGTGTTTTTGCCCCTGTGGCCTCCCTGAGTTTTTGGACTTATCATTTAAATAAACATTTTAACTGCATTTGGGTCCATACCTCCTTCAATCATAGTACATCCGTGACAAAAACACAACCACATTAACAAAAACACAACCACGTTAACACATTGTGGGAGTCTTTGGCCAAATCCGAATGTCCCCCTAAGGTCTAAGTCCTGAACCCTCAGAGACTTACCTGATGTCACCTGGTAAACGGTTGAGTGTGAGAGGCTGTGAGGACTTGAAATGGTAGAAATACAAATGGGACAGCACTCGGATTGTCACTTTACTTTGATGACACAAAATATATTATCTAAAAGTGTTGGGTTTTATTTCATGTTTTACAGCCTGATCTGAACGTCTTCCAGACTCTTATCATCCCAGACCAGTCGTAACTCAAATAATGTGTTTACTTCAATAAGCTAAATTAAAATAACTGGTTGATGATTAAACCAGGTGTGTAGGCTATGATGACATGCCTATGATTTCAAGTGTTTTATGTTCCATTTTAAATCTTTAATGTTAAAGTTTCTGCTTAAATGTAATATTCCACACATGTGGTGTCCTCTTTGTTTACCTTTTTTTTTAAAGTCCTCCGGGCTTTCCCTGGTAACCCCGTGTTTCACGTTGCAACGCTATGAACTGTGGGTAATTCCCTCAGGCAAAGTCAGCATCGATGCTCATTTACGTAAGTGGGCATAAAGGGCTCAAAATGTCCACGAGCGAGTCCTCGTGCACGATGTGACCGTCAGGGACTCAACGGGAACGCACATCAAAGTCCGTGAGTCTGTGAGGGGTGACGTTGGGATTTGGCCTTTTTCTCTGAGGAAGGTTCCTAACTGAAGACGTGACCCGGAAGTAAACAAGTGGCCGCCATGATAAGAGCCGTTCAGATTCTCTAAATGCAAAGGAAAGGATCTCCAATGATCCTTTCAGATCTCCTTTAGGATACAACAGACCTTCCTATACAAAAGGAGTTAAAGTGCCACACACCTCGGCCGTTCATGAAAACAAACCATATGCATATTTAACAATCACTTTCATGCAGACATATAGTAATTGGAATTGTGTTGATAAATGTGTCTATTATAAGTGAAGGAGTTGCATTCATGAAGGACCACAAGTTGCATTTATGGACAGTTTGCAGTCTTGGTTTTGGGACACTCTGGTCTGAGTCTCATCAACGGCCCTAACTTTACCCTCAGGATCTACTTTTAACTCACATTCTTTGTATTATTATTTTATTTGAACATGTTCTCATGTAACTTCCTTATTACACAGAGCTTTTGTCTTTTTCTTATTTCAGTCGTTTGATTTGAATCCACACATTCTCTCATCTTGATTTTAATAAATTTCCGTTTGGAGAATATTATGCGTTACTCACTGCGTCTAGGCCGAGGTGAAGCTGACGATAAAATAGTGGCAAAAAGCCTCCGACCTTTATTTGCGTCCGCAGTGTCGGAGTTGCCCAGAGCCGAGATGCAGCCAGCGGACGCTTCTCTTCTTCCAAGCCTGTTGGTGACGCCGGATTCAATTCAACGGAGGTTCACTGCAGCAAGTCAACATTTATACACGTTCACATGCATCATGCAGCCGTCTTCGTCAGCTGGTCTGTGTATCTCTCAACATCACCCAAGAGCAAGCGTTATAAAGCGTTGATGAATGGAAAATCACAGCTGCAGCATCATCATAGTTTATCATTCCTTAGTGGATTTAGCAGGAGCATTTTCTCCAACAATGAAGAAACAGTTTAATATGTTTTTTTATTTGTAATATGTTAAATACATTATGTTTTCTATTCTAATCTGTGTGTGCTGTGTTTCATGTTGATGGTTTTCACTGGACAGCAACTAGTTGCTCCAGTCACTAATGCATGTTCCTCAACACGACAAGGTTCAGTCTAAAGACAAAGCCATCCCGATATACTCCATTCATTTAAGTACATTTACACAAGCATTAATACATTTACAGCAAGTACAAGGAGGAATGAACCTGACTGATTACAAACTGCAATGTTTTCATTCACATCTTTGCATTGACTCTGAATGTAATCGCACCGCTTTGTGTTTGTTGTGAACAGTTTCAGAGACGCAGAGACACTGATCCAAACCCGACTCTAAACCCAGGATAAAGAGGTTCAGTGAATGTGGTGTTGATGGTGTGGAGGTGGATCAGTTTGTTAGAGGAGACTCTGTAGAAGGTCAGAGTGCCAGCAGGACAGTCCAAGTACACTGCTACCACACCAGAGGAGAAGGAGGTGGAGGAGGAGGAGGAGGAGGAGATGTGTGTTTGTTTTCTTTTGTGCCAGACATAGTAACAACCATCATAACAACTCAGACTCCAGGACTGATCATTCCATCCAAACACAGAGTCGTTTCCTCTCCTCTTGATTCCTCTGTAACTCACTGATATATCAACCCATCCTCTCCACTCGACCTCCCAGTAACAGCGACCAGTCAGACCGTCTCTACACAGCAGCTGAGGCTCTGAGACAAATCTGTCTGGATGATCTGGATATGACTGGTCGTACACATGTGTCACCTCCCTGTTGGTGTCGTCCAGTTTGAGGTTTCTGCTGACTGTGTTTGTGTCCAGTTCCAGTTCACAGACATCTGATGGAGAGAACAAACACAATGCAGCTAAAGGTTATTGTTGGAGACAATTGGGTGTTTTTTGGTGTGTGTTTTGAAAGCTTAATAAATATACTTTGGGTATTAGTATATGACATCACAAGGGGGCGGTAACTTGATGGTGATGGGTCACGTCACCCATTTCATTGATAAATAGACACGGGTGTGTAGTGGTGTGTGTTTTGTTGTATCGCAGAGAAAAACACAGTGTTGTGGAACTAGCAGGAGCAGATTCAGTTATTAATAGATCATTATTAATATCAATACTCAGTCTCAATATAAAGGAGTTTGTACTCAAATGCCAATAATTAATAACTATTAGAATATGAGTACAAACAGTTGAAGGATTTGTGAATTCTTCACAGAGAAGAGGTTGATATCATTCATTCTTATACAACATTAATAAACACAGCAGTATGTTCATAAGGGGTTTATTAACAATAAACAAAGAAACATACACTAAGTCCAAGTGGCCTATCTAACTAAATACTATACAAGTGTGTGTGTGTGTGTGTGTGTGTGTGTGTGTGTGTGTGTGTGTGTGTGTGTGTGTGTTACAAGATGGCGGCTGTGGGTGTCGACCAGTCAGCCATGTGGAGTGGGGGTGTTCTTTGTGGGAGGCCGTGTGGTCCTGCCTGGAGAACAGGTTTCTATATATGTGTATAATTAGTGTAATATATGTAGAGCCGTTAGGAAAGTTGGATTAGTGAGAACGCAACCTGTCTGTTCTGGATCACTGACGATCAACAGACTAAACAAAAACACGACAAAATTACATCGTTGGTCCTAAAAATATCACAGTTTGGCCTTAAATTACTAAAGATGGACACCAGACCAACCTGTGGTCTGGTCTCTGGACTAATGTGAGCTACTATCTAGACCTCTGGGGGACCACAGACAGTCTCTGGTTCCTCCACATAGTCTGGTCTGGTCTCTGGACTAATGTGAGCTACTATCTAGACCTCTGGGGGACCACAGACAGTCTCTGGTTCCTCCACATAGTCTGGTCTGGTCTCTGGACTAATGTGAGCTACTATCTAGACCTCTAGGGGACCACAGACCCAGGAGACAACATCTGGTTCCTCCATTTAGGATTCAGGGACGTCAGGACGACAGGAGGACGATCTCAACACTGAGACCCTTTAGAGACACAGAGGAATTTATCTCTTCAGTTGAAATATTTAAACATAAACCCGACTACGTGAAGTTTGCGTGCTTGTCTCCGTTGCCGTCCGGCAGGAATTGGCGTCCGTTTGCGTCTCTGCGTTGACTTTGTGTGTAATTGAGTGTGAAAATGTGGCGTTTGGTGTGAACACAACACGACATCTTTACAGCCACGAAGAAACAACCGCTACATCCTGATAGAAACGTGATCATCGGATTTCAGTCATGAACACGTTCAAATCTGGAGCAGCTGAGTTACTGAAAACATACTCACACTTCCTCAGACCAGGTCTCAGTCTCTGCTGTCCCCCATGGTCCACCCTGCAGGAAGACATTCAAAGACCTCAATCAGGTCCACCATTAAACATGAACCCCAGTTCCTCAGTCAGAGACGGAGACACAGTCTGGAGCTGTTGTCCATCTGTCCTCACCTGAGAGTGTCCAGTCTGATGTCTGTCCATCTGTCCTCACCTGAGAGTGTCCAGTCTAATGTCTGTCCATCTGTCCTCACCTGAGAGAGTCCAGTCTGATGTTTGTCCATCTGTCCTCACCTGAGTCTCCAGTCTGATGTCTGTCCATCTGTCCTCACCTGAGAGTGTCCAGTCTAATGTCTGTCCATCTGTCCTCACCTGAGTCTCCAGTCTGATGTCTGTCCATCTGTCCTCACCTGAGAGTGTCCAGTCTAATGTCTGTCCATCTGTCCTCACCTGAGAGAGTCCAGTCTGATGTCTGTCCATCTGTCCTCACCTGAGAGTGTCCAGTCTAATGTCTGTCCATCTGTCCTCACCTGAGAATGTCCAGTCTGATGTCTGTCCATCTGTCTTCACCTGAGTGTCCAGTCTGATGTCTGTCCATCTGTCCTCACCTGAGAGTGTCCAGTCTGAAGTCTGTCCATCTGTCCTCACCTGAGAGTGTCCAGTCTCCAGTGTGGACCCTCCAGTCCAGCAGACAGCAGCTTGACTCCTGAGTCTCCTGGATGATTGTAGCTCAGGTCCAGCTGTCTCAGATAGGAGGGGTTGGAGTCCAGAGCTGAGGCCAGAGAAGAACAGCCGTCCTCTGTGATCAGACAACCTGACAGACTGAAGACACACACACTTCTGTCACTTCTGGGGACTTTACATAGACTTATGTCCATTTGTCCACTTTTTAAAATGAGAAAAAGTGATATTTGTCTTTTGTTGTGTTGATGTTGTACTGGGTGGGATAAGCGTGGCTGAGTGATGGACAGAGATGGACAGAGGAGGACGTTAAAAGAAAGACAAGAGACGAGCTGAAATGATTGAGAGAGAAATTGAAGCGTTAGAAAAGAGAAGAAACAACAGTTGAAACAGTCTATGTGGTCTGTCTTCAGACCTGGTGTGCCAACAAAGATCTGGTATTGATTTGAAACCATCGAGCAAAGAAAAAAGGCTGGAATTCAATAACATTTCAACAATGTTTATAGTTTTCATATTGAACTGGAGGAATTATGAATAACAAGTACTCTGATAATAACAGTAAAATACAAAACACAGCTTTGAAAATGTGCTTCTTAAGAGTCTCAGAACATATGAGGCATTCAGGTGTTCAACTGCCAGTTGGAAGAAAAGAGTCTGTCTTGATTCAAAGCTCTGTTCTCACTGTCAGCGTTCCTCTTTGAGAGCAGCCGTGTGAACTTATCTATCGGCTCTAGATCTCACCGACCTGACTGACCTTTATCACCTCCACTCTCTGATCCATCTGTCAGCTGTCAGTGAGTCTCGTCATTTGTCACCATAGAAACGTCACTCACAGAAACTCCAGTTTGCACAGATTTGATTAAGTTCAGAGTTAACGTTTCACCCCGTTGCATTACTGGGTAATTTAGTGTTTGTGAGTAGCAACCAGTGAGATGATTTAACCTCCAACCATCTGAACCAGTGTAGTGATGCTAACGCTGCAGCAGTAAAATGGAAACGCTCCGTCATCATTTAATAATTCTCAATGATCTATCAGTTATGGGTCTGGGTCCTGATAGGACGGGGTCTGGGTCTGGATCTGGGCCAAGCTCCACCTCTTAGTGACCCTTGCTATAGGCAGTGTTGGGCAAGTTACTTCAAAAGCGTAATGCATTATTTATTACTTGTTACTGTCATTTCAAAGTAATTAGTTACATTACAATATTACTGTCTTTGAATTGTAAGGCATTACACTACTTTTACATTACTTTTGCATTACTTTTCGCCAAAATAAAAGGACATTTTTGTTCTCGATAGATCTTCTTGTGTTCAATGCAGCTCATTACACAGCAGGATGTGATGTTTTTCGCTTCAAAATAAAAGAACGAAAAACGGAAAATGACTCGTATCCCGTTATTCGTTTAAAAAACGGAAAACGAGGAACAGAAAACGACTCGTTAACTGATATTAGATATTGTGTTCATGAATGGGATTCGGGGATGAAATAACAGGGCCATTTTTCATTCCAGATTTGCTGTACGTCTTTTTTAATGACCCGGAAGGCGCTGCGAAATTACCTGAAAGCCTACCTGAGACATTTAGGGGAGCTCTAAAACACTGTTCATAAACGCTCTGACAGCGTCTGACGCCCGCGTTTTGAAATAAACCTACTGTTTTAAACTCGCACCAAAAGCGTTATGACGCTGACATAAAAGCGGTTCAAAACCGACGGGGAGAATCGGAGCCTCCGCCTTTTCGCCGCCGCCCCTCAGCTGTTGATCCTCGGTGTGCCGGGTCGGCTGCACTCTGACCGACCGGGAGCCGCTCCGTGAGTCGGTGTCCAGCTCATGGAGCCTGCTAACAACAGCGCTTAATTAACATAGTGTAGAGTCACACGGACCGGCTTTCACACTTTTCCAAAAGTGGAGCGTATGCCCATCTCGCGATCGCCAATGTAGAGTCAATTGATTTCGGGTTTAAAATGCATTGTAACGTCATCATAAATGTGTGCACATGTTGGTGTTAAAATGGTGTTTTGTCTCCGCCGTGCAGACGAGTTAGAAGCTTTAAACTTTGAATTAAAACTGTCAGCAGCATCAAAATGTCTGGTTGGTTCATGTTCAGTTGTCAGAGTTGATATTCCAATCAGGCTTCAACCTCTGGTTCAGAAAAGTGAAGTCAAGCCTTAAGGTCCTTAAAGCTGCATTCTCTCTGCTGGCCACTAGGGGGTGTTTTCATGAATAATATGTCTTCATTGCATCTGCATAGCTTTGAGTCTGCATGTGGGTCCTCCCTGCTGCTTCAGCCACCGTGACAAGAATATTAGTTCATTTCATATAAAACTCAATAAACTCAACTGTATAGAAAGTGGTTCAAACTGGCTCCACCTTGACAGCAGAGACAGTCTGGTGTTGTAGTTCAGGCTCACATGTTCATGGAGTGACGTTCACAAACGTAGAGTGACGTTTGCAACAGCATTTATAAACACCAGGTGGATTTATAAAACTATTAAAATATGGAACGGCAGGGAAAAGATAAACAAGAGGTTTGGTTTTGATAAAAGTTTTGTTTTGTTCTTTTGCTGGCAAGTCGTTAGCAGCAGAAACAGTATTTCATCAGCCGTGTTAACAGATTAGTAGCAGCGTGTCTGTTTAGGAATACATGAATATAAATAACTGAATATTTGGTGCATGTAAACGCATCATTGAAAGCTTCATAGGTAAACTTCTCAAAGTAGTTGAATCTGACCTGAGAGTTTCCAGTCGACAGTGTGGACTCTCCAGGCCAGCAGACAGCAGCTTCAGTCCTGAATCCTGCAGGTCGTTGTTACTCAGGTCCAGGTCTCTTAGACTGGAGGACTGGGAGCTGAGAACTGAGGACAGACCTTCACAGCTTCTCTCTGAGAGGTTACAGCCACTGAGTCTGAAGAGGAATCAGAAATTAATGATGAAACAATTACAAACAACTGTTCATCACCTCAGGTTCTAACTGACATTATTATCATAATGAAGTTAAATGATGTTGAACATGTTTGTTCATCAGGTTATTGTTGCAGCTGGGTGGTGTATTAGGCTCCATGGTGAGGTTAACGTCACACTGTGCCATCTGTTTATTTCTGTCTGAGTCTTCTTTCAAGACTCTCACGTGACTCCGTTTCACCAATCAAACGCAGCCAGGCAGTCACATGACAGCACACAAACTCTCCACGCCCGGTTAAAGATAGAACTCTTTTAACGTTTTTTTAATTCTAAATCCTTGTCATTCAGAGACAAATGTGCATAAATATGCAAGTGTATGTGCAATCATTTATGGAGGAGTCACAATATACCGCCCACTTTTTGAAATCCCCCCGACTTTTACCGTCTAACGTCAGTGAATCTGTCGATCCTATTTAAGTTTCACTTTCAGTTGTGAATCAGTTCATTTCTGAATGTTTCTGATGTGAGATTCTGTTTGTAGCTGCTCATCACTCAGATTCTTGTGGGTCGAGTCATTCTTATGTCGACAAAACTCAGAGAAAAGTTAGAATAAATGTCTTCGACATGACTATCGATCACTGTGTGTGTGTGTGTGTGTGTGTGTGTGTGTATGTGTGTGCGTGTGTGTGTGTGTGTGTATCTGTGTGTGTGTGTGTGTGTGTGTCGGTGAAACAGACAGAGAGGAGAGACGCTGGATGAAGCGGTGAGCTGTGTTTTTTCTTTTCTTTCAGCTGAGGTGACAAACGCTTCATGTTAGAGAAAGCATTGATTTTTATGTAACTGGGGGGGTTAGCTGCCCTTCCAACGTCTATGCCTCCTGGTAGTCTCTCAGATCACCAGGTGCGGGGCCACAATAATCAGAATTTACTCAGAAGTTACTCAGTACTCGAGTAGTTTTTTCACTAAATACTTTCTTACCTTTACTGTTAAGTAACTATTTGGAACTACTTTTTACTTCTTTACCTTTTACAGTTGGGAAAACCAATCAAATGGTTCAGAATGCAGATAGAACCTTGTAATTCCAAGATGGTTTGTTGTTTTCTGAATGAAAAACTATATTTACAGAGCTTTGCTGGAGGCTTGGACCACCGGCAGCAGCCTCAGAAGAGCCTCCTCTGAAGCAGAGTATTCCTTCAGGTCAAACACGTCCAGATGTTTTTCTGAAGACAGTAAGATGAAGACCAGAGCTGACCACTGACCAGCAGACAGTTCATCGGAGGAGAGACGTCCTGAAGTCAGATACTGTTGGATCTCCTCCACCAGAGAACGGTCATTCAGTTCATTCAGACAGTGGAACAGATTGATGCTTCTCTCTGGAGACAGATCCTCATTAAGCTTCTTCTTGATGTACTGGACTGTTTCCTGATTGGTCTGTGAGCTACTTCCTGTTTGTGTCAGCAGACCTCGTAGGTGTTTCTGATTGGTCTCTAGTGACAGACCCAGAAGGAAGCGGAGGAACAGGTCCAGGTGTCCGTTTGGACTCTGTAAAGCCTTGTCCACAGCTCTCTGGTGCAGATGTGTTAGTTTAGGTTTGTGTCTGGAGACTTTAAACAACAATGAGGTTGTTTGTTTTTCTGCCATCAGATTGACACCAGACTTGATGAAGGTCAGATGGACATGAAGAGCAGCCAGAAACTCCTGAACACTCAGATGGACGAAGCAGAACACCTGGTCCTGGTACAGTCCTCTCTCCTCTCTGAAGACCTGTGTGAACACTCCTGAGTACACTGAGGCTGCTTTGATATCGATGCCACACTCTTTCAGGTCTGGTTCATAGAAGATCAGGTTTCCTTTCTGCAGCTGCTCAAAAGCCAGTTTTCCTAGAGACTTAATCATCTTCCTGCTCTGTGGACTCCAGTGTGGATCCGTCTCAGCTCCTCCATCATACTTGACGTTCTTCAGTTTGGACTGAACCACCAGGAAGTGGATGTACATGTTGGTCAGGGTCTTGGGCAGCTCCCCTCCCTCCCTGGTCTTCAACACCTCCTCCAGAACTGTAGCAGTGATCCAGCAGAAGACCGGGATGTGGCACATGATGTGGAGGCTTCGTGAGGTCTTGATGTGGGGGATGATCCTGTTGGCCTGCTCCTTATCTCTGAACCTCTTCCTGAAGTAGTCCTCCTTCTGTGGGTCAGTGAACCCTCTGACCTCTGTCACCATGTCAACACACCCAGGAGGGATTTGATTGGCTGCTGCAGGTCTTGTGGTTATCCAGAGACGAGCAGAGGGAAGCAGTTTCCCCCTGATGAGGTTTGTCAGCAGCACATCCACCGAGGTGGACTCTGTAACATCAGTCAGGATCTCGTTGTTGAGGAAGTCCAGAGGAAGTCGACACTCGTCCAGACCGTCAAAGATGAACACAACCTGGAACCCTTCAAACCTGCAGATTCCTGCTTCTTTGGTTTCGGTGAAGAAGTGATGAATGAGTTCCTCCAAGCTGAACTTCTTCTCTTTCAGCAGGTTCAGCTCTCTGAAAGTGAATGGAAACGTGAACTGTATGTCCTGGTTGGCTTTGTCTTCAGCCCAGTCCAGAGTGAACTTCTGTGTTAACACTGTTTTCCCGATGCCAGCCACTCCCTTTGTCATCACTGTTCTGATTGGTTCATCCCTTCCAGGTGAGCCTTTAAAGATGTCTTCTTGTCTGATGGTTGTTTCTGGTCTGTCTGGTTTCCTGGATGCCGTTTCAATCTGTCTGACCTCATGTTCCTCATTGACCTCTGCAGTCCCGCCCTCTGTGACGTGGAGCTCCGTGTAGACCTGATTCAGGAGGGTTGGGTTTCCTGCTTTAGTGATGCCCTCAAACAAACACTGGAACTTCTTCTTGAGGTAAGACTTGAGTTTACGTTGGTACACTGCACCAGCGGTTCCTGAATAAACAACAAAGCAACCCAGTTAGTGGATCCTACAGACCCTTTTACAGTCTATGAACAAGCCATGTGTTAGAGCCATGTATTCCTATAGTCCTCAGTAGTAGTGACATCATGAGCTTCTTTCATGATTAAATCAAACTAATGGAGACAAAATCAATCAGGTGCACCTGATGAAGCCAACAGAAGTAAAATAAAAGACATTTACAAGACAAACAGAACTGGAAGGATATATAACCCTTTGAACTGCAGCTGTAAAGCTCAGTGAGTCAGTCTAGAAATAAAGAGCCTCTTGTATCGCCTCAATTCGCCGTTTTGGTTTTGAAAGGAAAATTCACCAGAATTAGATTTTTAAGGCAACAAAACAGAAACACTGACCTCTGGTGGCGTCTGCTGGTCACTACAACACATCACAATACAGCATCATAGAAAGAGACGGTATTGATGACGGTGTTGAAAATAGTACCGTTTGGATATTTAAATATCCTGGTATACTGTAATCCTCCACGCTGAGACGCCACCATTTAAAACATGGAGGTGTCCTCGTAGAAGCCTGTTTTAAATACATTTTTGTTTTCATCTACCAACTATTTAGTTCCTAGCTGAAAGTCACCAGTTAACAAGGTCACTGGGTGAAGTGAAACACCTGTTCCTCTTAAACGGTCGTGATCCTGTCTGAACTCTGTAGAACTTGAGTCTGTTGGAATATCGATTCTGACAACCGAACACGTAACAAGCAGACATTTAGATGCTACTAACAGTTTAAATTCACTGTTTAAAGCTTCTAACTCGTCTGGATGGTTGAAGCAAAACAACATAAACATTGACATCATGCGTACACATATTTATGATGACATTGGCTGTATTCGGGTCTGTAGACAACCAGAGAACCTAAACATTGAAGTTGTGTGCAGCCTATTAGGAGAAATATGAAGTTCTTCATGTTGAATCCTTCTCTTCTTTCCACCATGTTAAAACTGTTAAAATCCTCTTACTGATCTGCAGACAGTCAGCCAACTCCTCCTGCTTCATTCTCCTCAGGAAGTGCACTGTGATCTTCTGAAACGCCTCTCTGCTCCTCCTCTGCTCTTCATCCTCACCGTCCAACAACTCCTCGTCCTCATTCTCCAAGCATTCTGGGTAATCTGGACTCAGGACCTTCTGGATCTTCTTCAGCTCGTTCTTCACAAAAGTGCCGATGTTCTCCTCCAGCAGCTGGAACAGAAGGATAAACTGAACATGAACTCTAAAGAACCCAACATGGGATTCATGTGTGGGTCTGAGCAGCATGGAGACCACTAGAACCTGTTCAGCATTGAATCTGTAGTTGATGTGGTTAATAGTGTAAGGTGAGCTTGTACATGTACTCACCATAAATATGGAGTCCAGGTCTGTTTGATGCTGCTGGGTCAACGGAACCTCTGAGATCTGCTGAACTCTGTGGAGAAAACCAAGTTTAAAGAGTCACTAAACCACAGACTGTAGATCAGAAGTGGACGTCGTCATGGCGACATCGCCTGTTGGTTTGTGGACTACAGTTTTGAAGCCTCAGATTCTGCACAAAGGGTGGATCTGATGAACACAAGCGGCAGAGCGGCACCCAGAGCGGCAACCTTACTGGATCTGGATCCATCTGGATTCTGGTGTGAAGCTGCTAACAAAGTTAGCTTCATAATTCAAGGTCAACTTTACAGCTAAGTGTTTAAGTCATCTTAGTAGCTAACCAGCATTGGTAGTGTGGTAGCAACCTGTCAATCAGCAGGTAAGCCCCGCCCCCTAAAGCATCCCCTGCTTTCTGGTCTGGTGGACTCTAAATGGACCATAATGTACTAAATGAACATCATGCTGGATTGAAGAAGACTTGAAACTAGAGATTGAGACCATAAACTCATGTTTACAATGTTTACTGAGATAATACATCAAGAGAGAAGTAGGACCATTTTCTCATAGACTTCTATACAACCAGAGAGGAGTCGCCCCCTGGTGGCCAGCAGAGAGAAATAGGACCATTTTCTCATAGACTTCTATACAACCAGATAGATTGACAGTTTAAGGCACTTCAGCATTGCCTTCACTTTACGGAACTGGTCAGCTCCGATGTAAACCCACTTTAGCACATCTTAGCTTAGCTTAGCTTGCAGTAGCTGCCACGTTAGCCAATTTAGCTTCTCACTGACTCTTAACTTTTCTCTGGATGGTCTAGACCTGATTCATCCTCTAAGGAGGGTTCAGGTTTAGTTCTTACCTTCCATCAGCAGCTTGGTCAGCTTTAAATTTAATACTGCGAGGCATAGACCAGTCACTCTTCATGGAGACACAGCTGGGACCAGTTCCAGGTCCAGGGGAGTCTGGTCTCTGCTGCTGCATCCTGATGCAATAAATACAATTTAAGAAATAATTTGACTATGATATTATCCCAATACAATATTATCATGATACATAGGTCACGATATGGAGGAAACCCCCCCTTCCTATCTGCAATGTCATGAGTGGTGCAAATAAACATAAAACGATACTGCTGTCCATAGCAGGACGTTGTCATGGCGACATCGCATGTTGGTTTGTGGACTACAGTTTTGAAGCCTCAGATTCTGCACAAAGGGTGGATCTGATGAACACAAGCGGCAGAGCGGCACCCAGAGCGGCAACCTTACTGGATCTGGATCCATCTGGATTCTAGTGTGAAGCTGCTAACAAAGTTAGCTTCATAATTCAAGGTCAACTTTACAGCTAAGTGTTTAAGTCATCTTAGTAGCTAACCAGCATTGGTAGTGTGGTAGCAACCTGTCAATCAGCAGGTAAGCCCCGCCCCCTAAAGCATCCCCTGCTTTCTGGTCTGGTGGACTCTAAATGGACCATAATGTACTAAATGAACATCATGCTGGATTGAAGAAGACTTGAAACTAGAGATTGAGACCATAAACTCATGTTTACAATGTTTACTGAGATAATACATCAAGAGAGAAGTAGGACCATTTTCTCATAGACTTCTATACAACCAGAGAGGAGTCGCCCCCTGGTGGCCAGCAGAGAGAAATAGGACCATTTTCTCATAGACTTCTATACAACATGATAGATTGACAGTTTAAGGCACTTCGGCGTTGGCTTCACTTTACGGAACTGGTCAGCTCCGATGTAAACCCACTTTAGCACATCTTAGCTTAGCTTAGCTTGCAGTAGCTGTCACGTTAGCCAATTTAGCTTCTCACTGACTCTTAACTTTTCTCTGGCTGGTCTAGACCTGATTCATCCTCTAAGGAGGGTTCAGGTTTAGTTCTTACCTTCCATCAGCAGCTTGGTCAGCTTTAAATTTAATATTGCGAGGCATAGACCAGTCACTCTTCATGGAGACACAGCTGGGACTAGTTCCAGGTCCAGGGGAGTCTGGTCTGTGCTGCTGCATCCTGATGCAATAAATACAATTTAAGAAATAATTTTACTATGATATTATCCCAATACAATATTATCATGATACATAGGTCACGATATGGAGGAAACCCCCCCTTCCTATCTGCAATGTCATGAGTGGTGCAAATAAACATAAAACGATCCTGCTGTCAAACTAAGTAGTGTGAGGGGCAAGTTGCATTGTGGGAGATGTTTGGCAGTTCCGACCATCACATTATTCATTCAGCAAATGTTTCATGTGTGTAAATTACAAACCACTGAGGTGGAAGATTCCATCAGCTGTTGTGAGTTATTGTTGATCGACACTGTGTTTTTGTGGTCCAACAGACCAACAGAGAAAAGATCTGAATTTCCCAGTTAAACTTTCATTCCTATCATATCAATATTTGAAGCTGATCAGCTGAAGTCAGCTGGTTACAGCGTCAGGTCCAGGTGTGTGTCAGGTTGATATTTAATCTGAATATTTATTTGACTCATCAAACTTTACTGCTTCTTCTTCTCAGACAACTAACAGTATTGAAGGCAATTAAAGCTTCTGGTCTCAGTGATTGTTCACCAAAGTGAAAACAAATGGATTCAACAGTCGACACTAGATTCAGATCATCCCCTACATGGACTACAAAGGTCTGGACCAAGACCTGATTCTTCACCTCAGGACAGTCAGATAATAACAAGGTTCAGTTTTAAACTCAATAAAGCGATCTAGTTAATATCATGTATATACTGTATATGTTTTTGAGTGAGAACCATGATGGTGGAGTGATCCGAGTCCTGGACACTTCGAGATCCTAGTCTCACCTCTGAGCTTTGGTCTGGCTGTCATGTCCCCCATCCCGGGTGGTTTTAGAGGGAAGGACTCCGTCCTCTCGGTCCTCACACTGATTCATAGCAGAGTCTCCACCTGCTGGCAGAGACGTACACTGTCACTACGGCAACAATACTCATATTAGAAAAGACAAAGTCCCGCCCCTTCCTGTGTCTCCAATGGGACCTCATTTCATGAAAACTATGAACGGTAGTTAACGGTGAGACCAATAATGTTTTGGTCCCGTTTGAGTTGTACAGCGTCCAGACGACAGCAGGAGAATCTCAAAGGCTTTCAGGACACAGCGACACACAAAGTTACCGCTCCAGTTAAACAATTTCAACTGACTCAAATACGCATTTAGTCCTTGTGTTAATCTTTGAGCTTTTCTTCATAGATAACTTTAGCTTCAATGCTAACATTTTATTCACATTGTAAATAGCTCAGACGTTAATGTCCAACATGAAGCCGTAGGGATGAATCCCTGTTGTCGTTAAACACCGTTGTCGTCCTGTCGTAGGGAGTTAGACCATGTCCATGTGTTTTTGTTTGTTTCTTTTGTTATCGGATTAGCTCGAACTCCGGTCAGGAAGTTACATTGTTACGTTTATTGCTTTGGCCTTTTGTTCGACATGAACTTCCAACAAAGTCTCACAGCAATTAGTGAAATAGTCATGGAATTGTAATCTAGTCATTTGTATACATGGACATGAATTTTTTTTCCTGGCATTCAGCACAACTGTTTGTACATTCAGTTGGTCGATATTATGCCACAAAACCAATGTTAGTGTATGTTTTAATTTAATTGCAAATGTCGGAGGTAAAGGATTTATTTGTCCATTTTTTCTCCTTCTCAATAATAAGTTTATTTGAAAACAGGGACAGTGCACATTAATAACATTGCTGTAAATGCTCCAGAATTAGCCAAGAGGCTATTTTTCATCTGTAGTCCCTAGACAGATGTTGAAGTCACCCTAAAAACAGAACAGAATATGAAATATGAAAACTAAGATTAAAATGACAAAGTCACTGGCCAAGGAAATCTGCAAAAAATCCACAGCAGTTATCAACATGACAAAATAACATATATAACATCAATCAGAAAACATCATTCAAGACATCCCCAAAACATGCAGCACAAAAACCCATGTCGCAAGACAGATAAAGGAGAAGTTTCTGAGATGCAACGCTGAACATCTGGAGGCAACATTCATGCAGCGATTGGTCAGTCACACTCCAGAGCTGTAGACATGGTTCAATGAGAAGGGATGAGCTGTTGGCTGGAGGACGAGGACCCACCTGTCCAGACTCATCCAGGTGAGACACACATTAAATATACATATACTCCTAGTGAACGCGTGTTAGAACATCTTAAAATTGTCTGTTTCTTTTTTAAATACATATCAATGCACTTCCAAATGTAAACTTTGAGGTAATGAACCCTCAAGTTATTAATAATAACATACAGGTTTGATACATTTTGACCCAGGGAGGTAGAACTCCGAATGTGGGTAGTTACTGTCTTTTTCACCGTTGTTGACAAGAAGACATTTTTTACTTTGTCTTTGAACTAACAGATCCATGTCACCCAATCAACATGAAGAGAGGTGGACTACGAGTACCATGGGGACGAGAGCCCAGGACCTTATTGAGGACTACCATGCAACTATTATCTTCATTGGTCATTCATCAACGCTCATGATAAGCTACTCAGTTTATTATGTCACGTTGGTGGTGGACTTTGGGCCGAATTATGCGACATAGAAACGAGTTTTAATAATCTATAGTTGAATTAGAATTCCTCAACTTCTGTTATTGCATTAAAAACTGAATTTGAATCACATATGTTGAATTTGTATGGTAATAGTTATTTTTTACAATCTTTTTTTGTCTTTACAGTTTATTAGGCGACATGTAATTCTGTAGTATATTTTTATTTACTGTATTTCACAGTAAAAATACAAAAGTTCTGCTCATTAATCAGCTAATTGTACTTAAAGTATCCACAGTAAAAGTACAGTGTTGTACTATAATACATGATATGCTTAGATTATTCTTACTGATGCATTCAGGTGAAAGCTGTATTTTACAGCTTCAGTACATTTACTGCAGTAAAGACTGAACATTGTCACATTCTTGTATGTTTGAAATATCAAAAACTGTCACTTACCAAACTGTTCACATGGAGGAGAGACGACAGGACGATGTGTAGCAGATCTAAGACACCAGGAAGTAACCAGGGATCAGAGTCTATTCATCACCATGGCAACGTAATCTTTTGGATATGATATATGGCACCAATCACACACAAGGGCAATCAAAGGCCTTCACAGAACAAAAAAGAATACAGTAAAGGTAAAACTATTTACCATGAAAGTGTAACAGAAATACAGACAAGAAGTCCACAAAATTAAAAAAGGAGGAGTGAGAACAGTGGAAATACATCAAAATGGTAAGAAAATATTAACAGATAAATAACACAGTAAAAACTAGATTCCTTAAAGCAAACCAGCAGTGGAAGACCTGAGGGCTCCGCCGGGTTCATAACACCCTGATACCAGCATTCTGGATTAACTGCAGTGGTCGAATAGATTTTTTCAGGAGACCTGTAAAGATACCATTACAGTGGTCGAGTCTACTACAAATAAATGCATGAAGAAGTTTCTCAAGGTCGTGCTGGGACATCATTACTTAATTCTTGCAATATTTTTAAGGTGATAGCAGACAGTTATTTGAACATTCTTGATGTGTTTGTTGAAGTCAAGGTCAGAATGTAGAACTATACCAAGATTTCTGACTTGGTCTTTAGTCTCCAGTTAGAGATTCAAGGTGTGACACATCCAGTCATTAATGTGTTAAGTGCAGGTAAAAAGTGAGTCTAGTGGGTCATAATTATCAGTTAATAAAGCTATAGAGGTCTGTGTATCGTCAGCGTAATATTGTGCTTCTGCATAATTTGATCTATTGGCAGCATGTAGTGATTGAACAAGGCCCAAGGATTGACCCCTGTGGAGCTCCACATGTCATTTTTGTTCACTCAGATATATGGTTAACAATAGATACAATGTAGTCTCTGTCAAGTACGATTCAAACCAGTTTAGGACTGTGCCAGATAGCCCCACCCATGTTTCCAGAATGCCTAGTATGCCGTGGTCTACTGTATCAAACGCAGCACTACGGTCCAGTACAACTAGAACGAAGATTTTGCTGCAATCTGTCATGATCCGCGTCTGTCGGTTAAGTTACCATTTTTTGTCCCGTCTTCATTGTCGTCTCGTCTTTTATTTTGAAGTAACTGTGTTCCCTCTCGTTTCAGGCGTTTTTACTTCCTGCCCCTGTTTCCGCTGTCTGAGATGTCCCGCCCTCTCCCTGATTGTTTCACCTGTTTCCCATTACCTCGTGTGTATATGTTGTCAGCGTCTCCCCTTGTCCTGTGCCAGTTCGTTATGTCCCGTCATATCAACCAGTGTTCTTGTTCCCTTGTTATCTCGTTCACGACTCCTGCTGACGGTTTGTTCTGTTGCTACTTTGTTTCTAGATTCTTTTGCGTGTTTGTTACTTTGTTAAGTCAGCCTTGTTGTGTTTCCTCCTCGATACCCTTTTCTAGCTTAGCCTCCTTATTTTGTACTTTGTATTTAGACTCGAATCCCCTGTAAATAGTATTGATATTTGTTTCCTGCCAATTTTATAAATATAATGACTTGATCATCTCAAATGAGGTTTCTTGTTTCCATTCATCTCATATTGACTTCCAACATGTGAAGTTTGTACATCGATTGTAGACTCAGCTCAAGTTGGATTTATGATGTTTGCCAAACGTGTTATTGTTTTGTTGTTTTTTAAAAATGTGAAGTAGAATTTGAGCTGCTGGTCTCTCAGTTCCATACTACTGTACTTTAAAGCAGATTTTAGAATGGAGTTCATTCAGAAAAGTTACACATCTGTTACAAAATGCATATAATTCACTATTTCCATTCCAGATGTCATTTATTCAATAGGTTTCATGTGTGTCATTCAGCGTGTTGGGTTTGTCAGTGATGTGGTTTAAAGCTAAAGTAAACTGGGAGGAGCCTTGATATGAGTCAAATTACACTCTGCTGCTGTTTTGAAAAGCGCCCCACTATATTCTTATCCTAGTTATTAGTGTGAAGCGAAGAAGGAACAACGTCAGTTGCTGCGAGGGGTCAACATGTGGGACACTTGGTTCCAGGTGTTGCTCCGAGGGTCGTAGACCTCAGCGCTGCGGAGACGGCTGGCGCCATCAAAGCCGCCGACCTTTGGGAGGAAGAGGAAATGAAAAGGTCAAACGGAGATTGAACCAGTTTCTCTGAATCTCTATGTGAGGGTCAGCAGTGTTTCCTGGACTTACAGCATAGAGGCGGTCTGCATAAGTAATGACGCCGAGCCCACTGCGGGCGCAGGTCATGAGGCCGATGGTCGTCCACTGGTCGGTCTCTGGGTTGTAACACTCAGCCGTCTGCAGGAACTCGTTCCCATTGAAACCACCGCAAACGTAAACCTGGAAAAAACAGGAAAGGACTTTAATAGGATTTAACAATGAAATGGTTTAAGAATTAACACTTTTCTTGGCTTCTACTGGTAATAAATCATCTGAAATATCACTACACAACTGTGAGATAATGTGAGAATTATGAGACCCACCTTGTTGTGGAGCGTTGTGGAGCTGGCGTCACTTCTAACCTCCTGCATGGATGAAATGAGACTCCACTGGTTTGTCTCGGGGTTATAGCGCTCTGCAGTGGAGAGTTGTTGATGCCCGTCGTACCCTCCCATGGCATAGATGCACCCGTTGAGTGTAGTGACGCTCACATAGCAGCGGCGGAAAAACATGGGCGACACCTCATGCCAGGTTTTTGAGCTGAGGTCGAACCTGCACACGCTGTTGAAACACTCCAACCTGTCGAAGCCCCCAACGCAGAAGACACTCCCGTTGAGGAAGGCGGTGCCATGGTAGGCACGAGGACGCTCCAGATGCTGGGTCAAGCTGATCCAGTCGTTGGTGTGGACGTTGTAGGCCTCGATGCTGTCAGTCGGATCGCCGCCACTCCAGCCTCCGATGGCCAGCAGGACAGCGTTTGGAAGGCGAGGACGGGCGAGATGGTGGTAGACATCAGGCTGGTTTTGCATGACTTCTATGGCTTCCCTGACCATGCGCTGGCAGTCTGTGTTGTTATTCACCAGCTTATTAGACATCACACTGATCCTCATGTACTCTGTACCCATGGAGGCCAGCCGCACCTACAGAGAAAACAGGACAGAATGTTTGAATAGAAGTTCATGGACGGCAGTACTTTAGGCCGGTCCTTTTATCCTACTGAACCAAATCTATTTATAATGTCATCATTATAAGCTGTATTCTGTTTTGGATCCACAGACTTGACAGCAGGATTAGTTTAGTGTCGGTTTTGGTCTCTTCATGGTATTTGTTGACAGTGAGAGCAATATGGAGCATGAAAGCAACATTTCAGGGCAGGACAAATGATCTCACTCTAGAGGTGGCCCTACAGACTACTGTAATTTAAAGAATAAAACATAATGTAGACTAACTTCTGTTTCTATTTTGTCTCTAACTAATTTGTGAGGATTATTGACTGACAGTATTGTTCACTGTCCCGACATAGACGATGACCTAAAAAGTCAGAAGGAGACTTATCGATCTTAATATTTTTGTTTCCGTCAATCAAAATGACATTACATGTATTACTGAGGAGTCGCACAAACTGGAGATGCTGTAGAGATATCACCCATCAGCCTCGGTGGTTACTTTATATTACTTTGAATATAGTCTCCCATAAATCTCGCTCCAGCACTTCAATCAAAACGAGCTGTATTTCTGGTGAATGACCAAAGATGTGAAAAGAGGCACTTTTTAAATCATGTTTTTTTTTATTGTTTACCATTGAAACATTCCTTAAATCATTGAATGGCTTTTAAATGTAGATTATTTTTTTCATTTCCTGTAAATGAGTTGAATAAAGCATATTTGTGCATTGGGTTTGTTTTATTATGAGGTGTGTTTACATTTTGTCCATATTAAATCATTTAGTTAAAGCTGCAGATCGACTCAGTCAAATTATGAATGTTTACAACACTCACGCCCCTCCCCCTTCTACCACCGAGCTCCTCCATGTATCCAAGTGCTCGTCAGTGCGCGTGCACCAGATTCCTGTGACGCGCCGCTTCCCAGTAGTGCAGCTTGGTGGGCTGCCACTAGGGGGATGATTGACAGGCGTGTCTATCATTTCTGTGAAAGGCCGCCTTGAAAAAGGCGATGCTATCAAGCTAGCCACAACGTCACTCTCATCTTCCGCCATTTAACTCTGTCTCTCAACCGCTCTCACCACTCTGCAGAGATTCGATGTTTGGACTTCATGAAGGCCTACGACAGGGTTCCCCAATTAGTTTTCACTGAGGGCCAAATTATGTCCAGGTTGCCATGTCGAGGGCCAAATTGTCTGTTATTTTTTTCATTGGACCACTAAACATTGTTTTATGTGCAAATGTTATTATTGTTGCTGCTATTATTTGAAGTATTATGATTGTAATGATTAGTACTACCAGTGGTAGTTGGTTGTAGTAGCAGATAGTAGTAGTAGTCATAGCCTGTGTTGAGGGACAGATAAAAAAATGTACACTTGAAAGAAAATAAGTCCAATATCAACGATTTATTTATTTGAATGCCCCTGGAGAATATTTTGATCAACAACAAAAAACAAAAGCACTACAGCAAGTGGTGCACAAGAGGAAAACAATATTGTATAATAGTGGAGTTAATGATTTTTGTTTGCAGCGTCTTGCTGTTGTCTTGTAATTTGCAGACGGTCCCTGCGCACTCGCCCGGCTGCACATAGAGATCAATGTTCTCCGTCCAGACCGGAGGACAGCCTATTTATGTAAAAAATCTGGGTTTTGGTCCTTGTAGCTTGTAGTCTATGATATTACGACGGGAAAGAGGCATCTTTTGTGTTTGAAAACGTTTCTCTTCAGATTTATTGATCCCGAATCTGTGAATATATTTTCAACTTTACCGACTCTTTATTTCACCTTATGGCAGGTTATTAGTTAGTCACTGGGTCCGCACGGGCCGCTAATTGGAGTTGGCTGTCATATATGAACGTAATTGTCAACACATACATACGGACATTTCTTAATTTTTCAACTTTTAAATATCTCTCTCTGTCTCTTATGTATGTTTGGTAATTTCTAGCCTGCTATATTATCAGTTTTGCTTGTGTGTGTATTTTGGGGTGACTGTTTTATTATTTGGTTTTTATCACAAACAACAACAAATAACCATAAAATTTAAAGTAACTAAATGTCAGAAGCACAACACAAATAAACAGTCTCAGCCGGAAAAAACCCAAATATATTCGAGAGGGAACAGGAGGAAGCAAAAAGCTTATTTAGTCCCGCCCCTTCCTCACAAAATCATATCATATGCAATAAAAATTAAAATATTGTCATTCAATAGCCTCAGTTTATTGTTGACTGTTGGCATCCAAGATGATGTCCACTAATATAAAACATGTGTAGCACTTTTAACCCTGATTAATGGATACTCACATCCCTAGGTTCGGTAGGAGTTGGGTGAATGACTCAAAAAGAGGAGTGGTTTGAACAGGTGATATTTTAATATCGATGAGAAATAAAATAATAAACATAAACAACTTGGTTGTTCCCTTTTTCAAAATAATAAGGCGCCAGAAAAGAAAAAAAGAAAAGAAAAGAAAAGAGTCCTGGGACACTGAGCACTCCTGCTCAGCGTTCTTGTGTGTTCCGTTGAGGGGGATCCAATGTGTGTTCTGAGTGTCAATGTCAATTGAGTTTCCTTGTCTTCAGTTTCTTTTATTACTACTACCCGGGTAGGTGAGAAGTGTGTGTGTATATCTTATCTGCTCTCAATGTGTGAGATTCAGATGATCCGGAGTCGTTGAGGTAGGTAGGTTCTGCAGCTGGCCACACTGCTTCTCCAACTTTCTCTCTCGCTCTCAGAATCGCTGGGCTGGGCTCGCCATCTTGTTTGTCTCGTTCTCTCTGTTTCTCAGTTCAGACTAGCAAAGAAAAAAAACAACCTACACAGAAAGTGCATAGGTATAAGAAACTTCATCTGATTCTGTCTATATTTCTTATGAGATCTCATCGTTTTCTAGGTTCACCAAAATTTAGGAAATACATTAGAACACATTAAATTAATTATTATGACTTAAAACAATTAGTTTTGACCATAAATGAAATAAATTATTCATGAATTATCATGTTAACAATGATATTTTTAACAGACACAGTTTATGCATCTTTTTAAACCTCTATTTATCCTTTATAAACAGTTTTTAACTATTTTAATTCACCTTTTTAATATTTAACTCTTGAACATAAAATGAATTACAGTTTTTATACACAAAAGTGCATTTTTCTTCATCAATAAATTAAATATACCACACCAGAATGGTGATGTTACCATTTGCAGTGGCTAATAACACAAATAAACAGTTCGAATGGCATAAAAAATGATTAAACTGCATCTTCTCAATGTAAACCGCATGGAAAATTAGCCTTAGCTTAGCGATTAGCATGGCGACTAGCATTACTAAGCATAAAACAATGGACAAAATAGCATCCCAACCTAGCAGTTAGCATGTCGCGGTTGCTAGTAGCTTTAGCATTTCAAGCTAGCGATCTTTTTACAAAGATAAACTACGGTAGAAATTGCACAAAAGTAACAGAAAAACATTGGAAGGCATCATATGGCATATTTTAAGCAACATAGACCATCATAACCCAAGTTAATAGCACAATAAATGTATTTTTTTCCATCTGAACGGCTACCGAACTAGAAGCTAACTGTGTGCTAACTCACCGGAGTCTCATGCATTTTACTTCACAAAGGGGGTTTTTCCTCGTCGGCTCACGGCTTATCGGGTCTGTCTGCGGACGTCTCTGCCGTTATCCGCAGCTTTCTGCTACTCTTTGCGTCGTGTTTTCTTTGTTTTAGCTACCGACTCCCTCGGTCTGGCTTATGCCTTGAGAGAAAATGGCGTCTCCTCTCAGGTGCAGACTTCACGCGATACCTGACCTAGGTTCACGCCGTATACAAACACTAGCAGGGGAATACTGCCATCTACTGGGGGTTTAGTAGAACTGTCTAAATTACAAATATAGGTTTAGTAACCTGATTTTTCATGCTGGTTACACATGTATTATATAATAGCCAAACCTGTTGTATATTAAGACTTACTCATTTGTATGCATTTTACTTTTGCTTTATGTACTTTCAGATGACAAGAATGAATGCGAGAAGTATGATTTTACTACAACTGCTGAATTGAGTGGCTCAGAAGAGGAGTTAAGGTACTGCCATGTTTATATTGACCTTTGAACTCATCACTCTATTGGTCTTTGAAAAAGCCAAAAATGTAAACCTTGGTGGCTTTTTAAATATCAAAATGCCAAATACCATAGAAGCATATCACACTCTTAGATATGCTGGAATACACATTTAGCAGATAACAGCCAACAGTTTCATTTTTTAGTTTGACTACCTTATAAAATTCCCCTTCACATGGTATAAAACTAAAAGTTCACACAATCTGTCAGTAGCTGTTTGATGCAGAAAGAAGTTTATTATTTATTATTTACATTTAAAAAAAAACATATTAATAAACAGGGTGGATGGTGTTAGGCAGAACGTCCTGCCTCCTCAGACTCCACAGGAACACTATCCAAATCTAAAAGAGGCAGAACATCACGTGGGACCAGATACTGGGCCATGTTGGGGAGTCCGGACACCACACAGCAGCTCAGAGCACTGCGGCCGATCCCCATGTCAGAGACCTCGGACCACTCACCAGTGGTCACGTTGTAGCACTCCACGTTGGTGGAGGTGGTGATGCCGTTGAAGCCCCCGGCAACGAAGATCCGGTCATCGATGACTTCGATGCCGAAGTTGCTGCGAGGGGTCAACATGTGGGACACTTGGTTCCAGGTGTTGCTCCGAGGGTCGTAGACCTCCGCGCTGCGGAGACGGCTGGCGCCATCAAAGCCGCCGACCTTTGGGAGGAAGAGGAAATGAAAAGGTCAAACGGAGATTGAACCAGTTTCTCTGAATCTACAAAAAACAACTGCTGATCAAATCTCTTCACCCTTCAGGTTATGTGTTATGTGAGGGTCAGCAGTGTTTCCTGGACTTACAGCATAGAGGCGGTCTGCATAAGTAATGACGCCGAGCCCACTGCGGGCGCAGGTCATGAGGCCGATGGTCGTCCACTGGTCGGTCTCTGGGTTGTAACACTCAGCGGTCTGCAGGAACTCGTTCCCATTGAAACCACCGCAAACGTAAACCTGGAAAAAACAGGAAAGGACTTTAAAAGGATTTAACAATGAAATGATTTAAGAATTAACACTTTTCTTGGCTTCTACTGGTAATAAATCATCTGAAATATCACTACACAACTGTGAGATAATGTGAGAATTATGAGACCCACCTTGTTGTGGAGCGTCGTGGAGCTGGCGTCACTTCGAACCTCCTGCATGGATGAAATGAGACTCCACTGGTTTGTCTCGGGGTTATAGCGCTCTGCAGTGGAGAGTCGTCGATGCCCGTCGTACCCTCCCATGGCATAGATGCACCCGTTGAGTGTAGTGACGCTCACATAGCAGCGGTGGAAAAACATGGGCGACACCTCATGCCAGGTTTTTGAGCTGAGGTCGAACCTGCACACGCTGTTGAAACACTCCAACCTGTCGAAGCCCCCAACGCAGTAGACGCTCCCGTTGAGGAAGGCGGTGCCATGGTAGGCACGAGGACGCTCCAGATGCTGGGTCAAGCTGATCCAGTCGTTGGTGTGGACGTTGTAGGCCTCGATGCTGTCAGTCGGATCGCCGCCACTCCAGCCTCCGATGGCCAGCAGGACGGCGTTTGGAAGGCGAGGACGGGCGAGATGGTGGTAGACATCAGGCTGGTTTTGCATGACTTCTATGGCTTCCCTGACCATGCGCTGGCAGTCTGCGTTGTTATTCACCAGCTTATTAGACATCACACTGATCCTCATGTACTCTGTACCCATGGAGGCCAGCCGCACCTACAGAGAAAACAGGACAGAATGTTTGAATAGAAGTTCATGGACGGCAGTACTTTAGGCCGGTCCTTTTATCCTACTGAACCAAATCTATTCATAATGTCATCATTATAAGCTGTATTCTGTTTTGGATCCACAGACTTGACAGCAGGATTAGTTTAGTGTCGGTTTTGGTCTCTTCATGGTATTTGTTGACAGTGAGAGCAATATGGAGCATGAAAGCAACATTTCAGGGCAGGACAAATGATTTGACTCTAGAGGTGGCCCTACAGACTACTGTTCAGTCAGGATGAAACCACGGAGAAGAAATCATGTGACAGGAAGTCATCCTACCTTAGATAAGAGCACAGCGATGTGGTCTCTCCTTTCCTGCAGTGAGTGGGCGATCCAGCGGAGGACGGCCTCATACACAGTCCTCTTGTCTCTCACTCTGAGGTCGTCTCTGTTCAGGATGGCACTGAGTTGCTGCACAGAGAGCTGCAGGAACTCTTCAGAGGAAACGAGCTCCTCAAAGTGGTCGACGATGAAGCTGTAGGCCTGGCGGTGCAGTTCGGGATCAAGATGGCCGATGACCCCATCTCCATCCCTCTTTGACGGAACTTAAAATACATGTGCGTGTTCAATTATTTATGATAAATCTGAGTATTATAATGAAATGGATCCTCAATACATTACAAACAGAAATCCACAGTGCACAAATCTAAACCATTTTAGTGGAGATCTTATAATTACTATGCTTATAGTAGATTGATAAAAATAACACAATATATCTTTTGGAAAAGCATGTAGCAAAACATTTTCACCCAATTCTAATCCAATAGTAATAATAACAACAATAATAATAATACATTTTATTGATCAGATTATTGAGAGCTTTGTAAATGATGAGGAGGATCTTGAAGTGGATATGCTGCTTTATTGGGAGCCAGTGAAGGTGTTGCAGGATGGGTGTAACGCATTTCTTTGAGTAACTTACACTTTGACTTCTAAAGAAGTCTCTTATGTCCACTTTTCTTTTTTTTAGACATCCTGACTGCATCTAATTACCAAACACAAATACGCACGCGCGCACATACGCACACGGACACCGATTCAAACGTAAATGTAAATGAAACCTCTGATATTAACATCCTTCTAGCTGACGTCAAGCAGGCAGAACAAACTCCCAACTTCCAGTAGCGGACTCCTGTAGGACTCCTGACCGCAGACTAGCAGACCGGTGTGCAAGCAAGAAGGCGTGACGGCGGGGACGGCCAATCACACAGGCTTCAGCTTGAGCGGCCGTTTTCCGCCTGGTCCTAGTGCTTGACGTGTCTCTGTGTACTATAGCTAACATTAGTTTTTTTCTGCCTTCAATGAAGTAACGCGACACATTTTTTGGCAGTAACGATAACGGCGTTATAATAATGAGATGAGTTATCAATGAGATTACTCCATCCATCCATCCATTGTCTACCGCTTATCCTGTATTTAGGGTCACGGGGGGGGGGGCTGGAGCCGATCCCAGCTGCAATGAGATTACTCGTTACTGAAAAAAGTAACGGCGTTACTAACGCCGCTACTTATAATGCCGTTATTCCCATCACTGTCTATATCTAGGTTTGTCTCTGGGAAACATGGGAGGAACTGTGCTGTGTGCCTGAAGAGGATGAGGATGGCAGGTTTTCTTCTCATTAACTAATGCATGTGTGGATTTACGTATATTATTTGACTAAAGATGTGTTTCTAAAACACTCCTCCTACAGTTGATGCTGATCAGAGTCAGTCCAACTACTTTAAAACATGCCTGGATAAAAGTGATACGTTTACATTCCAGTGTGTTCATTTCCAGGGAGTGGAGTGTGTTCATGCATGTTAGCATGTCTGGCTGCAGGCTGACAGCTTACTGATGACTGGGTTTTGTTGTGTTGGTTTCCTGTTTTATTTTGTAGTCCTTCTGTCTTGTGTTGTCATGTGCTTTGCTTCCTGTCTTGGTTTCACTACTTTTCTGTCTCCCAGCTGTGTCTCATTGTCTCGTCAGCCTTGCCTCTCGTTCTCCACAATCACCATAGCCTGCCCTTGTGTTTCCACACCTGTCTGTCGTTGAACCTAATCCACCCTTATGTATTTAGTCTGTGTTTCCTTTCAATCTTGGCTTGGTCGTCTGTTTTATCCCGGATGTGTGTCCACCACCTGATCTGTCCTGCCTGTGTCCTGGTCTTTGTCTGGATTATTGTTTGAGTTTTGTCCGCTTTGGATTGGATCTTTGTTTTTTTGATAGTGTTTTTGCCCCTGTGGCCTCCCTGAGTTTTTGGACTTATCATTTAAATAAGCATTTTAACTGCATTTGGGTCCATACCTCCTTCAATCATAGTACATCCATGACAAAAACACAACCACATTAACAAAAACACAACCACGTTAACACATTGTGGGAGTCTTTGGCCAAATCCCAATGTCCCCCTAAGGTCTAAGTCCTGAACCCTCAGGGACTTACCCGACGTCACCTGGTAAATGGTTGAGTGTGAGAGGCTGTGAGGACTTGAAATGGTAGAAATACAAATGGGACATCACTCGGATTGTCACTTTACTTTGATGACACAAAATATATTATCTAAAAGTGTTGGGTTTTATTTCACGTTTTACAGCCTGATCTGAACGTCTTCCAGACTCTTATCATCCCAGACCAGACGTAACTCAAATAATGTGTTTACTTCAATAAGCTAAATTAAAATAACTGGTTGATGATTAAACCAGGTGTGTAGGCTATGATGACATGCCTATGATTTCAAGTGTTTTATGTTCCATTTTAAATCTTTAATGTTAAAGTTTCTGCTTAAATGTAATATTCCACACATGTGGTGTCCTCTTTGTTTACCTTTTTTTTTAAGTCCTCCGGGCTTTCCCTGGTAACCCCATGTTTCACGTTGCAACGCTATGAACTGTGGGTAATTCCCTCAGGCAAAGTCAGCATTGATGCTGATTTACGTAAGTGGGCATAAAGGACTCAAAATGTCCACGAGTGAGTCCTCGTGCATTTCACGATGTGACCGTGGGACAGACCTGAACCCTCAGGGACTCAATGGGAACGCACATCAAAGTCCGTGAGTCTGTGAGGGGCGACGTTGGGATTTGGCCTTTTTCTCTGAGGAAGGTTCCTAACTGAAGACGTGATCCAGAAGTAAACAAGTAGCCGCCATGATAAGAGCCGTTCAGATTCTCTAAATGCAAAGGAAAGGAGCTCCAATGATCCTTTCAGAGCTCCTTTAGGATACAACGGACCTTCCTTTACCAAAGGAAAGGAGCTCCAATGATCCTTTCAGATCTCCTTTAGGATACAACAGACCTTCCTTTACCAAAGGAAAGGATCTCCAATGATCCTTTCACGTCTCCTTTAGGATACAACAGACCTTCCTATACAAAAGGAGTTAAAGTGCTACACACCTCGGCCGTTCATGAAAACAAACCATATGCATGTTTAACAATCACTTTCATGCAGACATATAGTAATTGGAATTGTGTTGATAAATGTGTCTATTATAAGTGAAGGAGTTGCATTCATGAAGGACCACAAGTTGCATTTATGGACAGTTTGCAGTCTTGGTTTCGGGACACTCTGGTCTGAGTCTCATCAACGGCCCTAACTTTACCCTCAGGATCTACTTTTAACTCACATTCTTTGTATTATTATTTTATTTGAACATGTTCTCATGTAACTTCCTTATTACACAGAGCTTTTGTCTTTTTATTGTTTCAGTCGTTTGATTTGAATCCACACATTCTCTCATCTTGATCTTAATCAATTTCCTTTTGGAGAATATTATGCGTTACTCACTGCGTCTAGGCCGAGGTGAAGCGGACGATAAAATAGTGGCAAAACGCCTCCGACCTTTATTTGGGTCCGCAGTGTCGGAGTTGCCCAGAGCCGAGATGCAGCCAGCGGACGCTTCTCTTCTTCCAAGCCTGTTGGTGACGCCGGATTCAATTCAACGGAGGTTCACTGCAGCAAAGTCAACATTTATACACGTTCACATGCATCATGCAGCCGTCTTCATCAGCTGGTCTGTGTATCTCTCAACATCACCCAAGAGCAAGCGTTATAAAGCGTTGATGAATGGAAAATCACAGCTGCAGCATCATCATAGTTTATAATTCCTTAGTGGATTTAGCAGGAGCATTTTCTCCAACAATGAAGAAACAGTTTAATATGTTTTTTTATTTGTAATATGTTAAATACATTATGTTTTCTATTCTAATCTGTGTGTGCTCTGTGTTTCATGTTGATGGTTTTCACTGGACAGCAACTAGTTGCTCCAGTCACTAATGCATGTTCCTCAACACGACAAGGTTCAGTCTAAAGACAAAGCCATCCCGATATACTCCATTCATTTAAGTACATTTACACAAGCATTAATACATTTACAACAAGTACAAGGAGGAATGAACCTGACTGATTACAAACTGCAATGTTTTCATTCACATCTTTGCATTGACTCTGAATGTAATCGCACCGCTTTGTGTTTGTTGTGAACAGTTTCAGAGACGCAGAGACACTGATGATCCAGTCCAGACTCTAAACCCAGGATAAAGAGGTTCAGTGAACGTGGTGTTGATGGTGTGGAGGTGGATCAGTTTGTTAGAGGAGACTCTGTAGAAGGTCAAAGTGCCAGCAGGACAGTCCAAGTACACTGCTACCACACCAGAGGAGGAGGAGGAGGAGATGTGTGTTTGTTTTCTTTTGTGACAGACATAGTAACGACCATCAGAACAACTCAGACTCCAGGACTGATCATTCCATCCAAACCCAGTGTCGTTTCCTCTCCTCTTGATTCCTCTGTAACTCACTGATATATCAACCACTCCTCTCCACTTGACCTCCCAGTAACAGCGACCAGTCAGACCGTCTCTACACAGCAGCTGAGGACATGAGACAAATCTGTCTGGATGATCTGGATATGACTGGTTCTTCACATATGTCACCTCCCTGTTGGTGTCGTCCAGTTTGAGTTCTCTGCTGACTGTGTTTGTGTCCAGTTCCAGTTCACAGACATCTGATGGAGAGAACAAACACAATGCAGCTAGAGGTTATTGTTGGAGACAATTGGATGTTTTTTGGTGTGTGTTTTGAAAGCTTAATATATATACTTTGGGTATTAGTATATGACATCACAAGGGGGCGGTAACTTGATGGTGATGGGTCACGTCACCCATTTCATTGATAAATAGACACCGGTGTGTAGTGGTGTGTGTTTTGTTGGATCGCAGAGAAAAACACAGTGTTGGGGAACTAGCAGGAGCAGATTCAGTTATTAATAGATAATTATTAATATCAATACTCAGTCTCAATATAAAGGAGTTTGTACTCAAATGCCAATAATTAATAACTATTAGAATATGAGTACAAACAGTTGAAGGATTTGTGAATTCTTCACAGAGAAGAGGTTGATATCATTCATTCTTATACAACATTAATAAACACAGCAGTATGTTCATAAGGGGTTTATTAACAATAAACAAAGAAATATACACTAAGTCCAAGTGGCCTATCTAACTAAATACTATACAAGTGTGTGTGTGTGTGTGTGTGTGTGTGTGTGTGTGTGTGTGTGTGTGTGTGTGTGTGTCGACCAGTCAGCCATGTGGAGTGGGGGTGTTCTTTGTGGGAGGCCGTGTGGTCCTGCCTGGAGAACAGGTTTCTATATATGTGTATAATTAGTGTAATATATGTAGAGCCGTTAGGAAAGTTGGATTAGTGAGAACGCAACCTGTCTGTTCTGGATCACTGACGATCAACAGACAAAACAAAAACACGACAAAATTACATCGTTGGTCGTAAAAATATCACAGTTTGGCCTTAAATTACTAAAGATGGACACCAGACCAACCTGTGGTCTGGTCTCTGGACTAATGTGAGCTACTATCTAGACCTCTGGGGGACCACAGACAGTCTCTGGTTCCTCCACATAGTCTGGTCTGGTCTCTGGACTAATGTGAGCTACTATCTAGACCTCTGGGGGACCACAGACAGTCTCTGGTTCCTCCACATAGTCTGGTCTGGTCTCTGGACTAATGTGAGCTACTATCTAGACCTCTAGGGGACCACAGACCCAGGAGACAGTATCTGGTTCCTCCATTTAGGATTCAGGGACGTCAGGACGACAGGTGGACGATCTCAACGCTGAGACGCTTTAGAGACACAGAGGAATTTATCTCTTCAGTTGAAATATTTAAACATAAACCCGACTACGTGAATTTTGCGTGTTTGTCTCCGTTGCCGTCCGGCAGGAATTGGCGTCCGTTTGTGTCTCTGCGTTGACTTTGTGTGTAATTGAGTGTGAAAATGTGGCGTTTGCTGTGAACACAACACGACATCTTTACAGCCACGAAGAAACAAACGCTCCATCCTGATAGAAACGTGATCATCGGATTTCAGTCATGAACACGTTCAAATCTGGAGCAGCTGAGTTACTGAAGACATACTCACACTTCCTCACACCAGGTCTCAGTCTCTGCTGTCCCCCATGGTCCACCCTGCAGGAAGACATTCAAAGACCTCAATCAGGTCCACCATTAAACATGAACCCCAGTTCCTCAGTCAGAGACGGAGACACAGTCTGGAGCTGTTGTCCATCTGTCCTCACCTGAGTGTCCAGTCTGAAGTCTTTCCATCTGTCCTCACCTGAGAGTGTCCAGTCTGAAGTCTGTCCATCTGTCCTCACCTGAGAGAGTCCAGTCTGAAGTCTGTCCATCTGTCCTCACCTGAGAGTCCAGTCTGATGTCTGTCCATCTGTCCTCACCTGAGAGTCCAGTCTGAAGTCTGTCCATCTGTCCTCACCTGAGAGTCCAGTCTGATGTCTGTCCATCTGTCCTCACCTGAGAGTGTCCAGTCTGATGTCTGTCCATCTGTCCTCACCTGAGAGTGTCCAGTCTCCAGTGTGGACCCTCCAGTCCAGCAGACAGCAGCTTGACTCCTGAGTCTCCTGGATGATTGTAGCTCAGGTCCAGCTGTCTCAGATAGGAGGGGTTGGAGTCCAGAGCTGAGGCCAGAGAAGAACAGCCGTCCTCTGTGATCAAACAACCTGACAGACTGAAGACACACACACTTCTGTCACTTCTGGGGACTTTACATAGACTTATGTCCATTTGTCCACTTTTTAAAATGAGAAAAAGTGATATTTGTCTTTTGTTGTGTTGATGTTGTACTGGGTGGGATAAGCGTGGCTGAGTGATGGACAGCGATGGACAGAGGAGGACGTTAAAAGAAAGACAAGAGACGAGCTGAAATGATTGAGAGAGAAATTGAAGCGTTAGAAAAGAGAAGAAACAACAGTTGAAACAGTCTATGTGGTCTGTCTTCAGACCTGGTGTGCCAACAAAGATCTGGTATTGATTTTAAACCATCTAGCAAAGAAAAAAGGCTGGAATTCAATAACATTTCAACAATGTAGTTATAGTTTTCATATTGAACTGGAGGAATTATGAATAACAAGTACTCTGATAATAACAGTAAAATACAAACACAGCTTTGAAAATGTGCTTCTTAAGAGTCTCAGAACATATGAGGCATTCAGGTGTTCAACTGCCAGTTGGAAGAAAAGAGTCTTGATTCAAAGCTCTGTTCTCACTGTCAGCGTTCCTCTTTGAGAGCAGCCGTGTGAACTTATCTATCGGCTCTAGATCTCACCGACCTGACTGACCTTTATCACCTCCACTCTCTGATCCATCTGTCAGCTGTCAGTGAGTCTCGTCAGTTGTCACCATAGAAACGTCACTCACAGAAACTCCAGTTTGCACAGATTTGATTAAGTTCAGAGTTAACGTTTCACCCCGTTGCATTACTGGGTAATTTAGTGTTTGTGAGTAGCAACCAGTGAGATGATTTAGCCTCCAACCATCTGAACCAGTGTAGTGATGCTAACGCTGCAGCAGTAAAATGGAAACGCTCCGTCATCATTTAATAATTCTCAATGATCTATCAGTTATGGGTCTGGGTCCTGATAGGACGGGGTCTGGGTCTGGATCTGGGCCAAGCTCCACCTCTTAGTGACCCTTGCTATAGGCAGTGTTGGGCAAGTTACTTCAAAAGCGTAATGCATTATTTATTAGGGAGGCAGTGCTAAGCACAGCCACCTACTGTTTGCAGAGACAAACAGTAGGTGGCTGTGCGAAGCACAGCCACCTATTGTTATCCTGCGTGTTTCTTCTTATTAGGGAGGCAGTGCTAAGCACAGCCACCTACTGTTTGCAGAGACAAACAGTAGGTGGCTGTGCGAAGCACAGCCACCTATTGAAATCCTACGTGTTTTTTAGGGAGGCAGTGCTAAGCACAGCCACCTACTGTTTGCAGAGACAAACAGTAGGTGGCTGTGCGAAGCACAGCCACCTATTGTTATCCTGCGTGTTTTTTCTTCATATTATTATTCCTCTTCTTACCTTTTTTTGATTCCCTAAAACTGCCAAACAAAAACGAGCACCTACGCGAATGTTACATCAAAACGTGCGCCTTGATCGGGATCGGTGTGCTACTAAAAAGAAGTCCAGAATATTAATTTTTCGCGACGTAAGTCGCGAAAAACCACCGAAATTTCCCCATTGAAATGAATGGGACGAGCGAAAAAAAAAAAGCAGAAAAGGTAGCTTTTCACACGCCTGCTGCACAGGCATACTTTCACCTAGAAGCTCCATTTAAACTCTAAAACGTAGACACAAGTCTTGTGTGCTGGTGTGCCAATCCGCGTTTCAATAGCTCATATAGTTTTTGATCAATCACTGTTCAATGACCATGATCGTTTTGGGAGAAATCGTGAGATTATAATGGGTGTGTATTGCGCGGAACCTTCTGGGCTAGAGTGCGTGACATCATCAGTTAGAGTGTGGGGGCTTCTCAGATCTTTTTCCTTTCCAAACTCCTCCCGGCCACAATCCTCACTCTACAGACGTGATATTTTCCAATTTTGTAGACAAACTTGTCCTGTCGCTCACAATGTGCTCAAAAAGTCTGTGCGATTTACAGAATTTGAACTAGCAACCTCTAAGCGCGGCCAAGTCAGGTTTTCTCGTCATCCGCTCCAATGTTAATTGAGAAGCAGATTTTAAAAGAAACCTGATCTGAACAGCATTTCTAACTCGCCCTAGCGTCCACATTTCTGACACTAGGAAAAAATAAAAGTCATCAGTGTCTTCAGCCGAGTCTCGTGGCGCTAATGGTGCGAAAATTTTGGCGATAGGAGTTTCGGTGTGAGCGTGGCATGCTTTTGTTCGGACCCATGCGCAGAGGGGGAATTGAGCGATAGAGAGAAGCAGAGAGACGCTCCAAAGCAGTCATACACACGCAGCAAGGGCCGTTGCCATGGTGACAGCACTGTGTGGCACTGATCTTCATAACTGACAGCAGGTGTGCTCTGATTGGAGGACAGGAATGTACTAAAACTACATTAGTAGTGGGATATGTAGTTTTTTTAGTCAAACCTCTTCAGCTCAGCCATACTTTCACCTAGACACTCCATTTAAACTTTAAAATGAGACACAAGTACTGGCAAACAGTTGAGTGCGAAGCACTCAACTGTTTGACAATACATTGTACCTAGTAGTTCTCAGTACTTGAGACTCAGTAGTACTCGGGAGTACTCGGTAGTACTCGGTAGTACTCGCTAGTACTTGAGTGACAGCTGAGTTCAGTGACCTGTACAGGGAAACAGTTGAGTGCGAAGCACTCAACTGTTTGACAATACATTGTACCTACTAGTTCTCAGTACTTGAGTCTCAGTAGTACTCGTTAGTACTTGGTAGTACTCGGTAGTACTTGAGTGACAGCTGAGTTCAGTGACATGTACTGGGAAACAGTTGAGTGCGAAGCACTCAACTGTTTGACAATACATTGTACCTAGTAGTTCTCAGTACTTGAGACTCAGTAGTACTCGGTAGTACTTGGTAGTACTCGGTAGTACTCGCTAGTACTCGGTAGTACTTGAGTGACAGCTGAGTTCAGGGCATATTTTCACCTAGAAACTCCATTTAAACTTTAAAATGGAGACACGAGTGGTGTGCTCTGATTGGTGGACAGGAATGTACTAAAAACTACATTTAGTAGTGGGAAATGTAGTTTTTTTAGTCAAACCTCTTCAGCTCAGCCATACTTTCACCTAGAAACTCCATTTAAACTTTAAAATGGAGTACTCGGTAGTACTTGAGTGACAGCTGAGTTCAGTCACCTGTACCTAGTAGTTCTCAGTACTTGAGACTCAGTAGTACTCGGTAGTACTTGGTAGTACTCGCTAGTACTCGCTAGTACTCGGTAGTACTCGGTAGTACTTGACTGACAGCTGAGTTCAATGACATGTACTGGGAAACAGTTGAGTGCGAAGCACTCAACTGTTTGACAATACATTGTACCTAGTAGTTCTCAGTACTTGAGACTCAGTATTACTCGGGAGTACTCGGGAGTACTCGGTAGTACTCGGTAGTACTCGCTAGTACTTGAGTGACAGCTGAGTTCAGTGACCTGTACAGGGAAACAGTTGAGTGCGAAGCACTCAACTGTTTTACAATACATTGTACCTAGTAGATCTCAGTACTTGAGACTCAGTCGTACTCGGGAGTACTCAGTAGTACTCGGTAGTACTCGCTAGTACTCGCTAGTACTTGAGTGACAGCTGAGTTCAGTGACCTGTACCTAGTAGTTCTCAGTACTTGAGTCTCAGTAGTACTCGCTAGTACTCGGTAGTACTCGGTAGTACTCGGTAGTACTCGGTAGTACTTGAGTGACAGCTGAGTTCAGTGATCTGTACAGGGAAACAGTTGAGTGCGAAGCACTCAACTGTTTGACAATACATTGTACCTAGTAGTTCTCAGTACTTGAGTCTCAGTACTACTCGCTAGTACTCGCTAGTACTCGGTAGTACTCGGTAGTACTTGAGTGGCAGCTGAGTTCAGTGACATGTACTGGGAAACAGTTGAGTGCGAAGCACTCAACTGTTTGACAATACATTTTACCTAGTAGTTCTCAGTACTTGAGACTCAGTAGTACTCGGTAGTACTTGGTAGTACTCGCTAGTACTCGCTATTACTCGCTAGTACTCGGTAGTACTTGAGTGACAGCTGAGTTCAGGGCATATTTTCACCTAGAAACTCCATTTAAACTTTAAAATGGAGACACGAGTGGTGTGCTCTGATTGGTGGACAGGAATGTACTAAAAACTACATTTAGTATTGGGAAATGTAGTTTTTTTAGTCAAACGTCTTCTGCTCGGTCATACTTTCACCTAGAAACTCCATTTAAACTTTAAAATGGAGACACGAGTGGTGTGCTCTGATTGGTGGACAGGAATGTACTAAAAACTACATTTAGTAGTGGGAAATGTAGTTTTTTTATTCAAACGTCGTCTGCTCGGGCATACTCTCACCTAGAAACTCCGTTTAAACTTTAAAATGGAGACACGAGTGGTGTGCTCTGATTAGTGGACAGGAATGTACTAAGAACTACATTAAGTAGTGGGAAATGTAGTTTTTTTAGTCAAACGTCTTCTTCTCGTCCATACTTTCACCTAGAAACTCCATTTAAACTTTAAAATGGAGACACGAGTGGTGTGCTCTGATTGGTGGACAGGAATCTACTAAAAACTACATTTAGTAGTGGGAAATGTAGTTTTTTTAGTCAAACGTCTTCTGCTCGGTCATTCTTTCACCTAGAAACTCCATTTAAACTTTAAAATGGAGACACGAGTGGTGTGCTCTGATTGGTGGACAGGAAGGTACTAAAAACTACATTTAGTAATGGGAAATGTAGTTTTTTTAGTCAAACGTCTTCTGCTCGGTCATTCTTTCACCTAGAAACTCCGTTTAAACTTTAAAATGGAGACACGAGTGGTGTGCTCTGATTGGTGGACAGGAATGTACTAAAAACTACATTGAGTATTGGGAAATGTAGTTTTTTTAGTCAAACGTCTTCTGCTCGGTCATTCTTTCACCTAGAAACTCCGTTTAAACTTTAAAATGGAGACACGAGTGGTGTGCTCTGATTGGTGGACAGGAATGTACTAAGAACTACATTTAGTAGTGGGAAATGTAGTTTTTTTAGTCAAACGTCTTCTGCTCGGTCATTCTTTCACCTAGAAACTCCGTTTGAACTTTAAACTTTTACAGACACACCCCCGGGCGGCGGCCCACTGCCTCCCTCTCAAAATTTCCCGGCGGGGGAATTTTCTAGTTTCTTCATATTATTATTCCTCTTCTTACCTTTTTTTGATTCCCTAAAACTGCCAAACAAAAACGAGCACCTACGCGAATGTTACATCAAAACGTGCGCCTTGATCGGGATCGGTGTGCTACTAAAAAGAAGTCCAGAATATTAATTTTTCGCGACGTAAGTCGCGAAAAACCACCGAAATTTCCCCATTGAAATGAATGGGACGAGCGAAAAAAAAAAAGCAGAAAAGGTAGCTTTTCAAACGCCTGCTGCACAGGCATACTTTCACCTAGAAGCTCCATTTAAACTCTAAAACGTAGACACAAGTCTTGTGTGCTGGTGTGCCAATCCGCGTTTCAATAGCTCATATAGTTTTTGATCAATCACTGTTCAATGACCATGATCGTTTTGGGAGAAATCATGAGATTATAATGGGTGTGTATTGCGCGGAACCTTCTGGGCTAGAGTGCGTGACATCATCAGTTAGAGTGTGGGGGCTTCTCAGTAGATTTTTCTTTCCAAACTCCTCCCGGCCACAGTCTTCACTCTACAGACGTGATATTTTCCAATTTTGTAGACAAACTTGTCCTGTCTCTCACAATGTGCTCAAAAAGTCTGTGCGATTTACAGAATTTGAACTAGCAACCTCTAAGCGCGGCCAAGTCAGGTTTTCTCGTCATCCGCTCCAATGTTAATTTAGAAGCAGATTTTCAAAGAAACCTGATCTGAACAGCATTTCTAACTCGCCCTAGCGTCCACATTTCTGACACTAGGAAAAAATAAAAGTCATCAGTGTCTTCAGCCGAGTCTCGTGGCGCTAACGGTGCGAAAATTTTGGCGATAGGAGTTTCGGTGTGAGCGTGGCATGCTTTTGTTCGGACCCATGCGCAGAGGGGGAATTGAGCGATAGAGAGAAGCAGAGAGACGCTCCAAAGCAGTCATACACACGCAGCAAGGGCCGTTGCCATGGTGACAGCACTGTGTGGCACTGATCTTCATAACTGACAGCAGGTGTGCTCTGATTGGAGGACAGGAATGTACTAAAACTACATTAGTAGTGGGATATGTAGTTTTTTTAGTCAAACCTCTTCAGCTCAGCCATACTTTCACCTAGAAACTCCTTTTAAACTTTAAAGTGAGACACAAGTACTGGCATACAGTTGAGTGCGAAGCACTCAACTGTTTGCAAGTACATTGTACCTAGTAGTTCTCAGTACTTGAGTCTCAGTAGTACTCGGTAGTACTCGGTAGTACTCGGTAGTACTTGAGTGACAGCTGAGTTCAGTGACCTGTACAGGGAAACAGTTGAGTGCGAAGCACTCAACTGATTGACAATACATTGTACCTAGTAGTTCTCAGTACTTGAGACTCAGTAGTACTCGGTAGTACTCGGTAGTACTCGGTAGTACTCGCTAGTACTTGAGTGACAGCTGAGTTCAGTGACCTGTACAGGGAAACAGTTGAGTGCGAAGCACTCAACTGTTTGCAAGTACATAGTACCTACTAGTTCTCAGTACTTGAGTCTCAGTAGTACTCGGTAGTACTTGGTAGTACTCGGTAGTACTTGAGTGACAGCTGAGTTCAGTGACATGTACTGGGAAACAGTTGAGTGCGAAGCACTCAACTGTTTGACAATACATTGTACCTAGTAGTTCTCAGTACTTGAGACTCAGTAGTACTCGGTAGTACTTGGTAGTACTCGGTAGTACTCGCTAGTACTCGGTAGTACTTGAGTGACAGCTGAGTTCAGGGCATATTTTCACCTAGAAACTCCATTTAAACTTTAAAATGGAGACACGAGTGGTGTGCTCTGATTGGTGGACAGGAATGTACTAAGAACTACATTTAGTAGTGGGAAATGTAGTTTTTTTAGTCAAACGTCTTCTTCTCGTCCATACTTTCACCCAGAAACTCCATTTAAACTTTAAAATGGAGACACGAGTGGTGTGCTCTGATTGGTGGACAGGAATGTACTAAGAACTACATTTAGTAGTGGGAAATGTAGTTTTCTTAGTCAAACGTCTTCTTCTCGTCCATACTTTCACCTAGAAACTCCATTTAAACTTTAAAATGGAGACACGAGTGGTGTGCTCTGATTGGTGGACAGGAATGTACTAAAAACTACATTTAGTAATGGGAAATGTAGTTTTTTTAGTCAAACGTCGTCTGCTCGGGCATACTTTCACCTAGAAACTCCATTTAAACTTTAAAATGGAGACACGAGTGGTGTGCTCTGATTGGTGGACAGGAATGTACTAAAAACTACATTTAGTAGTGGGAAATGTAGTTTTTTTAGTCAAACGTCGACTGCTCGGGCATACTTTCACCTAGAAACTCCGTTTGAACTTTAAACTTTTACCCCCGGGCGGCGGCCCACTGCCTCCCTCTCAAAATTTCCCGGCGGGGGAATTTTCTAGTTAGGGAGGCAGTGCTAAGCACAGCCACCTACTGTTTGCAGAGACAAACAGTAGGTGGCTGTGCGAAGCACAGCCACCTATTGTTATCCTGCGTGTTTTTTCTTATTATTCTTCCTCTTACCCGCTTTTTTTGATTCGCTAAAACTACCAAACAAAAACGAGCACCTACGCGAATGTAACATCAAAACGTGCGCCTTGATCGCGATCGGTGTGCTACTTCAAAAATGTCCAGAATATTAATTTTTCGCGACGCTAGTCGCGAAAAACCAACGAAATTTTCCCATTGAAATGAATGGGACGAGCGAAAAAAAAAAAGCATAAATTGTAGCTTTTCAAACGCCTGCTGCGCAGTCATACTTTCACCTAGAAGCTCCATTTAAACTCTAAAACGTAGACACAAGTCTTGTGTCCTGGTGTGTCAATCCGCGTTTCAATAGCTCATATAGTTTTTGATCAATCACTGTTCAATGACCATGATCGTTTTGGGAGAAATCCTGAGATTACAATGGGTGTGTATTGCGCGGAACCTTCTGGGCTAGAGTGCGTGACATCATCGCTTAGAGTGTGGGGGCTTCTCAGTGTTTTTTTCTTTCCAAACTCCTCCCGGCCACAATCTTCACTCTACAGACGTGATATTTTCCAATTTTGTAGACAAACTTGTCCTGTCTCTCACAATGTGCTCAAAAAGTCTGTGCGATTTACAGAATTTGAACTAGCAACCTCTAAGCGCGGCCAAGTCAGGTTTTCTCGTCATCCGCTCCAATGTTAATTTAGAAGCAGATTTTCAAAGAAACCTGATCTGAACAGCATTTCTAACTCGCCCTAGCGTCCACATTTCTGACACTAGGAAAAAATAAAAGTCATCAGTGTCTTCAGCCGAGTCTCGTGGCGCTAACGGTGCGAAAATTTTGGCGATAGGAGTTTCGGTGTGAGCGTGGCAAGCTTTTGTTCGGACCCATGCGCAGAGGGGGAATTGAGCGTTAGAGAGAAGCAGAGAGACGCTCCAAAGCAGTCATACACACGCAGCAAGGGCCGTTGCCATGGTGACAGCACTGTGTGGCACTGATTTTCATAACTGACAGCAGGTGTGCTCTGATTGGAGGACAGGAATGTACTAAAACTACATTAGTAGTGGGATATGTAGTTTTTTTAGTCAAACCTCTTCAGCTCAGCCATACTTTCACCTAGAAACTCCATTTAAACTTTAAAATGGAGTACTCGGTAGTACTTGAGTGACAGCTGAGTTCAGTGACCTGTACCTAGTAGTTCTCAGTACTTGAGTCTCAGTAGTACTCGCTAGTACTCGGTAGTACTTGAGTGACAGCTGAGTTCAGTGACCTGTACAGGGAAACAGTTGAGTGCGAAGCACTCAACTGTTTGACAATACATTGTACCTAGTAGTTCTCAGTACTTGAGTCTCAGTACTACTCGCTAGTACTCGCTAGTACTCGGTAGTACTCGGTAGTACTTGAGTGGCAGCTGAGTTCAGTGACATGTAATGGCTAACAGTTGAGTGCGAAGCACTCAACTGTTTGACAATACATTGTACCTAGTAGTTCTCAGTACTTGAGTCTCAGTACTACTCGCTAGTACTCGCTAGTACTCGGTAGTACTCGGTAGTACTTGAGTGGCAGCTGAGTTCAGTGACATGTACTGGGAAACAGTTGAGTGCGAAGCACTCAACTGTTTGACAATACATTGTACCTAGTAGTTCTCAGTACTTGAGACTCAGTAGTACTCGGTAGTACTTGGTAGTACTCGGTAGTACTTGAGTGACAGCTGAGTTCAGTGACATGTACTGGGAAACAGTTGAGTGCGAAGCACTCAACTGTTTGACAATACATTGTACCTAGTAGTTCTCAGTACTTCAGACTCAGTAGTACTCGGTAGTACTCGGTAGTACTCGCTAGTACTCGGTAGAACTTGAGTGACAGCTGAGTTCAGGGCATATTTTCACCTAGAAACTCCATTTAAACTTTAAAATGGAGACACGAGTGGTGTGCTCTGATTGGTGGACAGGAATGTACTAAGAACTACATTTAGTAGTGGGAAATGTAGTTTTTTTAGTCAAACGTCTTCTTCTCGTCCATACTTTCACCTAGAAACTCCATTTGAACTTTAAAATGGAGACACGAGTGGTGTGCTCTGATTGGTGGACAGGAATGTACTAAAAACTACATTTAGTAGTGGGAAATGTAGTTTTTTTAGTCAAACGTCTTCTTCTCGTCCATACTTTCACCCAGAAACTCCATTTAAACTTTAAAATGGAGACACGAGTGGTGTGCTCTGATTGGTGGACAGGAATGTACTATAAACTACATTTAGTATTGGGAAATGTAGTTTTTTTAGTCAAACGTCTTCTTCTCGTCCATACTTTCACCTAGAAACTCCATTTAAACTTTAAAATGGAGACACGAGTGGTGTGCTCTGATTGGTGGACAGGAATGTACTAAAAACTACATTTAGTAGTGGGAAATGTAGTTTTTTTAGTCAAACGTCTTCTGCTCGGTCATTCTTTCACATACAAACTCCGTTTAAACTTTAAACTTTTACCCCCGGGCGTCGGCCCACTGCCTCCCTCTCAAAATTTCCCGGCGGGGGAATTTTCTAGTTCTTATTCTTCCTCTTCCTCTTTTTTTTTGATTCCCTAAAACTGCCAAACAAAAACGAGCACCTACGCGAATGTTACATCAAAACGTGCGCCTTGATCGGGATCGGTGTGCTATTTAAAAGAAGTCCAGAATATTAATTTTTCGCGACGTAAGTCGCGAAAAACCACCGAAATTTCCCCATTGAAATGAATGGGATTAGTAAAAAATGAGCGAAAAAAACAAAACAGAAAATGTAGCTTTTCAAACGCCTGCTGCGCAGTCATACTTTCACCTAGAAACTCCATTTAAACTCTAAAACGTAGACACAAGTCTTGTGTCCTGGTGTGTCAATTCGCGTTTCAATAGCTCATATAGTTTTTGATCAATCACTGTTCAATGACCATGATCGTTTTGGGAGAAATCGTGAGATTATAATGGGTGTGTATTGCGCGGAACCTTCTGGGCTAGAGTGCGTGACATCATCAGTTAGAGTGTGGGGGCTTCTCAGTAGATTTTTCTTTCCAAACTCCTCCCGGCCACAGTCTTCACTCTACAGACGTGATATTTTCCAATTTTGTAGACAAACTTGTCCTGTCGCTCACAATGTGCTCAAAAAGTCTGTGCGATTTACAGAATTTGAACTAGCAACCTCTAAGCGCGGCCAAGTCAGGTTTTCTCGTCATCCGCTCCAATGTTAATTTAGAAGCAGATTTTCAAAGAAACCTGATCTGAACAGCATTTCTAACTCGCCCTAGCGTCCACATTTCTGACACTAGGAAAAAATAAAAATCATCCGTGTCTTCAGCCGAGTCTCGTGGCGCTAACGGTGCGAAAATTTTGGCGATAGGAGTTTCGGTGTGAGCGTGGCATGCTTTTGTTCGGACCCATGCGCAGAGGGGGAATTGAGCGATAGAGAGAAGCAGAGAGACGCTCCAAAGCAGTCATACACACGCAGCAAGGGCCGTTGCCATGGTGACAGCACTGTGTGGCACTGATCTTCATAACTGACAGCAGGTGTGCTCTGATTGGAGGACAGGAATGTACTAAAACTACATTAGTAGTGGGATATGTAGTTTTTTTAGTCAAACCTCTTCAGCTCAGCCATACTTTCACCTAGACACTCCATTTAAACTTTAAAATGAGACACAAGTACTGGCATACAGTTGAGTGCGAAGCACTCAACTGTTTGCAAGTACATTGTACCTAGTAGTTCTCAGTACTTGAGTCTCAGTAGTACTCGGTAGTACTCGGTAGTACTCGGTAGTACTTGAGTGACAGCTGAGTTCAGTGACCTGTACAGGGAAACAGTTGAGTGCGAAGCACTCAACTGATTGACAATACATTGTACCTAGTAGTTCTCAGTACTTGAGACTCAGTAGTACTCGGTAGTACTCGGTAGTACTCGCTAGTACTTGAGTGACAGCTGAGTTCAGTGACCTGTACAGGGAAACAGTTGAGTGCGAAGCACTCAACTGTTTGACAATACATTGTACCTAGTAGTTCTCAGTACTTGAGTCTCAGTAGTACTCGGTAGTACTTGGTAGTACTCGGTAGTACTCGGTAGTACTTGAGTGACAGCTGAGTTCAGTGACCTGTACAGGGAAACAGTTGAGTGCGAAGCACTCAACTGTTTGACAATACATTGTACCTAGTAGTTCTCAGTACTTGAGACTCAGTAGTACTCGGTGGTACTTGGTAGTACTCGGTAGTACTTGAGTGACAGCTGAGTTCAGTGACCTGTATTGGCTAATACAGGTCACTGTATTAGCCAATACAGTGTATTGTCAAACAGAAGCACTCAACTGTTTGACAATACATTGTACCTAGTAGTTCTCAGTACTTGAGTCTCAGTACTACTCGCTAGTACTCGCTAGTACTCGGTAGTACTCGGTAGTACTTGGTAGTACTCGGTAGTACTTGAGTGACAGCTGAGTTCAGTGACATGTACTGGGAAACAGTTGAGTGCGAAGCACTCAACTGTTTGACAATACATTGTACCTACTAGTTCTCAGTACTTGAGACTCAGTAGTACTCGGTAGTACTTGAGTGACAGCTGAGTTCAGTGACATGTATTGGCTAACAGTTGAGTGCGAAGCACTCAACTGTTTTACAATACATTGTACCTAGTAGTTCTCAGTACTTGAGTCTCAGTAGTACTCGGTAGTACTCGGTAGTACTTGAGTGACAGCTGAGTTCAGTGACCTGTACAGGGAAACAGTTGAGTGCGAAGCACTCAACTGTTTGACAATACATTGTACCTAGTAGTTCTCAGTACTTGAGTCTCAGTAGTACTCGGTAGTACTTGGTAGTACTCGGTAGTACTTGAGTGACAGCTGAGTTCAGTGACATGTACTGGGAAACAGTTGAGTGCGAAGCACTCAACTGTTTGACAATACATTGTACCTAGTAGTTCTCAGTACTTGAGACTCAGTAGTACTCGGTAGTACTTGGTAGTACTCGGTAGTACTCGCTAGTACTCGGTAGTACTTGAGTGACAGCTGAGTTCAGGGTATATTTTCACCTAGAAACTCCATTTAAACTTTAAAATGGAGACACGAGTGGTGTGCTCTGATTGGTGGACAGGAATGTACTAAAAACTACATTTAGTAGTGGGAAATGTAGTTTTTTTAGTCAAACGTCTTTTGCTCGGTCATACTTTCACCTAGAAACTCCATTTAAACTTTAAAATGGAGACACGAGTGGTGTGCTCTGATTGGTGGACAGGAATGTACTAAGAACTACATTTAGTAGTGGGAAATGTAGTTTTTTTAGTCAAACGTCTTCTTCTCGTCCATACTTTCACCTAGAAACTCCATTTAAACTTTAAAATGGAGACACGAGTGGTGTGCTCTGATTGGTGGACAGGAATGTACTAAAAACTACATTTAGTAGTGGGAAATGTAGTTTTTTTAGTCAAACGTCTTCTGCTCGGTCATTCTTTCACCTAGAAACTCCGTTTAAACTTTAAACTTTTACCCCCGGGCGGCGGCCCGCTGCCTCCCTCTCAAAATTTCCCGGCGGGGGAATTTTCTAGTTAGGGAGGCAGTGCTAAGCACAGCCACCTACTGTTTGCAGAGACAAACAGTAGGTGGCTGTGCGAAGCACAGCCACCTACCGAAGCACTCAACTGTTTGCAAGTACATTGTACCTAGTAGTTCTCAGTACTTGAGTCTCAGTAGTACTCGGTAGTACTTGGTAGTACTCGGTAGTACTCGGTAGTACTTGAGTGACAGCTGAGTTCAGTGACATGTACTGGGAAACAGTTGAGTGCGAAGCACTCAACTGTTTGACAATACATTGTACCTAGTAGTTCTCAGTACTTGAGACTCAGTAGTACTCGGTAGTACTCGGTAGTACTCGCTAGTACTTGAGTGACAGCTGAGTTCAGTGACCTGTACAGGGAAACAGTTGAGTGCGAAGCACTCAACTGTTTGACAATACATTGTACCTAGTAGTTCTCAGTACTTGAGACTCAGTAGTACTCGGTAGTACTTGGTAGTACTCGGTAGTACTCGCTAGTACTCGCTAGTACTCGCTAGTACTCGGTAGTACTTGAGTGACAGCTGAGTTCAGAGCATATTTTCACCTAGAAACTCCATTTAAACTTTAAAATGGAGACACGAGTGGTGTGCTCTGATTGGTGGATAGGAATGTACTAAAAACTACATTTAGTAGTGGGATATGTAGTTTTTTTAATCAAACGTCTTCTGCTCGGTCATACTTTCACCTAGAAACTCCATTTAAACTTTAAAATGGAGACACGAGTGGTGTGCTCTGATTGGTGGACAGGAAGGTACTAAAAACTACATTTAGTAGTGGGAAATGTAGTTTTTTTACTCAAACGTCTTCTGCTCGGTCATTCTTTCACCTAGAAACTCCGTTTAAACTTTAAACTTTTACCCCCGGGCGGCGGCCCACTGCCTCCCTCTCAAAATTTCCCGGCGGGGGAATTTTCTAGTTTCTTCTTATTATTCCTCTTCTTACCTTTTTTTGATTCCCTAAAACTGCCTAACAAAAACTAGCACCTACGCGAATGTTACATCAAAACGTGCGCCTTGATCGGGATCGGTGTGCTATTTAAAAGAAGTCCAGAATATTCATTTTTCGCGACGTAAGTCGCGAAAAACCACTGAAATTTCCCCATTGAAATGAATGGGACGAGCGAAAAAAACAAAACAGAAAATGTAGCTTTTCAAACGCCTGCTGCTCAGTCATACTTTCACCTAGAAACTCCATTTAAACTCTAAAACGTAGACACAAGTCTTGTGTCCTGGTGTGTCAATCCGCGTTTCAATAGCTCATATAGTTTTTGATCAATCACTGTTCAATGACCATGATCGTTTTGGGAGAAATCGTGAGATTATAATGGGTGTGTATTGCGCGGAACCTTCTGGGCTAGAGTGCGTGACATCATCAGTTAGAGTGTGGGGGCTTCTCAGATCTTTTTCCTTTCCAAACTCCTCCCGGCCACAATCTTCACTCTACAGACGTGATATTTTCCAATTTTGTAGACAAACTTGTCCTGTCGCTCACAATGTGCTCAAAAAGTCTGTGCGATTTACAGAATTTGAACTAGCAACCTCTAAGCGCGGCCAAGTCAGGTTTTCTCGTCATCCGCTCCAATGTTAATTTAGAAGCAGATTTTCAAAGAAACCTGATCTGAACAGCATTTCTAACTCGCCCTAGCGTCCACATTTCTGACACTAGGAAAAAATAAAAGTCATCGGTGTCTTCAGCCGAGTCTTGTGGCGCTAACGGTGCGAAAATTTTGGCGATAGGAGTTTCGGTGTGAGCCTGGCATGCTTTTGTTCGGACCCATGCGCAGAGGGGGAATTGAGCGATAGAGAGAAGCAGAGAGACTCTCCAAAGCAGTCATACACACGCAGCAAGGGCCGTTGCCATGGTGACAGCACTGTGGGGCACTGATCTTCATAACTGACAGCAGGTGTGCTCTGATTGGAGGACAGGAATGTACTAAAACTACATTAGTAGTGGGATATGTAGTTTTTTTAGTCAAACCTCTTCAGCTCAGCCATACTTTCACCTAGAAACTCCATTTAAACTTTAAAATGGAGTACTCGGTAGTACTTGAGTGACAGCTGAGTTCAGTGACCTGTACCTAGTAGTTCTCAGTACTTGAGTCTCAGTAGTACTCGGTAGTACTCGGTAGTACTCGGTAGTACTCGGTAGTGCTCGGTAGTACTTGAGTGACAGCTGAGTTCAGTGACATGTATTGGCATGTATTGGTTTTACAATACATTGTACCTAGTAGTTCTCAGTACTTGAGACTCAGTAGTACTCGGTAGTACTTGGTAGTACTCGGTAGTACTCGCTAGTACTTGAGTGACAGCTGAGTTCAGTGACATGTACAGGGAAACAGTTGAGTGCGAAGCACTCAACTGTTTGACAATACATTGTACCTAGTAGTTCTCAGTACTTGAGTCTCAGTAGTACTCGGTAGTACTTGGTAGTACTCAGTAGTACTCGGTAGTACTTGAGTGACAGCTGAGTTCAGTGACCTGTACAGGGAAACAGTTGAGTGCGAAGCACTCAACTGTTTGACAATACATTGTACCTAGTAGTTCTCAGTACTTGAGACTCAGTAGTACTCGGTAGTACTCGCTAGTACTTGAGTTACAGCTGAGTTCAGGGCATATTTTCACCTAGAAACTCCATTTAAACTTTAAAATGGAGAGACGAGTGGTGTGCTCTGATTGGTGGACAGGAATGTACTAAGAACTACATTTAGTAGTGGGAAATGTAGTTTTTTTAGTCAAACGTCTTCTTCTCGTCCATACTTTCACCTAGAAACTCCATTTAAACTTTAAAATGGAGACACGAGTGGTGTGCTCTGATTGGTGGACAGGAATGTACTAAAAACTACATTTAGTAATGGGAAATGTAGTTTTTTTAGTCAAACGTCTTCTACTCGGACATACTTTCACCTAGAAACTCCATTTAAACTTTAAAATGGAGACACGAGTGGTGTGCTCTGATTGGTGGACAGGAATGTACTAAAACTACATTTAGTAGTGGGAAATGTAGTTTTTTTAGTCAAACGTCTTCAACTCAGCCATACTTTCACCTAGAAACTCCGTTTAAATTTTAAACTTTTACCCCCGGGCGGCGGCCCACTGCCTCCCTCTCAAAATTTCCCGGCGGGGGAATTTTCTAGTTAGGGAGGCAGTGCTAAGCACAGCCACCTACTGTTTGCAGAGACAAACAGTAGGTGGCTGTGCGAAGCACAGCCACCTATTGTTATCCTGCGTGTTTTTAGGGAGGCAGTGCTAAGCACAGCCACCTACTGTTTGCAGAGACAAACAGTAGGTGGCTGTGCGAAGCACAGCCACCTATTGTTATCCTGCGTGTTTTTTCTTATTATTCTTCCTCTTACCCGCTTTTTTTGATTCGCTAAAACTACCAAACAAAAACGAGCACCTACGCGAATGTAACATCAAAACGTGCGCCTTGATCGCGATCGGTGTGCTACTTCAAAAATGTCCAGAATATTAATTTTTCGCGACGTGAGTCGCGAAAAACCAACGAAATTTTCCCATTGAAATGAATGGGACGAGCGAAAAAAAAAAAGCAGAAAATGTAGCTTTTCAAAAGCCTGCTGCTCAGTCATACTTTCACCTAGAAACTCCATTTAAACTCTAAAACGTAGACACAAGTCTTGTGTCCTGGTGTGTCAATCCGCGTTTCAATAGCTCATATAGTTTTTGATCAATCACTGTTCAATGACCATGATCGTTTTGGGAGAAATCATGAGATTATAATGGGTGTGTATTGCGCGGAACCTTCTGGGCTAGAGTGCGTGACATCATCAGTTAGAGTGTGGGGGCTTCTCAGTGTTTTTTTATTTCCAAACTCCTCCCGGCCACAATCTTCACTCTACAGACGTGATATTTTCCAATTTTGTAGACAAACTTGTCCTGTCTCTCACAATGTGCTCAAAAAGTCTGTGCGATTTACAGAATTTGAACTAGCAACCTCTAAGCGCGGCCAAGTCAGGTTTTCTCGTCATCCGCTCCAATGTTAATTTAGAAGCAGATTTTCAAAGAAACCTGATTTGAACAGCATTTCTAACTCGCCCTAGCGTCCAAATTTCTGACACTAGGAAAAAATAAAAGTCATCAGTGTCTTCAGCCGAGTCTTGTGGCGCTAACGGTGCGAACATTTTGGCGATAGGAGTTTCGCTGTGAGCGTGGCATGCTTTTGTTCGGACCCATGCGCAGAGGGGGAATTGAGCGATAGAGAGAAGCAGAGAGACGCTCCAAAGCAGTCATACACACGCAGCAAGGGCCGTTGCCATGGTGACAGCACTGTGTGGCACTGATCTTCATAACTGACAGCAGGTGTGCTCTGATTGGAGGACAGGAATGTACTAAAACTACATTAGTAGTGGGATATGTAGTTTTTTTAGTCAAACCTCTTCAGCTCAGCCATACTTTCACCTAGACACTCCATTTAAACTTTAAAATGAGACACAAGTACTGGCATACAGTTGAGTGCGAAGCACTCAACTGTTTGCAAGTACATTGTACCTAGTAGTTCTCAGTACTTGAGACTCAGTAGTACTCGGTAGTACTCGGTAGTACTCGGTAGTACTCGCTAGTACTTGAGTGACAGCTGAGTTCAGTGACCTGTACAGGGAAACAGTTGAGTGCGAAGCACTCAACTGTTTGCAAGTACATAGTACCTACTAGTTCTCAGTACTTGAGTCTCAGTAGTACTCGGTAGTACTTGGTAGTACTCGGTAGTACTTGAGTGACAGCTGAGTTCAGTGACATGTACTGGGAAACAGTTGAGTGCGAAGCACTCAACTGTTTGACAATACATTGTACCTAGTAGTTCTCAGTACTTGAGACTCAGTAGTACTCTGTAGTACTTGGTAGTACTCGCTAGTACTCGGTAGTACTCGCTAGTACTTGAGTGACAGCTGAGTTCAGTGACATGTACAGGGAAACAGTTGAGTGCGAAGCACTCAACTGTTTGCAAGTACATTGTACCTAGTAGTTCTCAGTACTTGAGTCTCAGTAGTACTCGGTAGTACTTGGTAGTACTCGGTAGTACTTGAGTGACAGCTGAGTTCAGTGACCTGTACAGGGAAACAGTTGAGTGCGAAGCACTCAACTGTTTGACAATACATTGTACCTAGTAGTTCTCAGTACTTGAAACTCAGTAGTACTCGGTAGTACTCGGTAGTACTCGGTAGTACTCGCTAGTACTTGAGTGACAGCTGAGTTCAGTGACCTGTACAGGGAAACAGTTGAGTGCGAAGCACTCAACTGTTTGACAATACATTGTACCTAGTAGTTCTCAGTACTTGAGACTCAGTAGTACTCGGTAGTACTTGGTAGTACTCGGTAGTACTCGCTAGTACTCGGTAGTACTTGAGTGACAGCTGAGTTCAGGGCATATTTTCACCTAGAAACTCCATTTAAACTTTAAAATGGAGACACGAGTGGTGTGCTCTGATTGGTGGACAGGAATGTACTAAAAACTACATTTAGTAGTGGGAAATGTAGTTTTTTTAGTCAAACGTCTTTTGCTCGGTCATACTTTCACCTAGAAACTCCATTTAAACTTTAAAATGGAGACACGAGTGGTGTGCTCTGATTGGTGGACACGAATGTACTAAGAACTACATTTAGTAGTGGGAAATGTAGTTTTTTTAGTCAAACGTCTTTTGCTCGGTCATACTTTCACCTAGAAACTCCATTTAAACTTTAAAATGGAGACACAAGTGGTGTGCTCTGATTGGTGGACAGGAATGTACTAAGAACTACATTTAGTAGTGGGAAATGTAGTTTTTTTAGTCAAACGTCTTCTGCTCGGTCATTCTTTCACCTAGAAACTCCGTTTGAACTTTAAACTTTTACAGACACACCCCCGGGCGGCGGCCCACTGCCTCCCTCTCAAAATTTCCCGGCGGGGGAATTTTCTAGTTAGGGAGGCAGTGCTAAGCACAGCCACCTACTGTTTGCAGAGACAAACAGTAGGTGGCTGTGCGAAGCACAGCCACCTATTGTTATCCTGCGCGTTTTTTCTTCTTATTCCTCTTCTTACCTTTTTTTGATTCCCTAAAACTGCCAAACAAAAACGAGCACCTACGTGAATGTTACATCAAAACGTGCGCCTTGATCGGGATCGGTGTGCTATTTAAAAAAAGTCCAGAATATTAATTTTTCGCGACGTAAGTCGCGAAAAACCACCGAAATTTCCCCATTGAAATGAATGGGATTAGTAAAAAATGAGCGAAAAAAAGAAAGCAGAAATTGTAGCTTTTCAAACGCCTGCTGCGCAGTCATACTTTCACCTAGAAACTCCATTTAAACTCTAAAACGTAGACACAAGTCTTCTGTCTTGGTGTGTCAATCCGCGTTTCAATAGCTCTTATAGTTTTTGATCAATCACTGTTCAATGACCATGATCGTTTTGGGAGAAATCGTGAGATTATAATGGGTGTGTATTGCGCGGAACCTTCTGGGCTAGAGTGCGTGACATCATCAGTTAGAGTGTGGGGGCTTCTCAGATCTTTTTCCTTTCCAAACTCCTCCCGGCCACAATCTTCACTCTACAGACGTGATATTTTCCAATTTTGTAGACAAACTTGTCCTGTCGCTCACAATGTGCTCAAAAAGTCTGTGCGATTTACAGAATTTGAACTAGCAACCTCTAAGCGCGGCCAAGTCAGGTTTTCTCGTCATCCGCTCTAATGTTAATTTAGAAGCAGATTTTCAAAGAAACCTGATCTGAACAGCATTTCTAACTCGCCCTAGCGTCCACATTTCTGACACTAGGAAAAAATAAAAGTCATCAGTGTCTTCAGCCGAGTCTCATGGCGCTAACGGTGCGAAAATTTTGGCGATAGGAGTTTCGGTGTGAGCGTGGCAAGCTTTTGTTCGGACCCAAACATAGAGGGGGAATTGAGCGATAGAGAGAAGCAGAGAGACGCTCCAAAGCAGTCATACACACGCAGCAAGGGCCGTTGCCATGGTGACAGCACTGTGTGGCACTGATCTTCATAACTGACAGCAGGTGTGCTCTGATTGGAGGACAGGAATGTACTAAAACTACATTAGTAGTGGGATATGTAGTTTTTTTAGTCAAACCTCTTCAGCTCAGCCATACTTTCACCTAGAAACTCCATTTAAACTTTAAAATGGAGTACTCGGTAGTACTTGAGTGACAGCTGAGTTCAGTGACCTGTACCTAGTAGTTCTCAGTACTTGAGTCTCAGTAGTACTCGGTAGTACTCGCTAGTACTCGGTAGTACTCGCTAGTACTCGGTAGTACTTGAGTGGCAGCTGAGTTCAGTGACCTGTACAGGGAAACAGTTGAGTGCGAAGCACTCAACTGTTTGACAATACATTGTAGCTAGTAGTTCTCAGTACTTGAGTCTCAGTAGTACTTGGTAGTACTTGGTAGTACTCGGTAGTACTCGCTAGTACTTGAGTGACAGCTGAGTTCAGTGACATGTACAGGGAAACAGTTGAGTGCGAAGCACTCAACTGTTTGCAAGTACATTGTACCTAGTAGTTCTCAGTACTTGAGTCTCAGTAGTACTCGGTAGTACTTGGTAGTACTCGGTAGTACTTGAGTGACAGCTGAGTTCAGTGACCTGTACAGGGAAACAGTTGAGTGCGAAGCACTCAACTGTTTGACAATACATTGTACCTAGTAGTTCTCAGTACTTGAGACTCAGTAGTACTCGGTAGTACTCGGTAGTACTCGCTAGTACTTGAGTGACAGCTGAGTTCAGTGACCTGTACAGGGAAACAGTTGAGTGCGAAGCACTCAACTGTTTGACAATACATTGTACCTAGTAGTTCTCAGTACTTGAGACTCAGTAGTACTCGGTAGTACTCGGTAGTACTCGGTAGTACTCGCTAGTACTTGAGTGACAGCTGAGTTCAGTGACCTGTACAGGGAAACAGTTGAGTGCGAAGCACTCAACTGTTTGACAATACATTGTACCTAGTAGTTCTCAGTACTTGAGACTCAGTAGTACTCGGTAGTACTTGGTAGTACTCAGTAGTACTTGAGTGACAGCTGAGTTCAATGACATGTACTGGGAAACAGTTGAGTGCGAAGCACTCAACTGTTTGACAATACATTGTACCTAGTAGTTCTCAGTACTTGAGACTCAGTAGTACTCGTTAGTACTTGGTAGTACTCGCTAGTACTCGCTAGTACTCGCTAGTACTCGGTAGTACTTGAGTGACAGCTGAGTTCAGGGCATATTTTCACCTAGAAACTCCATTTAAACTTTAAAATGGAGACACGAGTGGTGTGCTCTGATTGGTGGACAGGAATGTACTAAAAACTACATTGAGTATTGGGAAATGTAGTTTTTTTAGTCAAACGTCTTCTGCTCGGTCATACTTTCACCTAGAAACCCCATTTAAACTTTAAAATGGAGACACGAGTGGTGTGCTCTGATTGGTGGACAGGAATGTACTAAGAACTACATTTAGTAGTGGGATATGTAGTTTTTTTAGTCAAACCTCTTCAGCTCAGCCATACTTTCACCTAGAAACTCCATTTAAACTTTAAAATGGAGTACTCGGTAGTACTTGAGTGACAGCTGAGTTCAGTGACCTGTACCTAGTAGTTCTCAGTACTTGAGTCTCAGTAGTACTCGCTAGTACTCGGTAGTACTCGGTAGTGCTCGGTAGTACTTGAGTGACAGCTGAGTTCAGTGACATGTATTGGCTAACAGTTGAGTGCGAAGCACTCAACTGTTTTACAATACATTGTACCTAGTAGTTCTCAGTACTTGAGTCTCAGTAGTACTCGGTAGTACTTGGTAGTACTCGGTAGTACTCGGTAGTACTTGAGTGACAGCTGAGTTCAATGACCTGTACAGGGAAACAGTTGAGTGCGAAGAACTCAACTGTTTGACAATACATTGTACCTAGTAGTTCTCAGTACTTGAGTCTCAGTACTACTCGGTAGTACTCGCTAGTACTCGGTAGTACTTGAGTGGCAGCTGAGTTCAGTGACCTGTACAGGGAAACAGTTGAGTGCGAAGCACTCAACTGTTTGACAATACATTGTAGCTAGTAGTTCTCAGTACTTGAGTCTCAGTAGTACTTGGTAGTACTTGGTAGTACTCGGTAGTACTCGCTAGTACTTGAGTGACAGCTGAGTTCAGTGACCTGTACAGGGAAACAGTTGAGTGCGAAGCACTCAACTGTTTGACAATACATTGTACCTAGTAGTTCTCAGTACTTGAGACTCAGTAGTACTCGGTAGTACTTGGTAGTACTCGGTAGTACTCGCTAGTACTCGGTAGTACTTGAGTGACAGCTGAGTTCAGGGCATATTTTCACCTAGAAACTCCATTTAAACTTTAAAATGGAGAGACGAGTGGTGTGCTCTGATTGGTGGACAGATATGTACTAAGAACTACATTTAGTAGTGGGAAATGTAGTTTTTTTAGTCAAACGTCTTCTTCTCGTCCATACTTTCACCCAGAAACTCCATTTAAACTTTAAAATGGAGACACGAGTGGTGTGCTCTGATTGGTGGACAGGAATGTACTAAAAACTACATTTAGTAATGGGAAATGTAGTTTTTTTAGTCAAACGTCTTCTACTCGGACATACTTTCACCTAGAAACTCCATTTAAACTTTAAAATGGAGTACTCTGTAGTACTTGAGTGACAGCTGAGTTCAGTGACCTGTACCTAGTAGTTCTCAGTACTTGAGTCTCAGTAGTACTCGCTAGTACTCGCTAGTACTCGGTAGTACTCGGTAGTACTCGGTAGTGCTCGGTAGTACTTGAGTGACAGCTGAGTTCAGTGACCTGTACAGGGAAACAGTTGAGTGCGAAGCACTCAACTGTTTGCAAGTACATAGTACCTACTAGTTCTCAGTACTTGAGTCTCAGTAGTACTCGGTAGTACTCGGTAGTACTCGGTAGTACTTGAGTGACAGCTGAGTTCAGTGACCTGTACAGGGAAACAGTTGAGTGCGAAGCACTCAACTGTTTGACAATACATTGTACCTAGTAGTTCTCTGTACTTGAGACTCAGTAGTACTCGGTAGTACTTGGTAGTACTCGCTAGTACTCGCTAGTACTCGGTAGTACTCGGTAGTACTTGAGTGACAGCTGAGTTCAGGGCATATTTTCACCTAGAAACTACATTTAAACTTTAAATTGGAGACACGAGTGGTGTGCTCTGATTGGTGGACAGGAATGTACTAAGAACTACATTTAGTAGTGGGAAATGTAGTTTTTTGAGTCAAACGTCTTCTGCTCGGTCATACTTTCACCTAGAAACTCCATTTAAACTTTAAAATGGAGACACGAGTGGTGTGCTCTGATTGGTGGACAGGAAGGTACTAAAAACTACATTTAGTAATGGGAAATGTAGTTTTTTTAGTCAAACGTCTTCTGCTCGTCCATACTTTCACCTAGAAACTCCATTTAAACTTTAAAATGGAGACACGAGTGGTGTGCTCTGATTGGTGGACAGGAATGCACTAAAACTACATTTAGTAGTGGGAAAGGTAGTTTTTTTAGTCAAACGTCTTCAACTCAGCCATACTTTCACCTAGAAACTCCGTTTAAACTTTAAACTTTTACCCCCGGGCGGCGGCCCACTGCCTCCCTCTCAAAATTTCCCGGCGGGGGAATTTTCTAGTTTCTTATTCTTCCTCTTCTTACCTTTTTTTGATTCCCTAAAACTGCCAAACAAAAACGAGCACCTACGCGAATGTTACATCAAAACGTGCGCCTTGATCGGGATCGGTGTGCTATTTAAAAGAAGTCCAGAATATTAATTTTTCGCGACGTAAGTCGCGAAAAACCACCGAAATTTCCCCATTGAAATGAATGGGATTAGTAAAAAATGAGCGAAAAAAACAAAACAGAAAAGGTAGCTTTTCAAACGCCTGCTGCGCAGTCATACTTTCACCTAGAAGCTCCATTTAAACTCTAAAACGTAGACACAAGTCTTGTGTCCTGGTGTGTCAATCCGCGTTTCAATAGCTCATATAGTTTTTGATCAATCACTGTTCAATGACCATGATCGTTTTGGGAGAAATCCTGAGATTACAATGGGTGTGTATTGCGCGGAACCTTCTGGGCTAGAGTGCGTGACATCATCGCTTAGAGTGTGGGGGCTTCTCAGTGTTTTTTTCTTTCCAAACTCCTCCCGGCCACAATCTTCACTCTACAGACGTGATATTTTCCAATTTTGTAGACAAACTTGTCCTGTCGCTCACAATGTGCTCAAAAAGTCTGTGCGATTTACAGAATTTGAACTAGCAACCTCTAAGCGCGGCCAAGTCAGGTTTTCTCGTCATCCGCTCCAATGTTAATTTAGAAGCAGATTTTCAAAGAAACCTGATCTGAACAGCATTTCTAACTCGCCCTAGCGTCCACATTTCTGACACTAGGAAAAAATAAAAGTCATCATTGTCTTCAGCCGAGTCTTGTGGCGCTAACGGTGCGAAAATTTTGGCGATAGGAGTTTCGGTGTGAGCGTGGCATGCTTTTGTTCGGACCCATGCGCAGAGGGGGAATTGAGCGATAGAGAGAAGCAGAGAGACGCTCCAAAGCAGTCATACACACGCAGCAAGGGCCGTTGCCATGGTGACAGCACTGTGTGGCACTGATCTTCATAACTGACAGCAGGTGTGCTCTGATTGGAGGACAGGAATGTACTAAAACTACATTAGTAGTGGGATATGTAGTTTTTTTAGTCAAACCTCTTCAGCTCAGCCATACTTTCACCTAGACACTCCATTTAAACTTTAAAATGAGACACAAGTACTGGCATACAGTTGAGTGCGAAGCACTCAACTGTTTGACAATACATTGTACCTAGTAGTTCTCAGTACTTGAGACTCAGTAGTACTCGGGAGTACTCGGTAGTACTCGGTAGTACTCGCTAGTACTTGAGTGACAGCTGAGTTCAGTGACCTGTACAGGGAAACAGTTGAGTGCGAAGCACTCAACTGTTTGACAATACATTGTACCTAGTAGTTCTCAGTACTTGAGACTCAGTAGTACTCGGTAGTACTCGGTAGTACTCGCTAGTACTTGAGTGACAGCTGAGTTCAGTGACCTGTACAGGGAAACAGTTGAGTGCGAAGCACTCAACTGTTTGACAATACATTGTACCTAGTAGTTTTCAGTAATTGAGACTCAGTAGTACTCGGTAGTACTCGGTAGTACTCGGTAGTACTCGCTAGTACTTGAGTGACAGCTGAGTTCAGTGACCTGTACAGGGAAACAGTTGAGTGCTTCGCAATACAATACATTGTACCTAGTAGTTCTTGAGACTCAGTAGTACTCGGTAGTACTTGGTAGTACTCGGTAGTACTCGCTAGTACTCGCTAGTACTCGCTAGTACTCGGTAATACTTGAGTGACAGCTGAGTTCAGGGCATATTTTCACCTAGAAACTCCATTTAAACTTTAAAATGGAGAGACGAGTGGTGTGCTCTGATTGGTGGACAGGAATGTACTAAGAACTACATTTAGTAGTGGGAAATGTAGTTTTTTTAGTCAAACGTCTTCTTCTCGTCCATACTTTCACCCAGAAACTCCATTTAAACTTTAAAATGGAGACACGAGTGGTGTGCTCTGATTGGTGGACAGGAATGTACTAAGAACTACATTTAGTAGTGGGAAATGTAGTTTTTTTAGTCAAACGTCTTCTTCTCGTCCATACTTTCACCTAGAAACTCCATTTAAACTTTAAAATGGAGACACGAGTGGTGTGCTCTGATTGGTGGACAGGAATGTACTAAAAACTACATTTAGTAATGGGAAATGTAGTTTTTTTAGTCAAACGTCTTCTACTCGGACATACTTTCACCTAGAAACTCCATTTAAACTTTAAAATGGAGACACGAGTGGTGTGCTCTGATTGGTGGACAGGAATGTACTAAAACTACATTTAGTAGTGGGAAATGTAGTTTTTTTAGTCAAACGTCTTCTGCTCGGTCATTCTTTCACCTAGAAACTCCGTTTAAACTTTAAACTTTTACCCCCGGGCAGCGGCCCACTGCCTCCCTCTCAAAATTTCCCGGCGGGGGAATTTTCTAGTTCTTATTCTTCCTCTTCCTCTTTTTTTTTGATTCCCTAAAACTGCCAAACAAAAACGAGCACCTACGCGAATGTTACATCAAAACGTGCGCCTTGATCGGGATCGGTGTGCTATTTAAAAGAAGTCCAGAATATTAATTTTTCGCGACGTAAGTCGCGAAAAACCACCGAAATTTCCCCATTGAAATGAATGGGATTAGTAAAAAATGAGCGAAAAAAACAAAACAGAAAATGTAGCTTTTCAAACGCCTGCTGCGCAGTCATACTTTCACCTAGAAACTCCATTTAAACTCTAAAACGTAGACACAAGTCTTGTGTCCTGGTGTGTCAATTCGCGTTTCAATAGCTCATATAGTTTTTGATCAATCACTGTTCAATGACCATGATCGTTTTGGGAGAAATCGTGAGATTATAATGGGTGTGTATTGCGCGGAACCTTCTGGGCTAGAGTGCGTGACATCATCAGTTAGAGTGTGGGGGCTTCTCAGTAGATTTTTCTTTCCAAACTCCTCCCGGCCACAGTCTTCACTCTACAGACGTGATATTTTCCAATTTTGTAGACAAACTTGTCCTGTCGCTCACAATGTGCTCAAAAAGTCTGTGCGATTTACAGAATTTGAACTAGCAACCTCTAAGCGCGGCCAAGTCAGGTTTTCTCGTCATCCGCTCCAATGTTAATTTAGAAGCAGATTTTCAAAGAAACCTGATCTGAACAGCATTTCTAACTCGCCCTAGCGTCCACATTTCTGACACTAGGAAAAAATAAAAATCATCCGTGTCTTCAGCCGAGTCTCGTGGCGCTAACGGTGCGAAAATTTTGGCGATAGGAGTTTCGGTGTGAGCGTGGCATGCTTTTGTTCGGACCCATGCGCAGAGGGGGAATTGAGCGATAGAGAGAAGCAGAGAGACGCTCCAAAGCAGTCATACACACGCAGCAAGGGCCGTTGCCATGGTGACAGCACTGTGTGGCACTGATCTTCATAACTGACAGCAGGTGTGCTCTGATTGGAGGACAGGAATGTACTAAAACTACATTAGTAGTGGGATATGTAGTTTTTTTAGTCAAACCTCTTCAGCTCAGCCATACTTTCACCTAGACACTCCATTTAAACTTTAAAATGAGACACAAGTACTGGCATACAGTTGAGTGCGAAGCACTCAACTGTTTGCAAGTACATTGTACCTAGTAGTTCTCAGTACTTGAGTCTCAGTAGTACTCGGTAGTACTCGGTAGTACTCGGTAGTACTTGAGTGACAGCTGAGTTCAGTGACCTGTACAGGGAAACAGTTGAGTGCGAAGCACTCAACTGATTGACAATACATTGTACCTAGTAGTTCTCAGTACTTGAGACTCAGTAGTACTCGGTAGTACTCGGTAGTACTCGCTAGTACTTGAGTGACAGCTGAGTTCAGTGACCTGTACAGGGAAACAGTTGAGTGCGAAGCACTCAACTGTTTGACAATACATTGTACCTAGTAGTTCTCAGTACTTGAGTCTCAGTAGTACTCGGTAGTACTTGGTAGTACTCGGTAGTACTCGGTAGTACTTGAGTGACAGCTGAGTTCAGTGACCTGTACAGGGAAACAGTTGAGTGCGAAGCACTCAACTGTTTGACAATACATTGTACCTAGTAGTTCTCAGTACTTGAGACTCAGTAGTACTCGGTGGTACTTGGTAGTACTCGGTAGTACTTGAGTGACAGCTGAGTTCAGTGACCTGTATTGGCTAATACAGGTCACTGTATTAGCCAATACAGTGTATTGTCAAACAGAAGCACTCAACTGTTTGACAATACATTGTACCTAGTAGTTCTCAGTACTTGAGTCTCAGTACTACTCGCTAGTACTCGCTAGTACTCGGTAGTACTCGGTAGTACTTGGTAGTACTCGGTAGTACTTGAGTGACAGCTGAGTTCAGTGACATGTACTGGGAAACAGTTGAGTGCGAAGCACTCAACTGTTTGACAATACATTGTACCTACTAGTTCTCAGTACTTGAGACTCAGTAGTACTCGGTAGTACTTGAGTGACAGCTGAGTTCAGTGACATGTATTGGCTAACAGTTGAGTGCGAAGCACTCAACTGTTTTACAATACATTGTACCTAGTAGTTCTCAGTACTTGAGTCTCAGTAGTACTCGGTAGTACTCGGTAGTACTTGAGTGACAGCTGAGTTCAGTGACCTGTACAGGGAAACAGTTGAGTGCGAAGCACTCAACTGTTTGACAATACATTGTACCTAGTAGTTCTCAGTACTTGAGTCTCAGTAGTACTCGGTAGTACTTGGTAGTACTCGGTAGTACTTGAGTGACAGCTGAGTTCAGTGACATGTACTGGGAAACAGTTGAGTGCGAAGCACTCAACTGTTTGACAATACATTGTACCTAGTAGTTCTCAGTACTTGAGACTCAGTAGTACTCGGTAGTACTTGGTAGTACTCGGTAGTACTCGCTAGTACTCGGTAGTACTTGAGTGACAGCTGAGTTCAGGGTATATTTTCACCTAGAAACTCCATTTAAACTTTAAAATGGAGACACGAGTGGTGTGCTCTGATTGGTGGACAGGAATGTACTAAAAACTACATTTAGTAGTGGGAAATGTAGTTTTTTTAGTCAAACGTCTTTTGCTCGGTCATACTTTCACCTAGAAACTCCATTTAAACTTTAAAATGGAGACACGAGTGGTGTGCTCTGATTGGTGGACAGGAATGTACTAAGAACTACATTTAGTAGTGGGAAATGTAGTTTTTTTAGTCAAACGTCTTCTTCTCGTCCATACTTTCACCTAGAAACTCCATTTAAACTTTAAAATGGAGACACGAGTGGTGTGCTCTGATTGGTGGACAGGAATGTACTAAAAACTACATTTAGTAGTGGGAAATGTAGTTTTTTTAGTCAAACGTCTTCTGCTCGGTCATTCTTTCACCTAGAAACTCCGTTTAAACTTTAAACTTTTACCCCCGGGCGGCGGCCCGCTGCCTCCCTCTCAAAATTTCCCGGCGGGGGAATTTTCTAGTTAGGGAGGCAGTGCTAAGCACAGCCACCTACTGTTTGCAGAGACAAACAGTAGGTGGCTGTGCGAAGCACAGCCACCTATTGAAATCCGACGTGTTTTTTCTTCTTATTATTCCTCTTCTTACCTTTTTTTGATTCCCTAAAACTGCCTAACAAAAACTAGCACCTACGCGAATGTTACATCAAAACGTGCGCCTTGATCGGGATCGGTGTGCTATTTAAAAGAAGTCCAGAATATTCATTTTTCGCGACGTAAGTCGCGAAAAACCACTGAAATTTCCCCATTGAAATGAATGGGACGAGCGAAAAAAACAAAACAGAAAATGTAGCTTTTCAAACGCCTGCTGCTCAGTCATACTTTCACCTAGAAACTCCATTTAAACTCTAAAACGTAGACACAAGTCTTGTGTCCTGGTGTGTCAATCCGCGTTTCAATAGCTCATATAGTTTTTGATCAATCACTGTTCAATGACCATGATCGTTTTGGGAGAAATCGTGAGATTATAATGGGTGTGTATTGCGCGGAACCTTCTGGGCTAGAGTGCGTGACATCATCAGTTAGAGTGTGGGGGCTTCTCAGATCTTTTTCCTTTCCAAACTCCTCCCGGCCACAATCTTCACTCTACAGACGTGATATTTTCCAATTTTGTAGACAAACTTGTCCTGTCGCTCACAATGTGCTCAAAAAGTCTGTGCGATTTACAGAATTTGAACTAGCAACCTCTAAGCGCGGCCAAGTCAGGTTTTCTCGTCATCCGCTCCAATGTTAATTTAGAAGCAGATTTTCAAAGAAACCTGATCTGAACAGCATTTCTAACTCGCCCTAGCGTCCACATTTCTGACACTAGGAAAAAATAAAAGTCATCGGTGTCTTCAGCCGAGTCTTGTGGCGCTAACGGTGCGAAAATTTTGGCGATAGGAGTTTCGGTGTGAGCCTGGCATGCTTTTGTTCGGACCCATGCGCAGAGGGGGAATTGAGCGATAGAGAGAAGCAGAGAGACTCTCCAAAGCAGTCATACACACGCAGCAAGGGCCGTTGCCATGGTGACAGCACTGTGGGGCACTGATCTTCATAACTGACAGCAGGTGTGCTCTGATTGGAGGACAGGAATGTACTAAAACTACATTAGTAGTGGGATATGTAGTTTTTTTAGTCAAACCTCTTCAGCTCAGCCATACTTTCACCTAGAAACTCCATTTAAACTTTAAAATGGAGTACTCGGTAGTACTTGAGTGACAGCTGAGTTCAGTGACCTGTACCTAGTAGTTCTCAGTACTTGAGTCTCAGTAGTACTCGGTAGTACTCGGTAGTACTCGGTAGTACTCGGTAGTGCTCGGTAGTACTTGAGTGACAGCTGAGTTCAGTGACATGTATTGGCATGTATTGGTTTTACAATACATTGTACCTAGTAGTTCTCAGTACTTGAGACTCAGTAGTACTCGGTAGTACTTGGTAGTACTCGGTAGTACTCGCTAGTACTTGAGTGACAGCTGAGTTCAGTGACATGTACAGGGAAACAGTTGAGTGCGAAGCACTCAACTGTTTGACAATACATTGTACCTAGTAGTTCTCAGTACTTGAGTCTCAGTAGTACTCGGTAGTACTTGGTAGTACTCGGTAGTACTCGGTAGTACTTGAGTGACAGCTGAGTTCAGTGACCTGTACAGGGAAACAGTTGAGTGCGAAGCACTCAACTGTTTTACAATACATTGTACCTAGTAGTTCTCAGTACTTGAGTCTCAGTAGTACTCGGTAGTACTTGAGTGACAGCTGAGTTCAGTGACCTGTACAGGGAAACAGTTGAGTGCGAAGCACTCAACTGTTTGACAATACATTGTACCTAGTAGTTCTCAGTACTTGAGACTCAGTAGTACTCGGTAGTACTCGCTAGTACTTGAGTTACAGCTGAGTTCAGGGCATATTTTCACCTAGAAACTCCATTTAAACTTTAAAATGGAGAGACGAGTGGTGTGCTCTGATTGGTGGACAGGAATGTACTAAGAACTACATTTAGTAGTGGGAAATGTAGTTTTTTTAGTCAAACGTCTTTTGCTCGGTCATACTTTCACCTAGAAACTCCATTTAAACTTTAAAATGGAGACACGAGTGTTGTGCTCTGATTGGTGGACAGGAATGTACTAAGAACTACATTTAGTAGTGGGAAATGTAGTTTTTTTAGTCAAATGTCTTCTTCTCGTCCATACTTTCACCCAGAAACTCCATTTAAACTTTAAAATGGAGACAGGAGTGGTGTGCTCTGATTGGTGGACAGGAATGTACTAAGAACTACATTTAGTAGTTGGATATGTAGTTTTTTTAGTCAAACCTCTTCTTCTCGTCCATACTTTCACCCAGAAACTCCATTTTAACTTTAAAATGGAGACACGAGTGGTGTGCTCTGATTGGTGGACAGGAATGTACTAAAAACTACATTTAGTAGTGGGAAATGTAGTTTTTTTAGTCAAACGTCTTTTGCTCGGTCATACTTTCACCTAGAAACTCCATTTAAACTTTAAAATGGAGACACGAGTGGTGTGCTCTGATTGGTGGACAGGAATGTACTAAAAACTACATTTAGTAGTGGGAAATGTAGTTTTTTTAGTCAAACGTCTTCTGCTCGGTCATTCTTTCACCTAGAAACTCCGTTTAAACTTTAAACTTTTACAGACACACCCCCGGGCGGCGGCCCACTGCCTCCCTCTCAAAATTTCCCGGCGGGGGAATTTTCTAGTTACGTGTTACTGTCATTTCAAAGTAATTAGTTACATTACAATATTACTGTCTTTGAATTGTAAGGCATTACATTACTTTTATATTACTTTTGCATTACTTTTATAAATAAAAGGACATGTTTGTTCTCGATAGATCTTCTTGTGTTCAATGCAGCTCATTACACAGCAGGATGTGATGTTTTTCGCTTCAAAATAAAAGAACAAAAAACGGAAAATGACTCTTATCCCGTTATTCGTTTAAAAAACGGAAAACGAGAAACAGAAAACGACTCGTTAACTGATATTAGATATTGTGTTCATGAATGGGATTCAGGGATGAAATAACAGGGCCATTTTTCATTCCAGATTTGCCGTACGTCTTTTTTAATGACCCGGAAGGCGCTGCGAAATTACCTGAAAGCCTACCTGAGACATTTAGGGGAGCTCTAAATCACTGTTCATTAACGCTCTGACAGCGTCTGACGCTCGCGTTTTGAAATAAACCTACTGTTTTAAACTCGCACCAAAAGCGTTATGACGCGGACATAAAAGCGGTTCAAAACCGACGGGGAGAATCGGAGCCTCCGCCTTTTCGCCGCCGCCCCTCAGCTGTTGATCCTCGGTGTGCCGGGTCGGCTGCGCTCTGACCGACCGGGAGCCGCTCCGTGAGTCGGTGTCCAGCTCATGGAGCCTGCTAACAACAGCGCTTAATTAACATAGTGTAGAGTCACACGGACCGGCTTTCACACTTTTCCAAAAGTGGAGCGTATGCCCATCTCGCGATCGCGAATGTAGAGTCAATTGATTTCGGGTTTAAAATGCATTGTAACGTCATCATAAATGTGTGTGCACATGTTGGTGTTAAAATGGTGTTTTGTCTCCGCCGTGCAGACGAGTTAGAAGCTTTAAACTTTGAATTAAAACTGTCAGCAGCATCAAAATGTCTGGTTGGTTCATGTTCAGTTGTCAGAGTTGATATTCCAATCAGGCTTCAACCTCTGGTTCAGAAAAGTGAAGTCAAGCCTGAAGGTCCTTAAAGCTGCATTCTCTCTGCTGGCCACTAGGGGGTGTTTTCATGAATAATATGTCTTCATTGCATCTGCATAGCTTTGAGTCTGCATGTGGGTCCTCCCTGCTGCTTCAGCCACCGTGACAAGAATATTAGTTCATTTCATATAAGACTCAATAAACTCAACTGTATAGAAAGTGGTTCAAACTGGGTCCACCTTGACAGCAGAGACAGTCTGGTGTTGTAGTTCAGGCTCACATGTTCATGGAGTGACGTTCACAAACGTAGACTGACGTTTGCAACAGCATTTATAAACGCCAGGTGGATTTATAAAACTATTAAAACATCGAACGGCAGGGAAAAGATAAACAAGAGGTTTGGTTTTGATAAAAGTTTTGTTTTGTTCTTTTGCTGGCAAGTCGTTAGCAGCAGAAACAGTATTTCATCAGCCGTGTTAACAGATTAGTAGCAAACGTGTCTATTTAGGAATACATGAATATAAATAACTGAATATTTGGTGCATGTAAACACATCATTGAAAGCTTCATAGGTAAACTTCTCAAAGTAGTTGAATCTGACCTGAGAGTTTCCAGTCGACAGTGTGGACTCTCCAGGCCAGCAGACAGCAGCTTCACTCCTGAATCCTGCAGGTCGTTGTTACTCAGGTCCAGGTCTCTTAGACTGGAGGACTGGGAGCTGAGAACTGAGGACAGACCTTCACAGCTTCTCTCTGAGAGCTTACAGCCACTGAGTCTGAAGAGGAATCAGAAATTAGTGATGAAACAATTACAAACAACTGTTCATCCCCTCAGGTTCTAACTGACATTATTATCATAATGAAGTTAAATTATGTTTAACATGTTTGTTCATCAGGTTATTGTTGCAGCTGGGTGGTGTATTAGGCTCCATGGTGAGGTTAACGTCACACTGTGCCATCTGTTTATTTCTGTCTGAGTCTTCCTTCAAGACTCTCACGTGACTCCGTTTCACCAATCAAACGCAGCCAGGCAGTCACATGACAGCACACAAACTCTCCACGCCCGGTTATAGATAGAACTCTTTTAACGTTTTTTAATTCTAAATCCTTGTCATTCAGAGACAAATGTGCATAAATATGCAAGTGTATGTGCAATCATTTATGGAGGAGTCACAATATACCGCCCACTTTTTGAAATCCCCCCGACTTTTACCGTCTAATGTCAGTGAATCTGTCCTCACCTGAGTGTCCAGTCTGATGTCTGTCCTCACCTGAGAGTGTCCAGTCTGATGTCTGTCCATCTGTCCTCACCTGAGTCTCCAGTCTGATGTCTGTCCATCTGTCCTCACCTGAGAGTGTCCAGTCTGAAGTCTGTCCATCTGTCCTCACCTGAGTGTCCAGTCTGAAGTCTGTCCATCTGTCCTCACCTGAGAGTGTCCAGTCTGAAGTCGGTCCATCTGTCCTCACCTGAGAGTGTCCAGTCTGATGTCTGTCCATCTGTCCTCACCTGAGAGTGTCCAGTCTGATGTCTGTCCATCTGTCCTCACCTGAGTCTCCAGTCTGATGTCTGTCCATCTGTCCTCACCTGAGAGTGTCCAGTCTGATGTCTGTCCATCTGTCCTCACCTGAGAGTGTCCAGTCTGAAGTCTGTCCATCTGTCCTCACCTGAGTGTCCAGTCTGATGTCTGTCCATCTGTCCTCACCTGAGAGTGTCCAGTCTGAAGTCTGTCCATCTGTCCTCACCTGAGAGTGTCCAGTCTGATGTCTGTCCATCTGTCCTCACCTGAGAGTGTCCAGTCTGATGTCTGTCCATCTGTCCTCACCTGAGTCTCCAGTCTGATGTCTGTCCATCTGTCCTCAGCTGAGTGTCCAGTCTGATGTCTGTCCATCTGTCCTCACCTGAGTCTCCAGTCTGATGTCTATCCATCTGTCCTCACCTGAGAGTGTCCAGTCTGATGTCTGTCCATCTGTCCTCACCTGAGTGTCCAGTCTGAAGTCTGTCCATCTGTCCTCACCTGAGTGTCCAGTCTGATGTCTGTCCATCTGTCCTCACCTGAGTGTCCAGTCTGAAGTCTGTCCATCTGTCCTCACCTGAGAGTGTCCAGTCTGATGTCTGTCCATCTGTCCTCACCTGAGAGGTTCCAGTCTGAAGTCTGTCCATCTGTCCTCACCTGAGAGTGTCCAATCTGATGTCTGTCCATCTGTCCTCACCTGAGTGTCCAGTCTGATGTCTGTCCATCTGTCCTCACCTGAGTCTCCAGTCTGATGTCTGTCCATCTGTCCTCACTTGAGTGTCCAGTCTGATGTCTGTCCATCTGTCCTCACCTGAGTGTGTCCAGTCTGATGTCTGTCCATCTGTCCTCACCTGAGAGTGTCCAGTCTGAAGTCTGTCCATCTGTCCTCACCTGAGTGTCCAGTCTGATGTCTGTCCATCTGTCCTCACCTGAGAGTGTCCAGTCTGAAGTCTGTCCATCTGTCCTCACCTGAGTGTCCAGTCTGATGTCTGTCCATCTGTCCTCACCTGAGAGTGTCCAGTCTGATGTCTGTCCATCTGTCCTCACCTGAGAGTGTCCAGTCTGAAGTCTGTCCATCTGTCCTCACCTGAGTGTCCAGTCTGATGTCTGTCCATCTGTCCTCACCTGAGAGTGTCCAGTCTGAAGTCTGTCCATCTGTCCTCACCTGAGAGTGTCCAGTCTGATGTCTGTCCATCTGTCCTCACCTGAGAGTGTCCAGTCTGATGTCTGTCCATCTGTCCTCACCTGAGTCTCCAGTCTGATGTCTGTCCATCTGTCCTCACCTGAGTGTCCAGTCTGATGTCTGTCCATCTGTCCTCACCTGAGTCTCCAGTCTGATGTCTATCCATCTGTCCTCACCTGAGAGTGTCCAGTCTGATGTCTGTCCATCTGTCCTCACCTGAGTGTCCAGTCTGAAGTCTGTCCATCTGTCCTCACCTGAGTGTCCAGTCTGATGTCTGTCCATCTGTCCTCACCTGAGTGTCCAGTCTGAAGTCTGTCCATCTGTCCTCACCTGAGAGTGTCCAGTCTGATGTCTGTCCATCTGTCCTCACCTGAGAGGTTCCAGTCTGAAGTCTGTCCATCTGTCCTCACCTGAGAGTGTCCAATCTGATGTCTGTCCATCTGTCCTCACCTGAGTGTCCAGTCTGATGTCTGTCCATCTGTCCTCACCTGAGTCTCCAGTCTGATGTCTGTCCATCTGTCCTCACCTGAGTGTCCAGTCTGATGTCTGTCCATCTGTCCTCACCTGAGAGCGTCCAGTCTGATGTCTGTCCATCTGTCCTCACCTGAGAGAGTCCAGTCTGAAGTCTGTCCATCTGTCCTCACCTGAGTGTCCAGTCTGATGTCTGTCCATCTGTCCTCACCTTAGAGTGTCCAGTCTGAAGTCTGTCCATCTGTCCTCACCTGAGTGTCCAGTCTGATGTCTGTCCATCTGTCCTCACCTGAGTGTCCAGTCTGAAGTCTGTCCATCTGTCCTCACCTGAGAGTGTCCAGTCTGAAGTCTGTCCATCTGTCCTCACCTGAGAGTGTCCAGTCTGAAGTCTGTCCATCTGTCCTCACCTGAGAGTGTCCAATCTGAAGTCTGTCCATCTGTCCTCACCTGAGAGTGTCCAGTCTGATGTCTGTCCATCTGTCCTCACCTGAGAGTGTCCAGTCTGATGTCTGTCCATCTGTCCTCACCTGAGAGTGTCCAGTCTCCAGTGTGGACCCTCCAGTCCAGCAGACAGCAGCTTGACTCCTGAGTCTCCTGGATGATTGTAGCTCAGGTCCAGCTGTCTCAGATAGGAGGGGTTGGAGTCCAGAGCTGAGGCCAGAGAAGAACAGCCGTCCTCTGTGATCAGACAACCTGACAGACTGAAGACACACACACTACTGTCACTTCTGGGGACTTTACATAGACTTATGTCCATTTGTCCACTTTTTAAAATGAGAAAAAGTGATATTTGTCTTTTGTTGTGTTGATGTTGTACTGGGTGGGATAAGCGTGGCTGAGTGATGGACAGAGACGGACAGAGGAGGACGTTAAAAGAAAGACAAGAGACGAGCTGAAATGATTGAGAGAGAAATTGAAGCGTTAGAAAAGAGAAGAAACAACAGTTGAAACAGTCTATGTGGTCTGTCTTCAGACCTGGTGTGCCAACAAAGATCTGGTATTGATTTTAAACCATCTAGCAAAGAAAAAAGGCTGGAATTCAATAACATTTCAACAATGTTTATAGTTTTCATATTGAACTGGAGGAATTATGAATAACAAGTACTCTGATAATAACACTAAAATACAAAACACAGCTTTGAAAATGTGCTTCTTAAGACTCTCAGAACATATGAGGCATTCAGGTGTTCAACTGCCAGTTGGAAGAAAAGAGTCTGTCTTGATTCAAAGCTCTGTTCTCACTGTCAGCGTTCCTCTTTGAGAGCAGCCGTGTGAACTTATCTATCGGCTCTAGATCTCACCGACCTGACTGACCTTTATCACCTCCACTCTCTGATCCATCTGTCAGCTGTCAGTGAGTCTCCTCAGTTGTCACCATAGAAACGTCACTCACAGAAACTCCAGTTTGCACAGATTTGATTAAGTTCAGAGTTAACGTTTCACCCCGTTGCATTACTGGGTAATTTAGTGTTTGTGAGTAGCAACCAGTGAGATGATTTAACCTCCAACCATCTGAACCAGTGTAGTGATGCTAACGCTGCAGCAGTAAAATGGAAACGCTCCGTCATCATTTAATAATTCTCAATGATCTATCAGTTATGGGTCTGGGTCCTGATAGGACGGGGTCTGGGTCTGGATCTGGGCCAAGCTCCACCTCTTAGTGACCCTTGCTATAGGCAGTGTTGGGCAAGTTACTTCAAAAGCGTAATGCATTATTTATTACTTGTTACTGTCATTTCAAAGTAATTAGTTACATTACAATATTACTGTCTTTGAATTGTAAGGCATTACACTACTTTTACATTACTTTTGCATTACTTTTCGCCAAAATAAAAGGACATTTTTGTTCTCGATAGATCTTCTTGTGTTCAATGCAGCTCATTACACAGCAGGATGTGATGTTTTTCACTTCAAAATAAAAGAACGAAAAACGGAAAATGACTCTTATCCCGTTATTCGTTTAAAAAACGGAAAACGAGAAACAGAAAACGACTCGTTAACTGATATTAGATATTGTGTTCATGAATGGGATTCGGGGATGAAATAACAGGGCCATTTTTCATTCCAGATTTGCTGTACGTCTTTTTTAATGACCCGGAAGGCGCTGCGAAATTACCTGAAAGCAGTGGTGTAGTGGAGGGTATACGCAGGTATACGGGGTATACCCACCTCTTTTTCTGGTGGTTTACAGTATACCCACTAGGGTTGCAAAATTCCGGGAATTTTCAAAAGTGGAAACTTTCCATGGGAATTTATGGGAATTAATGGGAATTAATGGGAATTTATGGGAATATACGGGAATAAACTGGGAATTTTTAAAATTGATGGTTGGCTCTTCAAAGGGGACTTAAATATAGCTGAGGAAAGTTATTTTGTAGCATAATCTTGACTAAAACAAACAGATGCCATTCAAATACACTTGAATATCCATGCCATTCCTCAACCACATGCACAGAGCACACTGCTTAGTGCATGGCTATTGAGACCACACCCTCTACTGGCACTGTGCATGCCTCCATCACATGTACAGAAGATCACTAGAAGACTGGACCACACTTTTGAGCCTGAAGCACAAAGACTATTGAGGCACACATTTGAGCTTCTGGACTAAACAAAGTGAAGTAAGTTTTGATGCTATTATGGGGAAATATATTTATTTTATTAAAGCTCTAGTCTACGATTTGAAAGGTTTGAAAAAAGCACCCCCCCCCCCCCCCCCCACACACACACACACACATGCACCCCTCCCCTCTGTGCTCTGTGCTCCTCCGAGCTCGTATCGTTCTCCCCTCGCAGCCTCCCACCTCCCTCTTATTTTACAAAAATAGTTCACTAAAATGTGTTTCTGAAAACATTTTAGGAAAGAAATAAGCTATGCAGTTGCTGAATCTGTCTTTATTTTAGATCGACATCGGTCAGTTTAAAAGATTTTCGCAAGCTTGCGGGCGGCGGCGCTCCGTCTCTCGAAATCGGCTGCTCCGCGACGGCATCACACGGCTTCTTACATAGACAATGAACGGGAACATTCCATTCCATTTTTGAATGAGTGGGGTTGGGAGTATTGAACCTAACATTCCTGTTTTTGACTTCACCCATGAAACAACTAATTAAAACATGTTCTGTTCTACTTTCAAATAAATCTGTTGAAATATCTGTTGAAAATGGATGTTTTCTTATGACTTCTGTTCATATTTATGCTTGGATATAATATATTCCCAGTTAGTTCCCCTAAATTCCCATTAATTCCCATTATTCCCATGGAGAGTTTCCAAATATGGAATATTTCCAAAATTCCCAAGCTTAAGTTCCCGTGGAAATTTACCGGAAACTTTCCGGAAATTTACCGGGAATTTTCCACCCCTTTGCAACCCTAATACCCACCTATCAGCCAGAAAGCCATTGGAATATATGGGAGAGTATACCCACTTCCTCCTCTGTAACCTACCCATCTACCTAGCAGTACACCATCAACTACCACCACACCACTGCCTGAAAGCCTACCTGAGACATTTAGGGGAGCTCTAAAACACTGTTCATTAACGCTCTGAAAGCGTCTGACGCTCGCGTTTTGAAGTAAACCTACTGTTTTAAACTGGCACCAAAAGCGTTATAACAACAGCACTTAATTAACATAGTGTAGAGTCACACGGACCGGCTTTCACACTTTTCCAAAAGTGGAGCGTATGCCCATCTCGCGATCGCGAATGTAGAGTCAATTGATTTCGGGTTTAAAATGCATTGTAACGTCATCATAAATGTGTGTGCACATGTTGGTGTTAAAATGGTGTTTTGTCTCCGCCGTGCAGACGAGTTAGAAGCTTTAAACTTTGAATTAAAACTGTCAGCAGCATCAAAATGTCTGGTTGGTTCATGTTCAGTTGTCAGAGTTGATATTTCAATCAGGCTTCAACCTCTGGTTCAGAAAAGTGAAGTCAAGCCTGAAGGTCCTTAAAGCTGCATTCTCTCTGCTGGCCACTAGGGGGTGTTTTCATGAATAATATGTCTTCATTGCATCTGCATAGCTTTGAGTCTGCATGTGGGTCCTCCCTGCTGCTTAAGCAACCGTGACAAGAATATTAGTTCATTTCATATAAAACTCAATAAACTCAACTGTATAGAAAGTGGTTCAAACTGGTTCCACCTTGACAGCAGAGACAGTCTGGTGTTGTAGTTCAGGCTCACATGTTCATGGACTGACGTTCACAAACGTAGACTGACGTTTGCAACAGCATTTATAAACGCCAGGTAAATTTATAAAACTATTAAAACATGGAACGGCAGGGAAAAGATAAACAAGAGGTTTGGTTTTGATAAAAGTTTTGTTTTGTTCTTTTGCTGGCAAGTCGTTAGCAGCAGAAACAGTATTTCATCAGCCGTGTTAACAGATTAGTAGCAAACGTGTCTATTTAGGAATACGTGAATATAACTAACTGAATATTTGGTGCATGTAAACGCATCATTGAAAGCTTCATAGGTAAACTTCTCAAAGTAGTTGAATCTGACCTGAGAGTTTCCAGTCGACAGTGTGGACTCTCCAGGCCAGCAGACAGCAGCTTCACTCCTGAATCCTGCAGGTCGTTGTTACTCAGGTCCAGGTCTCTTAGACTGGAGGACTGGGAGCTGAGAACTGAGGACAGTCCTTCACAGCTTCTCTCTGAGAGGTTACAGCCACTGAGTCTGAAGAGGAACCAGAAATTAGTGATGAAACAATTACAAACAACTGTTCATCACCTCAGGTTCTAACTGACATTATTATCATAATGAAGTTAAATGATGTTGAACATGTTTGTTCATCAGGTTATTGTCGCAGCTGGGTGGTGTATTAGGCTCCATGGTGAGGTTAACGTCACACTGTGCCATCTGTTTATTTCTGTCTGAGTCTTCTTTCAAGACTCTCACGGGACTCCGTTTCACCAATCAAACGCAGCCAGGCAGTCACATGACAGCACACAAACTCTCCACGCCCGGTTATAGATAGAACTCTTTTAACGTTTTTTAATTCTAAATCCTTGTCATTCAGAGACAAATGTGCATAAATATGCAAGTGTATGTGCAATAATTTATGGAGGAGTCACAATATACCGCCCACTTTTTGAAATCCCCCCGACTTTTACCGTCTAACGTCAGTGAATCTGTCGATCCTATTTAAGTTTCACTTTCAGTTGTGAATGAGTTCATTTCTGAATGTTTCTGATGTGAGATTCTGTTTGTAGCTGCTCATCACTCAGATTCTTGTGGGTCGAGTCATTCTTATGTCGACAAAACTCAGAGAAAAGTTAGAATAAATGTCTTCGACATGACTATCGATCACTGTGTGTGTGTGTGTGTGTGTGTGTGTGTCGGTGAAACAGACAGAGAGGAGAGACGCTGGATGAAGCGGTGAGCTGTGTTTTTTCTTTTCTTTCAGCTGAGGTGACAAACGCTTCATGTTAGAGAAAGCATTGATTTTTATGTAACTGGGGGGGTTAGCTGCCCTTCCAACGTCTATGCCTCCTGGTAGTCTCTCAGATCACCAGGTGCGGGGCCACAATAATCAGAATTTACTCAGAAGTTACTCAGTACTCGAGTAGTTTTTTCACTAAATACTTTCTTACCTTTACTGTTAAGTAACTATTTAGAACTACTTTTTACTTCTTTACCTTTTACAGTTGGGAAAACCAATCAAATCGTTCAGAATGCAGATAGAACCTTGTAATTCCAAGATGGTTTGTTGTTTTCTGAATGAAAAACTATATTTACAGAGCTTTGCTGGAGGCTTGGACCACCGGCAGCAGCCTCAGAAGAGCCTCCTCTGAAGCAGAGTATTCCTTCAGGTCAAACACGTCCAGATGTTTTTCTGAAGACAGTAAGATGAAGACCAGAGCTGACCACTGACCAGGAGACAGTTCATCGGAGGAGAGACGTCCTGAAGTCAGATACTGTTGGATCTCCTCCACCAGAGAACGATCATTCAGTTCATTCAGACAGTGGAACAGATTGATGCTTCTCTCTGGAGACAGATCCTCATCAAGCTTCTTCTTGATGTACTGGACTGTTTCCTGATTGGTCTGTGAGCTACTTCCTGTTTGTGTCAGCAGACCTCGTAGGTGTTTCTGATTGGTCTCTAGTGACAGACCCAGAAGGAAGCGGAGGAACAGGTCCAGGTGTCCGTTTGGACTCTGTAAGGCCTTGTCCACAGCTCTCTGGTGCAGATGTTTTGGTTTAGGTTTGTGTCTGGAGACTTTAAACAACGATGAGGTTGTTTGTTTTTCTGCCATCAGATTGACACCAGAGTTGACGAAGGTCAGATGGACATGAAGAGCAGCCAGAAACTCCTGAACACTCAGATGGACGAAGCAGAACACCTGGTCCTGGTACAGTCCTCTCTCCTCTCTGAAGACCTGTGTGAACACTCCTGAGTACACTGAGGCTGCTTTGATATCGATGCCACACTCTTTCAGGTCCGGTTCATAGAAGATCAGGTTTCCTTTCTGCAGCTGCTCAAAAGCCAGTTTTCCTAGAGACTTAATCATCTTCCTGCTCTGTGGACTCCAGTGTGGATCCGTCTCAGCTCCTCCATCATACTTGACGTTCTTCAGTTTGGACTGAACCACCAGGAAGTGGATGTACATGTCGGTCAGGGTCTTGGGCAGCTCCCCTTCCTCCCTGGTCTTCAACACGTCCTCCAGAACTGTAGCAGTGATCCAGCAGAAGACTGGGATATGGCACATGATGTGGAGGCTTCGTGAGGTCTTGATGTGGGCGATGATCCTGTTAGCCTGCTCCTCATCTCTGAACCTCTTCCTGAAGTAGTCCTCCTTCTGTGGGTCAGTGAACCCTCTGACCTCTGTCACCCTGTCAACACACCCAGGAGGGATCTGATTGGCTGCTGCAGGTCTTGTGGTTATCCAGAGACGAGCAGAGGGAAGCAGTTTCCCCCTGATGAGGTTTGTCAGCAGCACTTGGACTGAGGTGGACTTTGTAACATCAGTCAGGATCTTGCTGTTGTGGAAGTCCAGAGGAAGTCGACACTCGTCCAGACCGTCAAAGATGAACACAACCTGGAACTCTTCAAACCTGCAGATTCCTGCTTCTTTGGTTTCAGGGAAGAAGTGATGAATGAGTTTCACCAAGCTGAACTTCTTCCCTTTCAGCAGGTTCAGCTCTCTGAAAGTGAATGGAAACATGAACAGTATGTCCTGGTTGGCTTTGTCTTCAGCCCAGTCCAGAGTGAACTTCTGTGTTAACACTGTTTTCCCGATGCCAGCCACTCCCTTTGTCATCACTGTTCTGATTGGTTCATCCCTTCCAGGTGAGCCTTTAAAGATGTCTTCTTGTCTGATGGTTGTTTCTGGTCTGTCTGGTTTCCTGGATGCCGTTTCAATCTGTCTGACCTCATGTTGGTCATTGACCTCTGCAGTCCCTCCCTCTGTGACGTGGAGCTCCGTGTAGACCTGATTCAGGAGGGTTGGGTTTCCTGCTCTAGTGATGCCCTCAAACAAACACTGGAACTTCTTCTTGAGGCTAGACTTGAGTTTACGTTGGTTCACTGGACCAGCGGTTCCTGGATAAACAACAAAGGAACCCAGTTAGTGGATCCTACAGACCCTTTTACAGTCTATGAACAAGCCATGTGTTAGAGCCATGTATTCCTATAGTCCTCAGTAGTAGTGTCTTCATGAGCTTCTTTCATGATCAAATCAAACTAATGGAGACAAAATCAATCAGGTGCACCTGATGAAGCCAACAGAAGTAAAATAAAAGACATTTACAAGACAAACAGAACTGGAAGGATATATAACCCTTTGAACTGCAGCTGTAAAGCTCAGTGAGTCAGTCTAGAAATAAAGAGCCTCTTGTATCGCCTCAATTCGCCGTTTTGGTTTTGAAAGGAAAATTCACCAGAATTAGATTTTTAAGGCAACAAAACAGAAACACTGACCTCTGGTGGCGTCTGCTGGTCACTACAACACATCACAATACAGCATCATAGAAAGAGACGGTATTGATGACGGTGTTGAAAATAGTACCGTTTGGATATTTAAATATCCTGGTATACTGTAATCCTCCACGCTGAGACGCCACCATTGAAAACATGGAGGTGTCCTCATAGAAGCCTGTTTTAAATACATTTTTGTTTTCATCTACCAACTATTTAGTTCCTAGCTGAAAGTCACCAGTTAACAAGGTCACTGGGTGAAGTGAAACACCTGTTCCTCTGAAACGGTCGTGATCCTGTCTGAACTCAGTAGAACTTGAGTCTGTTGGAATATCGATTCTGACAACCGAACACGTAACAAGCAGACATCAAGATGCTACTAACAGTTTAAATTCACTGTTTAAAGCTTCTAACTCGTCTGGATGGTTGAAGCAAATCAACATTAACATTGACATCATGCGTACATATATTTATGATGACATTGGCTGTATTCGGGTCTGTAGACAACCAGAGAACCTAAACATTGAAGTTGTGTGCAGCCTATTAGGAGAAATATGAAGTTCTTCATGTTGAATCCTTCTCTTCTTTCCACCATGTTAAATCTGTTAAAATCCTCTTACTGATCTGCAGACAGTCAGCCAGCTCCTCCTGCTTCATTCTCCTCAGGAAGTGCACTGTGATCTTCTGAAACGCCTCTCTGTTCCTCCTCTGCTCTTCATCCTCACCATCCAACAACTCCTCGTCCTCATTCTCCAAGCATTCTGGGTAATCTGGACTCAGGACCTTCTGGATCTTCTTCAGCTCGTTCTTCACAAAAGTGCCGATGTTCTCCTCCAGCAGCTGGAACAGAAGGATAAACTGAACATGAACTCTAAAGAACCCAACATGGGTTTCATGTGTGGGTCTGAGCAGCATGGAGACCACTAGAACCTGTTCAGCATTGAATCTGTAGTTGATGTGGTTAATAGTGTAAGGTGAGCTTGTACATGTACTCACCATAAATATGGAGTCCAGGTCTGTTTGATGCTGCTGGGTCAACGGAACCTCTGAGATCTGCTGAACTCTGTGGAGAAAACCAAGTTTAAAGAGTCACTAAACCACAGACTGTAGAGCAGAAGTGGACGTCGTCATGGCGACATCGCCTGTTGGTTTGTGGACTACAGTTTTGAAGCCTCAGATTCTGCACAAAGGGTGGATCTGATGAACACAAGCGGCAGAGCGGCACCCAGAGCGGCAACCTTACTGGATCTGGATCCATCTGGATTCTGGTGTGAAGCTGCTAACAAAGTTAGCTTCATAGTTCAAGGTCAACTTTACAGCTAAGTGTTAAAGTCATCTTAGTAGCTAACCAGCATTGGTAGTGTGGTAGCAACCTGTCAATCAGCAGGTAAGCCCCGCCCCCTAAAGCATCCCCTGCTTTCTGGTCTGGTGGACTCTAAATGGACCATAATGTACTAAATGAACATCATGCTGGATTGAAGAAGACTTGAAACTAGAGATTGAGACCATAAACTCATGTTTACAATGTTTACTGAGATAATACATCAAGAGAGAAGTAGGACCATTTTCTCATAGACTTCTATACAACCAGAGAGGAGTCACCCCCTGGTGGCCAGCAGAGAGAAGTAGGACCATTTTCTCATAGACTTCTATACAACCAGAGAGGAGTCGCCCCCTGGTGGCCAGCAGAGAGACCATTTTCTCATAGACTTCTATACAACAAGAGAGAATGACAGTTTAAGGCACTTCAGCCTTGGCTTCACTTTACAGAACTGGAGTTTCCATTCCATTTTATATTTAAATACTTTGCACTTCAATGTCAAAATCTGGACCTGAATCCACCAACAACAATACTAAATACCAGATACATTGGTTATGTGAATGCTGGCTTCTCAAACCTGCAGTAAAACTCATTCAGGTCTTGGACCAGATGGTGTAGCTGGTGGTGTAGAATGTCTCTCTGGTTGCTGCTTGCTTGCCTTGAACGGCCTCTTGAGGGATTAAAGTCAGAAAAGATCAAAGTTGCTTCCCATGAAAACCTGAATCCTGGCCTGATCCAGTACCTGACATGTATCCATTTCTCCCTTTGTACCTGTTCCTGGACTTTGATCTGTTGCCTGTTCCTGATTCCTCTGGATTTCTTTACCTGTTTGGACCAAAGCGGTCTCATTCCAAATGCATCAAGTACCCAGTTTGGTCAGAGCCCTTTGGAGTCTGATGCCAGGTTTTCTAGCAGCTCCGATGTAAACCCAGCTTAGCAAAGCTTAGCTTATTTTAGCTTGCAGTAGCTGTCACGTTAGCCAATTTAGCTTCTCACTGACTCATAACTTTTCTCTGGCTGGTCTAGACCTGATTTATCCTCTAAGGAGGGTTCAGGATCAGTTCTTACCTTCCATCATCAGCTTGGTCAGCTTTAAATCCAATACTGCGAGGCATAGACCGGTCACTCTTCATGGACACACAGCTGGGTCCAGGTCCAGGTCCAGGGGAGTCTGGTCTCTGCTGCTGCATCCTGATACATTAAATACAATATGAACATGAATCAGTTTGCTCTGTTTATCTTTATATTGATGAGTCTTGCTCTAAGAGTTGATACTAGTGTCAGAATCAATACTATAAATGGATCTGGGTCACATTAGACCACGTTGTGGACCCGTGAACACCCGTCTTAGTGCTGGACTCAGCGTTTTGCTAGCATAATGTTAGCTTTGTGGTTTGTAGCTGAGCCTAAGGGTTCTATGAGCTGACTAGAAATATCTCCAGTTGCCAAGTCGTATCTAAGGTCCGTCCTATTAACGGGCGTTGTCCGCCCTCGCACTGGTCTGCTCAGTAGCGATCTTTCTCATTCTCCGATATAGCATGAAGATTCCACATCCCAAGGTGATCGTTTCAGTTGTCATGAACACGAACACGTACACGTCCTCGACGTCCTCCACATCCAGTGCGGCAAGGCAGATGACTTTCCACTTTTCCCAACCATCCATGACGTAGCCGGGCATGAAGGTTCCATCCGGGCATGTAAGTTCACCAGAACCCGCACGCCGTGTTGAGAACTCTCTGTTGATCGCATTCAGTGACCAGCTCAGCAACTCCATCGTGGACTTTAGGATTGATTGATTGAAAACGTTGTTGTACAATATTAGACAAGTCTGCAATCGAGTGCCCTCAGTGTGTCGATTTACAGGCTCAGTTGAGTTCTTCACAGCTCCGTACCTAATTTATCACCTCATTGTTGATACACATTATAACAACATCCTGCTACGTACAACAACATCCTGCTACGTACAATGATGTGGAAACGGAGTTATGACTCGTGAAACAACATTTTGGTTGCAAAATCTCCACTGGGCGTCTGATGGTTCTGTCCTTCACGTAGTCCATTACCTCCTGATAATAGACACCTCCTCGGGTATTATCAGTTACGTTAAAACTAGGGCCGGGACTTTAATGCGTTAATAAGATTAATTAATTACACAAACATTAACACGTTAAAAAAATTGACGCATTTTAATCGCACTTATTTTTGCACCGCGGAACGTTTCTCACTGGATGAGTTTCAGGCGGACCGATTATACTGGTTCACACCGGCGGCCGAAGCGCAGCGAATAGGCGCGTAGCAGAGCCCACTTCCTTTCGGCGCCCTTGTTAAGCGATAGTGTAGTTCACACCAACCGAATAGGCGCGGCCATCTGTGGTTACAGAAACATGGAGTATTTATTTTATGAGGTTATGATAAAAAAAATAGCTCTGAATGAACAACAGCTGAGCAGAAGCCTTGTCGACCGTTGCGGAGAAATACGCATCTGGTCTGAACGGGGGGGGCAGGGGGGGGGTCCATTTGTGTGTGTGTGTGTGTGTGTGTGGTGGGGGGGCGCTGGAGGTGAGGTTCATCCAGGGCGTCATGAAACCTAGGACCGCCACTGGCTGCACTTAATGGCAAAAATTGTTTAATTGTTGAATTTCGATTAATTAATTACAAAGCCTCTAATTAATTAGATTATTTTTTTTAATGGAGTCCCGGCCCTAGTTCAAACCTAAAATAAGAGTCTGGTGGATATAAAGTGTCTTACTTAATACTCTACAACCTCCCTTGAGTGAGAGGAAGATGGTGCTTGAGTTTGGTGTTAGTTTGGAGTCTTTCAGTTCTTAGCTTAGCTTAGCCTGGCCGCTACTCTTCTATGTCATTAACTCTTTACTTTTCCCGTCTATGAGTCTTTTCTTTCAAGAGGTTTTCTCCTCATTGTCTCTTTAAGGTTGGATTGTTTATTTCATATACTGTAGTTTAATCCCAGTTAAAAAGGATTTAATTGGTCCTTTCTGTTCGAGCTTCAGGGAAACAAGAGACTGTCTGTCACTCATCGTGGCTCAGAAGACAGAACGGGTTGCAGGATTCAGGGCTGGTAGACTCCGAGTTATGATTAAGGTGCTGGTCTAGACCTGATTCATCCTCTAATGAGAGTTCAGGTTCAGTTCTTACCTTCCATCAGCAGCTTGGTCACCTTTAAAGACAATAGGGGGATTCATAGAGTGGTCAGTCTTTATGGACACACAGCTGGGTCCAGGTCCAGGTCCAGGGGAGTCTGGTCTCTGCTGCTGCATCCTGATGCAATAAATAGAATTTAAGAAATACTTTTACTTCGATATTATCCCAATACAATATGATCATGATACATAGGTCACGATATGGAGGAAACCCCCCCTTCCTATCTGCAATGTCATGAGTGGTGCAAATAAACATAAAACGATCCTGCTGTCAAACTAAGTAGTGTGAGGGGCAAGTTGCATTGTGGGAGATGTTTGGCAGTTCAGACCATCACATTATTCATTCAGCAAATGTTTCATGTGTGTAAATTACAAAGCACTCAGGTGGAAGATTCCATCATGCTGTTGTGAGTTATTGTTGATCGACACTGTGTTTTTGTGGTCCAACAGACCAACAGAGAAAAGATCTGAATTTCCCAGTTAAACATTCATTCCTATCATATCAATATTTGAAGCTGATCAGCTGAAGTGTCAGCAGGTTACAGCGTCAGGTCCAGGTGTGTGTCAGGTTAATATTTAACCTGAATATTTATTTGACTCATCAAACTTTACTGCTTCTTCTTCTCAGACAACTAACCGTATTGAAGGCAATTAAAGCTTCTGGTCTCAGTGATTGTTCACCAAATTGAAAACAAATGTATTCAACAGTCGACACTAGATTCAGATCATCCCCTACATGGACTACAAAGGTCTGGACCAAGACCTGATTCTTCACCTCAGGACAGTCAGATAATAACAAGGTTCAGTTTTAAACTCAATAAAGCGATCTAGTTAATATCATGTATATACTGTATATGTTTTTGAGTGAGAACCATGATGGTGGAGTGATCTGAGTCCTGGACACTTCGAGATCCTAGTCTCACCTCTGAGCTTTGGTCTGGCTGTCATGTCCCCCATCCCGGGTGGTTTTAGAGGGAAGGACTCCGTCCTCTCGGTCCTCACACTGATTCATAGCAGAGTCTCCACCTGCTGGCAGAGACGTACACTGTCACTACGACAACAATACTCACATTAGAAAAGATAAAGTCCCGCCCCTTCCTGTGTCTCCAATGGGACCTAATTTCTTGAAAACTATGAACGGTAGTTAACGGTGAGACCAATAATGTTTTGGTCCCGTTTGAGTTGTACAGCGTCCAGACGACAGCAGGAGAATCTCAAAGGCTTTCAGGACACAGCAACACACAAAGTTACCGCTCCAGTTAAAATATTTCAACTGACTCAAATACGCATTTAGTCCTTGTGTTAATCTTTGAGCTTTTCTTCATAGATAACTTTAGCTTCAATGCTAACATTTTATTCACATTGTAAATAGCTCAGACGTTAATGTCGAACATGAAGCCGTAGGGATTAATCCCTGTTGTCGTTAAACACCGTTGTCGTCCTGTCGTAGGGAGTTAGACCATGTCCATGTGTTTTTGTTTGTTTCTTTTGTTATCAGATTAGCTCGAACTCCGGTCAGGAAGTTACATTGTTACGTTTATTGCTTTGGCCTTTTGTTCGACATGAACTTCCAACAAAGTCTCACAGCAATTAGTGAAACAGTCATGGAATTGTAATCTAGTCATTTGTATACATGGACATGAATTTTACATTTTTTTCCTGGCATTCAGCAAACTGTTTGTACATTCAGTTGGTCGATATTATGCCACAAAACCAATGTTAGCTTTAGAAAACAAAACCAACGTTAACTTTAGACAAAAAAAAATACTACATAGAAAGAATGAAATACTACATAGACATACAGTAGTACACAATGTTGTTTAATGGTTAGATCGGTGTTTTCAGGGACATTTTATTCAGATACATGCTAACTGACCACGTTGACTTCAACTAGCATTGCTAATAAACACTTACAATAGCGCAAAAAAACAAAACACTTGAGGCAATGCCCTTTAGACGTATTGAAATGACTTTGTGTTTTCCTCAAATCAGACTGGCTTTTTAGACATAGGGAACTTTTTATTTAATTGCAAATGTCGGACGTAAAGGATTTATTTGTCCGTGTTTTCTGTTTCTTGTGTTTAACAGATAAATGAGAAGTTTCTGAGATGCAACGCTGAACATCTGGAGGCAACATTCATGCAGCGATTGGTCAGTCACACTCCAGGGCCCTCATTTATAAAGCTTGTGTACGCACAAAACGGGGCTGGAAACGTGCGTACGCCACTTTCCACGCAAATGTTGTGAGCTATAAAAACCAAACTTGACGGGAAAGTGTGCGTACCCATAAGCAAACTCTGAGGCATGCGTACCGGTACGCACATTCTGGAGACTGGAAGGGAATCAGCAGTAAACGTGAGAAGAACTATATATTTTTGATGACTTGCACACATTTAATTACACTCCATATCATACGTTAGATCTGCGTTATCATGAGGAACTCCAGCAATGTTTTTGACGTTTTTAATGAGTGATAGTTTTTTTCATATTAACACCTTCTTTTAAAATCTGACTTGTATCTTAAATCAAAATCATTTTGAAATATTGAATCAGCGCTGTCACCGCAGGAGGAGGAGACGGCCCAAATGCATGTACAATAAATACCTTCCATTAGATCACTGTAGAACACAGCGGGAATAACTAAATATTCTCCTTATGTATGTGCATATATCATCAACACACATACATACAGCCATTAAGCCATCGTGTTACACTTTATCCTCCTTTTTAAACCACCAGAGCGCAGAGGAAATGCGCTATAATGAGTGGCACGCTCGTGGAGAGCGCAAATTTATCGATGACCCCGCCGTTGACTGCAGCAGCAATGTGTTGCCACTCGCACTGCGTCTTTTTATTCGTGATCCCGCTGCTGTGACCACTAAATTAAATTATTGTCCGGGCCTCCACCTCCCCAACAAGTGTCTCTTTCTCCGTTTCTGAAAAGTTACGTTTCTTCGCTATTTTTCTGACCTGTCGCCGTGATTCACCACACGGAAACGATTGCATGCCGGCTCATTAACATAGTAAAATGTGGGCGTGTACAGGGCGGGATTCAGGTACGCACACTTGTAGGTGATCCTGTGATTTATAAAGGGAACATTGCATACAGCTTGCGTGCGCACAGTTTTATAAATCAGATTTTTTTTTGGCGCACGCAAACTTTGGCTTTTTGCGTGCACCAAAACGTACGTACACTTTTAGTAAGGATCCTACGCACAGTTTTATAAATGAGGGCCCAGAGCTGTAGACATGGTTCAATGAGAAGGGATGAGCTGTTGGCTGGAGGATGAGGTCCCACCTGTCCAGACTCATCCAGGTGAGACGCACATTAAATATACATATACTCCTAGTGAACGCATTCACAATGAATGTGGGTAGTTACTGTCCTTTCACCGGTGTTGACAAGAAGACATTTTTTACTTTGTCTTTGAACTAACAGATCCATGTCACCCATTCAACATGAAGAGAGGTGGACTACGAGTACCATGGGGACGAGAGCCGAGGACCTTCTCGAGGACTACCATGCAACTATTATCTTCATTGGTCATTCATCAACGCTGATGATTAGCTACTCAGTTTATTATGTCACGTTGCTGGTGGACTTTGTTTGGGCCGAAGTATGCAACATAGAAACGAGTTTGAATAATTTATAGTTGAATTAGAATTCCTCAACTTCTGTTATTGCATTAAAAACTGAATTTGAATCACATGCGTTGAAATTATGGTTGCAGTTATTTTTTTAAATCTTTTTTTTTTCTTTACAGTTTATTAGGCGAAATGTAATTCTGTAGTTTTTATTTAGTGTATTTCACAGTAAAAATACTTTGTTAGTAATTATGAAAGCTTCTGCTTTGTAATCAGCTTAAAGCTGTAGTCTACGATTTGAAAGATTTTTCAATTGAGCCAAAATTCATCCAATAGTAGCCATGCGGTCCGCATGGCTACTATTGGCAATTTTGGCTGAGGCTGCGGCGGAGGGGGGGGATTGTGGCGAGTGATCGCTGAGCAGTTTGGGATTGGGGACGTACTGCAGTCGGGGTGAGAGAGAAATGCATTTACACCGATAATGTTTCATCATTCGTGGCCAGGGCATGAAACTGGCACCCGCCCACACGCCAAATGCGGGTAGCTTTTGTGATTGGCGGGTGAAACTGTCAATCTCGCTGCCACATTGGCGGGTAGCCAATAAAACAACACAACACTGAGCAAGTGTCGGCGGCTAGTTCAAGCAGCAACTCTCTGGAACTCTCTGTTGACGTCAACTGTCAATCATCTCTATTCTACATTCTGATTGGTACTCGCTTCACTCGCATCGCAGAGAGTTACATTATTTTATCTCCGTCCCCGCCCACATCGCATCGCCTGTCCTGACCACTTCCGCTAGAACACATTCACATTCATTGACAGCTGTCGCTCAGAGATGGGCGAGTGGCGACGTATGTGAACGAGGCTTCAGTCAAAACCAAAACACCAAGGAAGGCTGAGGAATAGTCACCCACTTATATTATTATTAATAATAGTCATGATAAACAGTATAAAGGCTCAGCACTGTGTTTTAGTCATTTTTGTTGTTTTCTTGGATGCTTAAACTCCTCAACCCCATTAAGTATGTCAACATTTGTATCAGCACCAGCAGTTTGTAAGAAATTGGTCAGTAATTGATATGTCATATTTTGGTTCTCAGAATTCACCAAATTGATGCATTAAAATGAAATTATTCAAAATGTTCTCCCTGGAGATGTAAAATCCCACTCATTCGGTGTGTTATGGAAGCGTTGTGATTGGAGACGAAACAGCCAATCAGAATTGAGCTTCTCCAAGTCTCTGATTGGTTGCTATTGTGGCACATTTGTAACGCTGTGCCAAGTTGTGCGAGCGTACAGACAAAGTTGAGCGCGCACAGAAGGGACAGATTGAGAGCGCCAGCTCGTTTATTTCCTGTCTTACATTATTAGACCAATTGATTAATCCATGTGTGTCTGACCTCACAACAATGGTCAGGCACACCTGGATTAATCAGTTTGAGTCTTTCAGGCACTGAGGTTTAGTGCTTGCTTATGCCACAAAGTTTTACATGTTTACTAGTGCTGGGCCGTTAACACCATTAACAGCGTTAACTTAACGGCGCCGTTAATACGGCCCGCCCAGCACTAACTTCAACAAACACCCACCTCCGAGAGAAGCACGAGTTTCCTCTTGTTTTGCTTTTCCCCCTCTTGCTCGCGCCTGACTAGTAGGTTCTTTTCGAAGCCATCACGTCTTCACCTGCAGCTGCTTGACAAGTGCCTGCAGCGTATGTGCATCTGACCAGTGATTGGTCAGATCGATTGCTGTCAATCATTGCAGTGACGGCGCGTGCGGTGTCTCTTCTTCTCTCTCTTCTCCTGCCTCGCGCTGACAGCTGATCTAGTAGCGCGCCCGACGGCTGTGCATATCCGCGTCCTTTGTGCAAAACGGGGCCACTATTGGATCGCGGGGCCCTACTGTGCGTGTTCTGCATGTAGGCAGGGGCGGCCCTGAGTGAGAGCAGGGCTGCCAACTTTTCAACAAACCTTGGAGTGAGATTTGGTGGGCCAACCAAGATTTTACCGCATACACGGCCATATTTTGTTTGGCCCATCCAGCATCATTACCATACAGCAAAAACATTTTTTAATACCGTTTATCAGTGGTTCTCAATGTATTAGCCTAACTCAGAGTACAAATAGAACCTATTGACCCAACAGTAAGATACAAGACACAACATGGCTCATTTTGTGCATGTTTACTTTGGGATTCTGTATAAAAAATAAAGTAATCAAATACCAAAATCAAGTCCTTGAGAGCTGTGTGCTCTGTTGTACGTCTGTACTTGTTCTGGTCTCTGCTCTATTGCTTCTTTTAATACTACCACTACTGCTAATGCTACTACTACTATACTACTTCCAACACCAAATGCAGTTGGAACCCAAGGGCTGCACCAGATTTCTGCCTAAAAGCCTATTAAGGCAGTTTTTTCTCGCCACTGTCGCTGTAACGCTTGCCCCTGGGTGATGTTGGGACTTTGAAATATTGACTCTGAACATCATGAGCGTATTCTAGTCCTGCTCAATGTGTTAAGTGTCCTAAGATGACTTCTGTTGTGATATGACACTATAAATAAGATTGAATTAAATTCTGACCATAGACAGTAGGTTCCAACCAAAGAGTAGGCTGAACAGGGCGAGATCCGAGCTCCACCCCCTATGAACTATGAAATCTGTTTTCATTTTTTCCAGAGTCTGTGTTTATTTTTTCCCAAGTTTCGTGTTTTCTGTTTTATTTTTTCTTAATTCTGTGTCTTAAAATGAGCATTCTTTCCATCAAATGGTGTGTAATCATGTGGTTGATGACTAAAAATGCAATAAATCAATAAGAAAATATGAGAAATGTTTTGAAGAAAAATTCTAGTAGTTCTTATCCCTTGTGATTCACAGACAAATGTGCATAAAATATGTAAGTGTATGTTCAATCATTTATGGAGGAGTCACAACATACCACCCACTTTTTCAAATCCCCACAAGGACTTTCACCATGTCTTAAGTCTGCGCATGTGTAGATCCACTCGCCGCTATTTAAGTTTCACTTTCAGTTGTGAATCAGTTCATTTCTGACGACGTGTTTTTTCTTCTCTTTCGGCTGAGGCGCGGTGACAAACACTTATCATGTAGAGAAGACGCTGATGCTCCGAGAAAACAGATAACACAATAGATTTGTTTTGTTGCTGGATGGAAACTTCAGTGTGAGAAACCAGGGTTGTGGCGTGAGAGAGTGTGACATCAATCAAATACGTGTGTCTCACGGCCAATGCGTGAGAGTTGGCAGCCCTGTGAGAGTAATATATTTTTGCCTGCTCAAATGACATTATGTTTTGCTCGCCTATCATTTCTCTTTAAAATATCATTTCTGTGCTCGCAAAATATATTTTTCTGCGCTCAAAATCTCACATTGCTCCTTCATAAATGTGGCACAAATAACGCCATACGGTTCCACTCCGGCGTGCGCACGTGTTTGTAGTCAACACGGCCCCCAAAAATGCTGATCGGAGCATCCCTACTTTGTACATGTTGTGGAAGTCCCGGACACACGGGAAACTAAACGGCCTGCCTGAGTTCATAGCGGAGGGAATGTTCCCATTCATTGTCTATGTAAGAAGCCGTGTAATGCCGTCGTGGAGCAGCGAGTTTCCAGAGACGGCGCCGCCCGCAAGCTCTCGATAATCTTTCAAACTGACCGTTGGTGATCTAAAATAAAGACAGATTCAGCAACTGCACGGTCATGCATACATTTTATTTCCTCCGTTTTCCCGTGATAACGAGATCATATCATCCGTTTTCCCGTGAAAACGAGATAATGAATGAAGCATGATAGGCGAGATATCAAGTTGGGTAAAGTTGGAAAGATATTCACAGATTTGAACTTCCTGGATGAATAAATCAGAAGTGAAACGTTTTTCAAACACAAATGATGCCTCTGTCCCACCGTAATATCATAGACTATGAGCTACAAGGACCAAAACCCAGATTTTTTACATAAATAAGCGTCCTCCGAGCTGAACGGAGAACATTGATCTCTATGTGCAGCCGACAGCCGGGCGAGTGCTCAGGGACCGTCTGCAAATTACAAGACAATCAATAACTCCACTGTTATACAGTACAGAGACTCCAAAATCACTACACACACCAAGGGTCTCCTCGTTGTCATACAACAGCTGTTTTGAAAATATGTGCCTTTTTATAATTGTGGTGATTTTTTTAATGGTATTAATCATGACTATCTCCTATATTGATCAATAACTCCACTGTTATATAGTACAGAGACTCCAAAATCACTACACACACCAAGGGGTGCTTTTTTCAAACTTTCAAATCATAGACTACAGCTTTAAAGTATCCACAGTAAAAGTACACAGTGTTGTACTATAATACATGATATGCTTAGATTATTCTTACTGATGCATTCAGGTGGAAGCTGTATTTTACAGCTTCAGTACATTTACTGCAGTAAAGACTGAACATTGTCTCATTCTTGTATGTTTGAAATATCAGAAACTGTCACTTACCAAACTGTTCACATGTAGGAGAGACGACAGGACGATGTGTCGCAGATCTCAGACACCAGGAAGTAACCAGAGTTTAAAGTATGATTTAAACCAGTTCAGGACTGTGCCAGGCAGCCCCACCCATGTTTCCAGAATGCCTGGTATGCCGAGGTCTACTGTATCAAACGCAGCACTACGGTCCAGTACAACTAGAACGAAGATTTGCTGCAATCTGTACGAAAACCAATATCATTTTAAACCGTGCGTTGCGGCCATCCGACTTTCTTTTTGAAGTCGACAACCGGAAAACGGATAACGAGTCGTTTTCCGTTTTTCGCTTCAAAATAAAAGAACGAAAAACGGAAACGACTCGTATCCCGTTATTTGTTTTAAAATCGGAAAAGGAGAAACGGAAAACGACTCGTTAACTGATATTAGATATTGTGTTCATGAATGGGATTCGGGGATGAAATAGGGTCCGTGTACCTTCCGTTCATTCTATTTTCAATTTTGAAACGAAAAATGAGTCATTTTTCTTTTTTCAATATACACTCAACAAAAATATAAACGCAACACTTTTGTTTTTGCTCCCATTTTTCATGAGATGGACTTAAAGATCTAAAATTAATTCCAGATACACAATATTACCATTTCTCTCAAACATTGTTCACAAATCAGTCTAAATGTGTGATAGTGAGCACTTCTGCTTTGCTGAGATAATCCATCCCACCTCACAGGTGTGCCACATCAAGATGCTGATCTGACATCATGATTAGTGCACAGGTGTGCCTTAGACTGTCCACAATAAAAGGCCACTCTGAATATGTATATGTATATATATATATATATATGCCGTTGAAGCCCCCGGCAACGAAGATCCGGTCATCGATGACTTTGATGCCGAAGTTGCTGCGAGGGGTCAACATGTGGGACACTTGGTTCCAGGTGTTTCTCCGAGGGTCGTAGACCTCCGCGCTGCGGAGACGGCTGGCGCCATCAAAGCCGCCGACCTTTGGGAGGAAGAGGAAATGAAAAGGTCAAACGGAGATTGAACCAGTTTCTCTGAATCTACAAAAAACAACTGCTGATCAAATCTCTTCACCCTTCAGGTTATGTGTTATGTGAGGGTCAGCAGTGTTTCCTGGACTTACAGCATAGAGGCGGTCTGCATAAGTAATGATGCCAATCCCACTGCGGGCGCAGGTCATGAGGCCGATGGTCGTCCACTGGTCGGTCTCTGGGTTGTAACACTCAGCCGTCTGCAGGAACTCGTTCCCATTGAAACCACCGCAAACGTAAACCTGGAAAAAACAGGAAAGGACTTTAATAGGATTTAACAATGAAATGATTTAAGAATTAACACTTTTCTTGGCTTCTACTGGTAATAAATCATCTGAAATATCACTACACAACTGTGAAATAATGTGAGAATTATGAGACCCACCTTGTTGTGGAGCGTCGTGGAGCTGGCCTTACATGAACACGAAGTCCATTCGTCGGTCTTTCTTTGTGAAGTGGGCGATGGCGGCGTCATAAAGTTTGTCCTTTGATTTGAGCTCCAAAAGAAGTCCTTTCTCTATGGACATCAGTGCCAAAGCTCCCAGGCGATCCTGTCCAGTACTGTTCCTGGCGTGCGTCTTGATGCGCTTCAGAGCCGAGAAAGACCGCTCCACGGAGGAGGTGGACACGGGGATGGTCAGCACCAGGCAGGTGAGGCGATACAGCTGCGGCATGCTCTCAGTCAGCTCTTTAAGAGTCAGAAAGTGCAGCAGGTCTGGTGGGCTCCTTGCCTCGAAGACCGTCAGTTCAGTCTTGAGCCTGGGGAGGTCAAAATGCAGCCCGTAGTTTCCCGCGAGGCTCTGAAACTCAGAGTTGGGGAAGTTTTCTCTGTATGAGGCAAACTTCTTGGGGTCCAGAAGGGCCAGGAACATGAGTTTTTCATGATCCTTGAATCTGTTCCTCAGCTGAGCGAGAATGTTGTCCAGGATTTCACTGTGCAGGTGCTGGTACGCTGCGCGCACATCTCCAACTCTCCGTGCCCTGCGCCCGCTGGGAACCCCGACTTCACGCACAGTGTCCTCATAGATGGAGTCAAATGTGGCCTTTTCTCTCTCTGTGGTGCTGCAAAAGTCCTCGATGCTGGACAAACAGAACTGCATGTCATACTCCTTATTCTGCAAGATCCCAAAGAGCAGGTCGGAGTAGGCGAACACGGAGTTGAATGTGGCGAGGAGAAAGCAGAACTCGAAGCCCGCCAGCAGTGCAGTGTATCCATCAGCGCTGTGTATCAGCATCATCATCAAAATCATTGTGGTTGTCAACAATGAATTCAAAGAGCTCCAAGAGTTCTTCTCTCTGCTCATACACAGTGCAAACCAAACGTGATGAAAAGTTCCACCGTGTTGGAGTCACTCTAGGCAGTCTTCGCTGGCATATTTCATCCAGGAGTTTCGTGCGTTTGGCTGACCTTGTGAAAAAGGCTGCGAGGCCACTTAGGTGGGAGAAAAAAACTTTGCACTCTTTGATTTTGGCAGCACTTTGAGACATGACGAGGTTCAGAGAGTGCACATAACAGTGAACGAAGAGAATAGAAGAGAATTGTGGTATTTTTTCTTTGACTTTAGCTTGGACCCCATTCAGTCCAGAGGCCATGACTGCAGCTCCATCGTAACACTGGGCAATTACCTTATTGGTGCAAGCACAGTCCTCCAGAAAGTCCAAAACTTGACGAGCTATGGCTTCTGCGCGCTTATCACCACTGACATCACCAAACTGGAAAAAGCGCTCCTTGACACCACCGTCAGTGGTGTAACGCAGGACATATGACATCTGAGCAGTGTTACTGACGTCAGTTGTCTCGTCTACCATAACGGAGACAAAAGGCGTGTTCCTCACCTCCTCCCTCATTGCTTCGGTCATTACATCTGCCACCGATTGAATCAGGTCATTCTGAATTTTGCTGGAGGTGCCGATGAAAACAGTGGCCGAATCCAGATGACAGCGCAGAGGACTGTCATACTCCGCCAAAAACTCCAGAAACTCCAAGTAGTTGCCCTTGTTTTCGGAATCTTTACTCTCATCATGTCCTCGAAATGCCAGCTCTTGTTTTCCAAGAAATGTGACGACATTGATGAGACGTTTCAGGATCTCTCTGTTCTGCCTGACCTTGTTGTTGTGGGCCGTAGTATGATTACGGCGCTGCTCATCTAGCTGAAGATCAACTCTTGTGTCCCCAAAAGTTTTCAAACTGACCGTCGTTTGCAGGTGTGCCGCAGAATCTTGATGTCGGTGGGCTGACTTTGTCAGATTTGTAAGGCTGACAAATCTGCCGCTGACCCAGGTGGATGACTTGTCAGTTGTAAAAAGTAAGCAACTCCAGCAGTACAGCCTGTTTGTTTTCTTACAGCCCGTCATCCACGGATATCGCTGATAATTTTCGGTCTTGAAATGCCTTTCCACTTTAACCTTTTCTTTTAATTCCAGTTCTGGAGTTGGTCTTCCGTTTTCTATTATTTGAAGTTTTTCTGTGAAAGGCCGCCTTGAAAAAGGCGATGCTATCAAGCTAGCCACAACGTCACTCTCATCTTCCGCCATTTAACTCTGTCTCTCAACCGCTCTCACCACTCTGCAGAGATTCGATGTTTGGACTTCATCAAGGCCTACGACAGGGTTCCCCAATTAGTTTTCACTGAGGGCCAAATTATGTCCAGGTTGCCAAGTCGAGGGCCAAATTGTCTGTTATTTTTTTCATTGGACCACTAAACATTGTTTTATGTGCAAATGTTATTATTGTTGCTGCTATTATTTGAAGTATTATGATTGTAATGATTAGTACTACCAGTGGTAGTTGGTTGTAGTAGCAGATAGTAGTAGTAGTCATAGCCTGTGTTGAGGGACAGATAAAATGTACACTTGAAATAAAATAAGTCCAATATCAACGATTTATTTATTTGAATGCCCCTGGAGAATATTTTGATCAACAACAAAAAACAACAGCACTACAGCAAGTGGTGCACAAGAGGAAAACAATATTGTATAATAGTGGAGTTAATGATTTTTGTTTGCAGCGTCTTGCTGTTGTCTTGTAATTTGCAGACGGTCCCTGTGCACTCGCCCTTTACATGGTATAAAACTAAAAGTTCACACAATCTGTCAGTAGCAGTTTGATGCAGCTTCTATCAGTCAGACAGGAGGTGAAGGTTCACTAAAGTGGCCTCTGAAAAGTAGAGAAAAACTCCAAAAATAAATGCAACATCCGTTGTCATGGTTAATAAAGTGGCCCAAGAGTTGAAACAAATGATACAGTGTGAGTTCTGCCACTTTAGTGAACCTTCAACTCCTGTCTGACTGATAGAAGCTGCAGTTAAACACATACAAACTACATTTGAACAATAACATTCTGCATCAATCACAAAACACAGTGATGTGATGAGCATCTATTCTAGAAGTGTAATCTGTGAAGGTGTCCAGTCTCTCTCTTGATCTCCACATAAACCAACAACCAGAGACAACAACTCTATCATCAGCAAATCAAGATGGCCAATCAACGCCACTCTTCTTTCCTGTTTCCTGCCTCAGGGTTCAATGATTTACGTCTGGAGGGAACGTTTTGCGACGCAGTCATCACTGTTGAAGACGTGGAATTTAAAATCCACAAGATCTTCCTCTGTCGATGCAGCCTCTACTTCCAGTGAGTACATTATCTGATATTAGGGAGGAAACTTGTGAATTTATATCCTTCAAATGAGCAGAAAGTATCAGCAAATTGATTGATTAGTGATGTGAAGTCTGAGAGAACAGCCACAACACGTAACAAGCTCATAGAGCATTTGTGATTTAAAACAAAACAAGAGGACATTAAACACCTGATAGACGGCTACGAGAATATTTGTAACATATTTGAAAGGATCATTCAGAATTCAACCAGTGGTGTAGTTTCCCTGTCTGTCTATAGTTTTTATAAATATAATGACTTGACTGGATATCATCTCAAATGAGGTTTCTTGTTTCCATTCATCTCATATCAACTTCCAACATGTGAAGTTTGTACATCGGTTGTAGACTCAGCTCAAGTTGGATTTATGATCTTTGCCAAACGTGTTATTGTTTTGTTGTTTTTTAAAATGTGAAGTAGAATTTGAGCTGCTGGTCTCTCAGTTCCATACTACTGTACTTTAAAGCAGATTTTAGAATGGAGTTCATTCAGAAAAGTTACACATCTGTTACAAAATGCATATAATTCACTATTTCCATTCCAGATGTCATTTATTCAACAGGTTTCATGTGTGTCATTCAGCGTGTTGGGTTTGTCAGTGATGTGGTTTAAAGTAAACTGGGAGGAGCCTTGATATCAGTCATATTTCACTCTGCTGCTGTTTTGAAAAGCGCCCCACTATATTCTTATCCTAGTTATTAGTGTGAAGCAAAGAAGGAACAGCTGACGTCAGTTTCTCATCCTCTTCTTTGTGTTTTCATCCTGACCCACAGAGCTCTCTTCCAACGCTGGTCTTCCCCAGACAAGAAGATCTACAACATCCCCGGCCTGACTCCTGACATGATGCAGCTCCTCATCGACTTTGCATACACCGGCTCCGTTTCAGTGACGGAGGACAACGTTCGGGAGCTGCTTCTAGCAGCCGATCAGTTTAATGTGATGGGAGTTGTGAAAAAGTGCTGCGACTTCCTGGAGAGCCAGCTCTGCCCAGAGAACTGCATCGGCATCTTCCAGTTCACCGCCGTCTGCTTCTGCCCCGAACTGCACCGCCAGGCCTACAGCTTCATCGTCGACCACTTTGAGGCGCTCGTTTCCTCTGAAGAGTTCCTGCAGCTCTCTGTGCAGCAACTCAGCGCCATCCTGAACAGAGACAACCTCAGAGTGAGAGACGAGAGGACTGTGTATGAGGCCGTCCTCCGCTGGATCGCCCACTCACTGGAGGAAAGGAGAGACCACATCGCTGTGCTCTTATCTAAGGTAGGATGACTTCCTGTCACATGATTTCTTCTCCGTGGTTTCATCCTGACTGAACAGTAGTCTGTAGGGACACCTCTAGAGTCAAGGACCGGCCTAAAGTACTGCCGTCCATGAACTTCTATTCAAACATTTTGTCCTGTTTTCTCTGTAGGTGCGGCTGGCCTCCATGGGTACAGAGTACATGAGGATCAGTGTGATGTCTAATACGCTGGTGAATAACAACGCAGACTGCCAGCGCATGGTCAGGGAAGCCATAGAAGTTATGCAAAACCAGCCTGATGTGTACCACCATCTCGCCCGTCCTCGCCTTCCAAACGCCGTCCTGCTGGCCATCGGAGGCTGGAGTGGCGGCAATACGACTGCCGGCATCGAGGCCTACAACGTCCACACCAACGACTGGATCAGCTTGACCCAGCATCTGGAGCGTCCTCGTGCCTACCATGGCACCGCCTTCCTCAACGGGAGCGTCTACTGCGTTGGGGGCTGCGACATGTTGGAGTGTTTCAACAGCGTGTGCAGGTTCGACCTCAGCTCAAAAACCTGGCATGAGGTGTCGCCCATGTTTTTCCGCCGCTGCTATGTGAGCGTCACTACACTCAACGGGTGCATCTATGCCATGGGAGGGTACGACGGGCATCGACGACTCTCCACTGCAGAGCGCTATAACCCCGAGACAAACCAGTGGAGTCTCATTTCATCCATGCAGGAGGTTAGAAGTGACGCCAGCTCCACGACGCTCCACAACAAGGTGGGTCTCATAATTCTCACATTATCTCACAGTTGTGTAGTGATATTTCAGATGATTTATTACCAGTAGAAGCCAAGAAAAGTGTTAATTCTTAAATCATTTCATTGTTAAATCCTATTAAAGTCCTTTCCTGTTGTTCCCAGGTTTATGTTTGCGGTGGTTTCAATGGGAACGACTGCGTGCAGACGGCTGAGTGTTACAACCCAGAGACCGACCAGTGGACGACCATCGGCCTCATGACCTGCGCCCGCAGTGGGATTGGCATCATTACGTATGCAGACCGCCTCTATGCTGTAAGTCCAGGAAACACTGCTGACCCTCACATAGAGATTCAGAGAAACTGGTTCAATCTCCGTTTGACCTTTTCATTTCCTCTTCCTCCCAAAGGTCGGCGGCTTTGATGGCGCCAGCCGTCTCAGCAGCGCGGAGGTCTACGACCCTCAGAGCAACACCTGGAACCAAGTGTCCCACATGTTGACCCCTCGCAGCAACTTCGGCATCGGAGTCATCGATGACCGGATCTTCGTTGCCGGGGGCTTCAACGGCATCACCACCTCCACCAACGTGGAGTGCTACAACGTGACCACTGGTGAGTGGTCCGAGGTCTCTGACATAGGGATCAGCCGCAGTGTTTTGAGCTGCTGTGTGGTGTCCGGACTCCCCAACATGGCCGAGTATCTGGTCCCACGTGATGTTCTGCCTCTTTTAGATTTGGATAGTGTTCCTGTGGAGTCTGTGGAGGCAGGACGTTCTGCCTAACACCATCCACCCTGTTTATTACAGTGTTTTTAAAAAATGTAAATAATAAATAATAAACTTCTTTCTGTATCAAACTGCTACTGACAGATTGTGTGAACTTTTAGTTTTATACCATGTAAAGGGGAATTTTATAAGGTAGTCAAACTAAAAAATGAAACTGTTGGCTGTTATCTGCTAAATGTGTATTCCAGCATATCTTATTCTTACTTATTATCTTACTTATTGTAAGTCACTTTGGACAAAAGCGTCTGCTAAATGACCTAAATGTAAATGTAATATCTAAGTGTGATATGCTTCTATGGTATTTGGCATTTTGATATTTAAAAAGCCACCAAGGTTAACATTTTTGGCTTTTTCAAAGACCAATAGAGTGATGAGTTCAAAGGTCAATATAAACATGGCAGCCAGCATTTTATAATATATATAATTATAATATAATAAATGGCATGTTTTAAAAGAAATCTAATTATTGATTAATTAAATGCACCACCCAGTGTGTGTATAAAGTAGACTCGACCTCAACTTTATGCAAATGAGGAGTGTTTCCCCGCTTCCCATTCATTGTCTATGTGAAAAGCCGTGCAATGCATTTTGGTAGCGTCATGTGATTAACAGCTCAGAGGGCGGGGCCAAAGTCTAATGGACGTCAACGATTGGCTGAAAGTTTGTGTGAACAGTCACCACAAATTCCTGATTTTCTTATCCCGGTACGTCTTCCTCACATTCATACTGGGAGTGTTGGGAAGTTGTTCTCTGACCAGTATCTTCTTCTCTACATTGAATTCTGGATCTGAACCCGCTCCCAACTTCCCAGCAAACAGCTCAGCCGGCAGGTGAGTCTCGCGTTACAGTTTGTGAAGGTGTGCTGTATGTATGTTAATTGATAAATTAATAATCTTTTATGAATGTTTGTGTCACTTTTTAAAATTTAAACAGCATAAAGCATGGCATATATTGTATAAAAACTACTTAAAACGTTTAATTATACATTAAAACACTTAGAATATTTGATAAATCATAATAAAACAACACACAACTAAACTATTTAAAACAAGTATTCTATAAATTGCTGCTGCTGCTGCAAAAAAAAAATGTTTTAAATCCCACCCCTCTGTGTGTTTGCATTTATTTTCCTGAATTAGACTCCTCATCAAAAGTTAATTATTTTTATTGGTTTGAGAAGTTCTTTGTGCAATTCCAATAGGATTTAGTGCATTTGAGCTTTTAGGATAAGATCACCTGTTATTAGATGATATAATAAGATAAAATAAACAAGGACACATTTAAAAAACGAAATATTAAGATAAAATCAAGACAGACTGACATATTTCCATTCAATGGAAAGTCTTGTAGAGACCGCAAGGAAACTCCCGCATGTCAACACAATTCTCCTCTAATGGAAGAGCTCAGCAGGTTTGTTGGACAGGACCGGGTTACCCATCATTACACTAAAAGCTTTATCTTGATAAGAAACTAGGGCTGCTTCTTTTAAATCAATTTTGACTGTGCTGCAAGGATTAAACGTCACAATCCAGCAGGTTCGAGCGCTGAGGCGAGGAAATGTCACTGATGCTGTTGCTCCTGTTAACACCAGCTACACAAACACTAAACTAAAGCGTGGAGAGATTGCCTCTGAAAAAGCCAACGAGACGAGGAAGCAACAGTTTGTGGAAGGATATGCGGTGCAGGTGGATAAAACCAGCCCTTGCAATCATCAAAACTTTTCCTTTTCACGTGACAAATCAGATATTTGCTGACATGAAAAAGAAGAGTGAGCACATGAGCAGACCTGATTCTGGTTCTGAAAAGTGCCTTAAACTTGCATTTTCTCAGCTGGCCATCAGGGGGCGACTCCTCTGGTTGCACAAAGAAGTGTGATTGTATGGAAGTCTATGAGGAAATTACCCGACTCCTCACTTGAGTTATTCTCTCAGTAAACATTGCAAACTTGAGTTTGTGGTCTCTAGTTTCAATCATCAGATCCTCCCATTGCTCCTCCGCAGTCCAAATATGGTCACTTCCTTCACTGGTTGCAAAAACTCTTTGGCTGCCAAACAAGCAGTGAGCGTTAAGCTATTGGCGGCTCCATGTACTTAACACACACACATTAGGAAATGTCTTTGGAAAGAATCCTTTTGTTTGTACATTTGTGTTGCAGGATCCAGATGACCATTTCCTTTTGAGGTTCTCACCGCCGTTTTGTAGCCTGTGTTGTTCCCAAAGCTGAGGAACAACGAGGAACATTCATCTCAGAGTTCTGCTCGGTTCTGTTGAAGACCCCCCAAAACAAACATGGCGGCCACCATGGAGGCGGCGGACATCAGCGTGGTGGGAGTCTACTTCGTCCTGGTGCTGGCGGCGGGTTTCCTCGCCATGCGGAAGGCCAACCGGAGCACGGTGAGCGGCTACTTCCTCGCCGGGCGCAACATGGACTGGGCGGCCGTCGGAGTGTCGCTGTTCGTCAGCAACATAGGAAGCGAGCATTTCATCGGCCTGGCGGGATCCGCTGCCGCTAATGGGCTGGCCGTGGTGGCGTGGGAAATAAACGCCCTGCTGCTGCTGCAGCTGTTGGGCTGGGTGTTCGTCCCCGTGTACATCCACTGCGGCGTCTACACCATGCCGGAGTATCTGTCCAAGCGTTTCGGCGGGAGGAGACTCAAGATGTATTTCGCTGCGTTATCGCTCGTCCTGTACATCATCACCAAGTTGTCCGTGGACCTCTACGCCGGGGCCTTGTTCATCCAGGAATCCTTAGGGTGGAACCTCTACCTGTCAATCATCCTCCTCATCGCCATGACGACGCTGCTGACCGTCACCGGAGGCCTGTTTGCCGTCATCTACACGGACACGCTCCAGGCCTTCCTCATGATCGGCGGGGCGCTCTGCCTCATGGGCATCAGCCTCTTCAAAGTGGGAGGACTCCAAGGTCTTTATGATTTAACACCGTGTGATCAATTAACCTATATGATACTGAACCGTTGTGTCAATTCAATTATTTCAAAGGGGTGATGACAAAGTACATGCAGGCCACGCCCAACATCACGGCCATCTTGCTGTCTTCTCATAACCTGACGTATTCTGAGTCCTGCCACCTCCACCTCCATCCGAAACCAGATTCCCTGAAGATACCCGAGGGATCCGGACATGCCGTGGCCCGGTTTCTTACTGGGCCAGACTCCTGTCTCTATTTGGTACTCCGTGTGTTAGTAATGGAGGACATGATGCTCACTACAAAGACACGTCATGCCTTCTGGCTCTGTTGACTGTTAATCTCTCCTTCCAGGTACTGGTGCACAGATCAGGTGATCGTCCAGCTGGTTCTGGCAGCAAAGAACAGCAAGGATGGAGAAGACGTCGATGCTTTGAAGCTACCAAACCCTGAGATCCAACATGAAAGCAGTCTGCTCAATAAAGAAAGGTGCCAAGATGAGATGGTGGAAGGGGGAGAAGGGAGAGGAGTGAGGGAGGAGGGGGAGGAAGGCTGCCATGGAGGAGCAGGACTGGGTTTGTTTCTTGTGTTTCCAGGAGAAGCTGCCTGAACCTTGTGTGATTTCAGTACAGGAACAGGAGAAGATGATGGATCAGCGTCTCCACGAACCTCCGCGGACCTGAATCCTCCTGAACTCTGCTCTGGTGGTGATTTGCTCCATCAGCATCTTTCTCTTCATCTATTTCTCCGTTTAGGCTTCTTTTAGTCCCAGCAGTCGGACACTTTTGTCCATCCTGCAGGTAAAGTGTCCTTCACGTTTCTCTCTTGTATATGTAGTCCAGACTTCTGATCAGTAGACTTTAGATATGCACAGGTTTGGAAGTTATTCTTTTTATTTCCTACACCACCTGATCCACTCAAATGTTTTAAGTTATTTATGAAAATAATTGAAATGATGGTGTTGTTGTTATAAATCCACACTGATGTTGAGCCTGATTTCAGAAGGAAGGGGGACCTGGAATGAGTCATTTTCTTTTAACATCGAATCAAGTTGAGAAGCGCTAATTAGCAACATGCTAACACACTAAACTAAAATGGCGGTAATGGTTGATTTTGTACTTTGCTAACCATTGGCATGCCAGCGTCGTCGTCATCATTAAGAGTTTTTAATGATCTTATTTTAACTGTTGATGCAGGTAACTCTGCTGTCCTTGTGCTCCTAGACCTGTCAGCTGCCTTCGACACTGTGGACCACAGGACCCTTCTGTTACGTTTAGAACAGTGCGTAGGCATCACAGGTACTGCCCTCAAATGGTTCAAATGGAGTCTTATCTTTCCGATAGGAGTTTCACAGTTCACCTGGGAGAGTTTTCCTCTACCGCTGCCCCTCTCACCTGTGGAGTCCCTCAAGGCTCTATTTTAGGCCCTATCCTGTTTTTACTGTATTTGTTGCCCCTGGGATCCATCTTAGCAAAACACAACATTTCTTTCCACTGTTTTGCTGACGATGTACAAATCTATATCCCTTTAAGATCCAAGAGTAAGGATACATTGCAGCCATTGCTTGATTGCTTATCTGATATAAAAACTTGGATGGACATACATTTTCTCAACCTTAACGAAAACAAAACTGAGATTATTGTTTGGGCAAAATAATCATGATTTTTCTGCTGGTTTTCTGGGCCCACTTACTCCAAACTCCCGCACTCATGTCAAGAACCTTGGAGTAACACTAGATAGTGCTTTTAAATTCGACAGGCAGGTCAGCTCTGTTGTCAAAACAAGTTTCTTCCAGCTTCGACTCTTAGCCAAGATTAAGGCCTATCTTCCTCCCAAAGACCTAGAGAGAGTGATCCATGCCTTTATTTCTTCACGGCTGGATTACTGTAATTCTCTGTATGTTGGTGTCGACCAGTCGTTGCTCCGTCGCCTGCAGCTCGTGCAAAATGCTGCCGCTCGTCTCCTGACTGGAAAAAGAAAGCGCGACCACATTACACCAGTCTTGGCCTCGCTACACTGGCTCCCTGTCCGCTTCAGGATTGATTTTAAACTTTTGCTATTTGTTTTTAAAGCTTTAAATGGACTAGCACCACTATACTTATCCGAACATTTACACTGTCACAATCCAGCCAGAGCGCTGAGGACGGCAGATCAACTCAAGTCCCCAGGACTAGACTTAAAACCAGAGGGGACCGAGCCTTTGCGGCAGCTGCCCCGAGGCTCTGGAATAGCTTGCCTTGGCATATTAGATCAGCCCAGACCTTAGAGGTTTTTAAGTCCCTATTGAAGACCCACCTGTTCTCCATGGCTTTTAATTCAGGCTAGCATGACACCCGTCTACTGTATCATATGTATATTTTTATTTATTTATTTCTAATATTCTCATTGTATTGTATTGTATTTGTTTTACTGAACTGTACAGCACTTTGGTCAGCCATTTGTCGTGAAAAATGTGCTCTATAAATAAAGTTTGATTTGATTTGATTTGATCATCATCGTGGCCACTATGCTTCCAGTTCGTAAGTTCGTATCGCCGACTTTCTTTTAATGAACATTTCCTTAAATGCAAATGTTGGCTTGTTATCCACGGCGCTGTCATCTGTTCATCTCAGTGAAGAACAAATAAAAGTCGGTAAGATAAGCTGAGAACAACGGTCATAGAATATGAATCCGACTTCACATTCACCGCTGCAAGCAAACATGCAAAACCCAACTTTTCCCCCCTTCTTTGGAATCATCAACGACATAAATATGCATAACAGGTTGTTAAAATAATGACATGAATAATAATGGAGCAGTATTGACTCACTGAAATTGTGAGTAAACTTCAAACGTCGCCTATATTATTAAATGAAGGTAATAATGTCACACTGAGATGCAGCATCCGATTGCACAGTTGGACAACAGGAAATGTGTGTAGTTTACAGTAGATGCTACAATATTACTAGCTCTTGCTTTTATGTCAAGTAAGGGTTTCTTTTTTCCATTTTGTCTGTAGCGCATGCAAATAAAGGTCATTGAGAACAACCTTAAACTTGTACTAATTCTTCACAAAGAAGACACGGTTCAGCCATGTCAAACAATATGTGAAAAACAACTTTGAACTGGCTCTGAGAATTCGTCTCGTAAATGAATTGAAACATTAAAAACACAAAACTGAGGGAAAAGCAACGGTGTGGAAACGTACTCTTCATTTCCACCACCAGTGGGAAGCCTTTTCTAAACCAACACATAATAACAGACCTGCGATCTTGACCTTGAGTTCACACGAGCTGGACTGTGTTGAGGTTTAGATAGTTAAGATGTAGAATAAAACAACAACCACAAGCTGCTGTGGTTTCCAGGCCGAGATATGGTGGCTGTGGAAACTCGAAATACTAGGCTCGTTGGAGATGAGTCAGGCCTGCGCAGAATCGATCGCTGACGATCAGTTTTGGGTGTTTTTTTTAAATTATTTAATCTTTATTAAATCTTTACGATACAATCAGCAAATACAGCAAACAGAGTCATTAAAAATAGAGCATAACTGAATGGTTTTAGTGGCTTTCTTATTTTTTAATTCATCCTGTTAGTTTTGTGTTCGACTTGATCCCGACTTGCTCTGACGTCATGAACACGTGGGCAACGATAATCTCATGAGATCAAGGTGGCCGCAGTTTTTAGAGCCAGGTTGCTCTCAACCGACTGCAAGCCCCGGGGCATGATGGGAAACGTCTGGCTCTCACCTCACCTAAGGGCTGATTGGCTCTTAGTTTTGTAGAAAATGCAAATTCCCTGTGTGAGTCTAATATTTAATGCTAGTAAATTAAAGTTTCATCAGTTAACAAACATCTTATGTGGTTGATAATATTAATAATAATCATAATAACGCCAATAAAAGAGGTTATTTAAATATACCTTATTAAAACGAGCAATTACCCTGAGGTGTGCTTTAAGAGGCAGACATAAAAAACCCAGATACAAATTTTACTACAGTATTACTGTCAAACTTTACTAATATGCACTAGATTTTATGATACTACATCAACAGCGGATACACTACTATACCGTATAGTGTTTTATATCGGTATATTATATTTATACATTACTAATATTGGGCTGCACGGTGGTGTAGTGGGTAGCATTCTCGCCTCACAGCAAGAGGGTCCTGGGTTCGATTCCCGGGTCGGCCCTTCTGTGTGGAGTTTGCATGTTCTCCCCGTGTAAGCGTGGGTTCTCTCCGGGTTCTCCGGCTTCCTCCCTCAGTCCAAAGACATGCAGGATGGGGATAGGTTCATTGGTGACTCTAAATTACCCGTAGGTGTGAATGTGAGAGTGAATGGTTGTCTGTCTCTACATGTCTGTGATAGACTGGTTACCTGTCCAGGGTGTACCCTGCCTTCGCCCAATGACAGGTGGGATCGGCTCCAGCCCCCCCCCGTGACCCTGAATACAGGATAAGCGGTAGAAAATGGATGTTTATTCACTTTAACTGTTGGATAGCATTGTTGACTTTTTCTTTGTTTTTTTCTATAGACCAGAACCATGTGGACTAGAGCGGTGCGGAGAGAGGAGACCATGGAGATGGAGGAAGTGATGTCATCATGTTGGATTGAGAATGGTGGTGTATTGTGGCTTACACAAGGAGGTGCGAAGATTCAGTCAGGTATGTATTTCGTAAGGCAATGACTTATGTCATATATGAACGTAATTGTCAACACATAAATACAGACATTTCTTAATTTTTCAACTTTTAAATATCTCTCTCTGTCTCTTATGTATGTTTGGTCATTTCTAGCCTGCTATATTATCAGTTTTGCTTGTGTGTGTATTTTGGAGAGACTGTTTTATTATTTGGTTTTCATCGCAAACAACAACAAATAACCATAAAATTTAAAGTAACTAAATGTCAGAAGCACAACACAAATAAACAGTCTCATCCAGAAAAAAACTAAATATATTCGAGAGGGAACAGGAGGAAGCAAAAAGCTTATTTAGTCCCGCCCCTTCCTCACAAAATCATATCATATGCAATAAAAATTAAAATATTGTTATTCAATAGCCTCAGTTTATTGTCGACTGTTGGCATCCAAGATGATGTCCGCTAATATAAAACATGTATTATATAATAGCCAAACCTGTTGTATATTAAGACTTACTCATTTGTATGCATTTTACTTTTGCTTTATGTACTTTCAGATGACAAGAATGAATGCGAGAAGTATGATTTTACTACAACTGCTGAATTGAGTGGCTCAGAAGAGGAGTTAAGGTACTGCCATGTTTATATTGACCTTTGAACTCATCACTCTATTGGTCTTTGAAAAAGCCAAAAATGTCAACCTTGGTGGCTTTTTAAATATCAAAATGCCAAATACCATAGAAGCATATTGTAGTAGTAGTAGGACTACTATTCCCAGGATGTTTAGCTCCCACAATGCAATGTGTGTAATGGGCTACGGGGTTCACAGTAAACAGAGATACGACTCGAAGCAACACATCGGTGTCCCGTGTTATCATTATTATACATGGTGTCAGAAGTGGTGAACTGTAAGTCTCCGCGGTAGTTTCAGTAAGTGTTAGCTGGCGAATACAAACGTTTCGTGCAGTTTAAACCGGAACTGACCGCTACGGAGACGACGGCAGAGCCCCGAGCGGAGCGGAGCGCTAGCTCGTTAGCACCAGCACACCGAGGAGCGAGTCGAGAGAGACGGCGCACCGAGGTCCCGGACTCCGAAAGTGAAAGGACGAGGGAATCAACGCAGATGGCGAAAGCTGTACAAATAACACCCCCAGACCCGTTCGACTTTTCAAGCCCAGCAGAATGGCCGCGGTGGATCCGCAGGTTCGAGAGGTTTCGCATAGCAACGGCTCTCGATGAAAAGGAGGACGAATACCAGGTGAATTCACTCCTGTATGCAATGGGTGACGCAGCGGATGATGTGCTAGCAGTTTTACCATTGACTGATGAAGATAAAAAGGATTATGAGGCAGTCAAAACAGCATTTGAACAGCACTACATCGGAAAGTACAACATTATATCCGAGAGAGCACAGTTTAACAACAGACGTCAGCATGAAGGAGAGACTGTGGAGGCTTATATCACAACAGTACACAAACTTGCTGAAAATTGTGGCTTTGGAACACTGAAAGAGGAGCTCATAAGGGACAGAATCGTAGTTGGGATAAGGGACAAAAGACTGTCTGAGCAGCTACAAATGGACTCTGACCTGACACTTGCTAAAGCCATACAAAAAGTCAGACAAAGTGAAACAGTAAAGAAACAGCAGACTATACTTCACAGTGAAATAATGGGGGATAACAAAGCAAACATGGACGCCATCATCAACACCAAGAAAAAAGAGTGGAAACAGAAATGGCAACACAAACAAAAGCCAAATAAACAGACACTGGGAGAGTGTGGTAGGTGTGGCCGCAAACAAAAACATGCATGGAAAGACTGCCCAGCGAGAGATGCAGAATGTCGGAAATGTAGGAAAAAAGGACATTTTGCTGCAGTATGTCGCTCAGGGGATGCAGTAGGTTTGCGAGAAGTCACAGAAATTCAGGGCGACACAGACACTGATGACTATTATATTCTAGGAGACATAGGAACTGACACATCAGAACCATGGATGGAAAGAATCCAGATAAATGGGGAGAATGTTGAGTTTAAGCTAGACTGTGGGGCAGATGTAACATCAATACCTGAGAGACTGTACAAGCCAGAGAGAGACGGGAAACTACAGGAGCCTAAAAAGAGACTGCTAGGGCCAGGTAGATACCCACTTAAGGTAAAAGGCTGCTTTAAAGCAAACATGGCAGCAAAAGGGCGCAGCACCTCTCAATACATTTACATAGTGTCAGGACTAGAACATGCTCTTCTAAGTAGACCAGCACTGACAGCTTTAAAGCTTGTAGAGAGAGTAGATGCTGTCATGGAAACAGAGACAGACTTTAGAGCAACCTATTCAGATGTTTTCCAGGGACTAGGCAAATTAAAAGAGCCTTACCACATAGAGCTTGACCAAGGTGCCATACCAGTTGCTCTCTCCGCACCCAGAAGGGTCCCCTTGCCCCTCAGAGATGCAGTGCAGACGGAGTTGAACAGAATGGAAGACATGGGAGTTATTTCTAAGGTCACGGAGCCGACTGAATGGTGTTCAGGAATGGTTCTCGTTCCCAAACCAGGAAAGAAACCACCAAGGATCTGTGTGGATCTCACACCCCTGAATTTAGTCGTGAAAAGAGAGCGTCACATTCTTCCAGCTGTGGACCAAACACTGGCAATGATGAAAAATGCCAAAGTTTTCACCAAACTTGACGCTCGATTTGGATTTTGGCAGATTCCTCTCACACCAGAATCACGGCCCCTCACAACCTTCATCACTCCTTTCGGGAGATACCAATTCAACCGACTCCCTTTTGGTATTGCATCCGCTCCGGAACATTTTCAGAGGAGAATGTCACAGATGTTGGAGGGTTGCGATGGAGTGCTCTGTCATGCGGATGACATCCTCGTGTATGGCAGGGACAGGCAGGAGCACGACCAAAGACTGCACCGCGTGCTTAAGAAGGTACGACAGGAGGGTCTCACGCTGAACGAGAAGTGTGAATTTACAAGAGAAGAAGTCATGTTTGTGGGCCACAAGGTCTCTGCAAAAGGCATCGAGCCTGACCCGAATAAAGTCAAGGCTATCCAGCAGTTGCCACAGCCCACATGTGTGGAGGACGTGCGGCGCCTGATGGGCATGGCAAATTACCTTGCCAAATTCTTGCCGCAGCTAGCCACAATAACCACACCGCTGAAAGAACTGCAGAAAGAGTGGAACGAATGGATATGGGCAGAGCCCCAGGAAACAGCTTTTCGGAGATTGAAACAGATACTGAGCTCTCCAGATGTGTTAGCCCAGTATTCCAACACTGCTGAGACAAAGGTTGCTGCAGATGCATCGCCATACGGCTTGGGAGCCGTTCTTAACCAGCAACAGACTGACGGCTCATGGCGACCAGTGACATACATTTCTAGAGGACTGACAGACACAGAGAAGCGCTACGCGCAAATAGAAAAAGAGGCGTTGGCAGCTACATGGGCGTGTGAGAGACTAGCATCTTACCTGTTAGGTCTGCATTTCACACTACAGACAGATCATAAGCCATTAGTTCCACTGTTGAGCACAAGAGGGTTAGACGACCTCCCGCCGCGGATCCTGAGGTTTCGTCTGCGGCTGCTGCGGTTCTCCTACACCATCGTCCATGTTCCAGGGAAGCAACTCATCACAGCAGATGCGCTCTCCAGAGCTCCCCTAGAGGGTCCGCCTACAGCAGGAGATCTACAGCTCGAGAAAGAGGTAGAGGTTTTTGTGGACTGTGTACTGTCTTCTCTCCCAGCTACAGACAAAAGGCTGGAGGAGATCAAGAAGGCACAGAAAGAAGATAAAGTGTGCGCAAAAGTGACAGAACACTGTCTCACAGGGTGGCCAGAGAACTGTGAGGCTGACCCACACATCAACCCATACTGGCGGGACAGAGCGGATCTCCACATCGCTCGCGGCCTCCTTATGAAAGGAGAGAGACTTGTTATTCCACCCCCCTTAAGAGCAGATGTGCTACAGCGGCTGCATGAAGGACATCAGGGGATCTCAAAAGGCAGAGCAAGAGCAAAAGAATCCGTCTGGTGGCCGGGCATTTCCGCCCAGATAGGACAAATGGTGGAAAGGTGCGAACTATGTCAGAAACACAGATCACAGCTCAAAGAACCACTGGTGCCTACTCCCCTGCCGGACCGCCCCTGGCAGAAAGTTGGTATGGATCTATTTGAGTGGTCCAAGAGAGATTACCTGTTGATCATAGATTATTTCTCAAGATACATTGAGATAGCAGAGCTCAAAAGCACTTCGGCTGAGGTGACAATCAGGGCTATTAAAGAGGTCTTCGCCAGGCACGGGACTGCAGAGTTTGTCATATCAGACAACGGGCCGCAGTTTTCATCATCAGTGTTCAGAGAGTTTGCCAAAGAGAACAATTTCATACACATCACAAGCAGCCCCCGCTACCCTCAAGCAAATGGGGAGGCGGAACGCGCTGTACGGACCATCAAGGACTTGTGGAAAAAAGACAGTGATTACAGCAGAGCACTGCTGGCCTACAGGTCCACCCCATTGGTGCACGGGTTCTCACCAGCACAGCTGCTGATGGGAAGAAACTTGCGTTCATCTCTACCTCAATCAACGACCAAGCTGGATCCTAAGTGGCCAGACCTGCAGGCCTTTCGCGTGAAGGAGGAGAAGGGTAGGCATAGACAGGCCACAAACTACAACCTGAGACACCGCGCAAGACCTCTCCCAGCACTGACTGCTGGTCAAAAGGTCTGGATTACCACTGAGAGAACCACAGGAGCAGTCGTCCGATCAGCCAACACTCCAAGGTCATATATGGTAGAGACTGACAGGGGTCTCCTCAGGAGAAACAGAAGTCACCTCCGACCTATAGGGACTGTTACCAGAGTTGGTCGTGTGACAAAGCCGCCTGACAGAATGGACTTGTGAATAATGTTAACAATGACAGTTATGTTCCCATGAAAAGTGATTTGGGATGTTACAGTTCATAAGTCTTGATATACTGTGTTTCAGTATAATGATATACTGTGTTTCAGTTTTAGGTCATAAGTAAAACACATAGAAGTTGCACAACAGTTTATTTGAATGGAGAAAGAGTTTAGCTATAAGGGGGAGGTGTAGTAGTAGTAGGACTACTATTCCCAGGATGTTTAGCTCCCACAATGCAATGTGTGTAATGGGCTACGGGGTTCACAGTAAACAGAGATACGACTCGAAGCAACACATCGGTGTCCCGTGTTATCATTATTATACACATATCACACTCTTAGATATGCTGGAATACACATTTAGCAGATAACAGCCAACAGTTTCATTTTTTAGTTTGACTACCTTATAAAATTCACCTTCACATGGTATAAAACTAAAAGTTCACACAATCTGTCAGTAGCAGTTTGATGCAGAAAGAAATTTATTATTTATTATTTACATTTTTAAAAACATGGTGGGTGGATGGTGTTAGACAGAACGTCCTGCCTCCACAGAAACACTATCCAAATCTAAAAGAGGCAGTACATCACGTGGGACCAGATACTGGGCCATGTTGGGGAGTCCGGACACCACACAGCAGCTCAGAGCACTGCGGCCGATCCCCATGTCAGAGACCTCGGACCACTCACCAGTGGTCACGTTGTAGCCAGGGCTTGACGCTTCGCATTTTCCCAAGTAGCACGTGTGCTACTAAGTTGAAAAATCTAGTAGCACACAAGTAATTTTAGGGGCACAATGAAAAGTTACCAACTAATGTGTTTTTCTTTAATAAAGTGATATGAGGTCAACGAGAAGGCATTTATAAGCAAAACAATTAAATTCATAGCTTTTTAGTTATATTCTCTAAAGAGTGCAGAGAGAATAATACTGTAACAACTCATGTAGTTATTTATTGGTGCAAATCTGCACAGTGCAACTGAGACAGTATCAAAACAGCAAGTAAAATCAAAAAGTGCATAGAATAATATTGTAACAACAAGTACTGACAACAGACTTGAACTTATTTGGCCTGTGTATAACATATAACACAGAACGTTCACAGAATGATTGAAATTAACCAATTAGTTACAACCCAGTAGTAATGCACAATCAAAGTCTGCTCAGTCTCTTTAAACACAAAGGATATCGTCCCAGCAGCTTTTGTAATCTGGTCGTCTGGCCCGTTTGGAGGTCAGCCAGCGGTCCACTGCAGGAGTTGGATCGAATTCCTCGACCGAAGGCCCTCCAAGCTGATCCTCATCAGGTCTTCAGTTGTCGAGACCGCAAGGCTGCTTCTTTTGGAATTCTTGATCCGGTTTTGGGCTGAAAAACCTCTCTCACACTGGGCAGCTGAGATCGGCAGCACCAGCATGATCTTTACCAACTCCAGTATGTTCTAAGGGAGAAGATAACATTTTAAATTAATTTCAACTCACCTTTAATTCATCAAAACCAATATGCAACTATACAATGCTTAAATTGTGATTTTGTAATGTTGAAAGGTGTGTTTTTTTAATCATCTTCTAAAAGTTCTCTATTATGCCAGAGTGCAATGAAATTTTAAAATTTTAAATTTTTAAATTAGAAACATAATGTCTAAGAATGAATATGTCTGGACTATCCGGCCTTACTTTGTATTCTTGCTTGTAGGGGTCCTTCGTTAGCAGCATCTGCCACAAGCCAGTGTAGGTTTTGTCCCGGAAGTTCTGGCTTACCAGGACTTTGAGCTGTCGCCATTCATCTTGGACTGCAGCTGTATTGCACCGTGCACTGAAGGATAGAGCAGAGCAATTGAGTTTGCACGTATGCAACACGTATTTCAAATAACAATACAGTGTCTTATCAAATACATTCTTACCCTGTTAGAGGCTTCTCAAAATGCCCCAGCAGCTCTTCCACGCTGTCATCCCCGAATGTGAGAAGGTTGGCTGGATCTTCTGGCCATGTGTCAGGTTTAGGACTTTGAAGCAGTCCAGTGTTGTATGGATGGCATCATCCTTCACCAAACCACCAAACCTGGCTTTGATAGCATCCACACTGATGTTCACGGCAGCTTCCACGTGATGCTTGAGCTGTGGATGTGTGAGGCTGATGACATCCCCCTTCAGTGTCATTCCCTTCAAAAGACAAGTACACACTTGAATCATGGCTGTGATGTCATTGGTATGTGCATTTCCCTAATGCTCAAACCCATCTTCTATATATCCAATACACTGATTCTGAAGGTCCCTGCCATAATCCTTAAGACACACACCACACTGATTTATGCTAAACACACCTGGAATCTCATCTCATCTCCCTGCTGCTGAGCAAAGGCAGTCTGGATCTTCTCAAGCAAGCCACCTGGCTTTGGCTTTGTCTTGAGTGCCTCCAGACTGGTTACAGTCTTTTTCAAAACTGTGGTGGCTTGGGGGAGGATCAAATCATTCCTCTGTAGTGTGAGGCTGAGGGTGGCTAGCTCCTCGAACAGGTCACAAAGAAAGTGGGAAAATACACAGAAAAGTGTAGTCTCCATTTCTTTCTTTATCTGTTGTGTAGTGAGTAAAGGAGTAACACAATACAAATTTAGTTCAAAATATACTCATTGGCCATCTGTTATTGATTATAAAAGTTAAGTGTGACATTTGCACCTCTTCTTCTTCATCTAACTTAACTTTAAGTTAATTTATGTACCAGTTCAGCTGTGGCTAACAATCATCACCAGAAAACAAACCTTTTTTGCCCGCCCTTGAACTTCAGCAGAATTGGACTGTGAGGCTGCCACTTGCTCCATATGTTGAAGTACCACAGAGTATTGATCATGGTCACTGGCGAGGTCCTTTCCCGGTCCATGTCGCAGGAACACCTTCAATGCTCGGTGTATGTGTGGGATCCAACGGGTTCCCTTGACACCGCTGGGACTGCACATGTTCACTCCAAGTAGTTCTCCGAGAGCATAGAGCTCTCGTTTTAACTTGCCACTCATGTGGTAGGTCTTCCAAATAAGATGAAGGAGATCATACACTACTGCCACTTTAGCTTCCTTCTTCTGTAAATTGAGGATGGCCAATTCCAATCTGTGCAAGAACCAGACAACATTGATTGCACAGTTAATAATCCTACATATTACATAATCTCTCTCTACTCATTCACAAATACTGTGTGTGTTGAGAGACAGACACACACTGAGCAGATGTTTTTTTTTTTTTTTTTACTAATTTGGTGAGAGAAGCATTCTAACTAATGCTAATAATACAATCTGAAGACTTCAGCTATCCTGCTCAGCTTGTGTTCCATAACTCCATTCAGTTCTGTATTGCCTTTTATTCCATTCAGTTATATATTATTTCTATTCAGTTAACTGTGAGTAGGAATGCTGCATTTAAATGTAACTAGTTAACTTGTGATTACAAAGCTGTGTGGCATACAGTGGATGGGAATGATGTGGCTTCCTGCCTCGTTTTGCAGGTGGGCAATCACACCATTACGGATGCCCATGTTGACGCTGGCCCCATCAGCACCGAAAGCGACACATTTCTTCATCCATTCATGTCCTGGGCAGTCTACTGCATCAAAGGCAGCCTTGGTAGCATTCAAGACTCCTGGAAAAACCATAATTAAAAAAGACACTTAATTCTCTTAATAAAAAATGCTATCATATTTACAGCTTTACAATGTTACACGAAATTGATAAAATAATTTCTGAAATTTCTGAAAAAGAGAAACAACTTTCTTACCAAGGGCATGAGAATGTTCCAGTGTCTGTTGGCCAACCAGAATGTTAGTTGGCTTGCCATTCTCTAATAGCCGCACATAGACAATTTCACATTCAGTGTTTGAGATGTCGCTGTCTCCATCGATCAAAACGGCCAGGTACGGTGCTGCTCTCAGAGTCACTGCAAGGCTTTGTTTCATCGTGTCTGCAATCTGTCCTATCATTTCTGCACACCTTTTGTCATTGTCATATGTTGGATTGATGTCCACTCCGTTTTCTTTGTGTAGGACCATCAGCGGATGAAACTTCACAAAGGGCAGCTCTTCTTTGGCAATATGAAATGCAATGTTAAATTTGATCTTGAGCTGTCTTCTTGTATCCTCTTCAGAGAGCACGACCTGTCTTCTCACAGCCACCTGCAAGGGTGTTTGTTGTGACGCTATGAATGCGTCTCTGGACGCGGTATGCCGATGCGATTGACTGTGCTTTACTACAGTATCTCGTTTAAAGTTTGCGTTGCCTGTAACAAAAACGGACTTGCCAGCGACTTGCTTCTGCGCTTTGCAGTACTTACAGTACATTAAATCATGTTCGAAAAGGAGCCACGGGAATGTTTTCTGCCAGTCCGAGTTGAATCTGTACTTTTTGCGGTGGGGAATGGCAGCGCTATCACCTTCTTCTCCGGTTTCTTCAGTCACGTTCTCGTTTCCTTCTTCATCCAACTCTACCTCATCCTCGTCCTCGTCGACCATTTCGGCCTCGGTGCCTGGGTTAAGAGCTTCTGGCTCTGTCGCCCTTTTAAAATATTAACTAATACGCTTCATAGTTATACCGTTATGTGTGGTCTTTGTTTGATGTTTGTTTGTGGAGCGTCATTTCTAAGTGGTCATTTCTAACCTCCTGCATGGATGAAATGAGACTCCACTGGTTTGTCTCGGGGTTATAGCGCTCTGCAGTGGAGAGTCGTTGATGCCCGTCGTACCCTCCCATGGCATAGATGCACCCGTTGAGTGTAGTGACGCTCACATAGCAGCGGTGGAAAAACATGGGCGACACCTCATGCCAGGTTTTTGAGCCGAGGTCGAACCTGCACACGCTGTTTAAACACTCCAACATGTCGAAGCCCCCAACGCAGTAGACGCTCCCGTTGAGGAAGGCGGTGCCATGGTAGGCACGAGGACGCTCCAGATGCTGGGTCAAGCTGATCCAGTCGTTGGTGTGGACGTTGTAGGCCTCGATGCTGTCAGTCGGATCGCCGCCACTCCAGCCTCCGATGGCCAGCAGGACGGCGTTTGGAAGGTGAGGACGGGCGAGATGGTGGTAGACATCAGGCTGGTTTTGCATGACTTCTATGGCTTCCCTGACCATGCGCTGGCAGTCTGCGTTGTTATTCACCAGCTCATTAGACATCACACTGATCCTCATGTACTCTGTACCCATGGAGGCCAGCCGCACCTACAGAGAAAACAGGACAGAATGTTTGAATAGAAGTTCATGGACGGCAGTACTTTAGGCTGGTCCTTGACTCTAGAGGTGGCCCTACAGACTACTGTTCAATCAGGATGAAACCACGGAGAAGAAATCATGTGACAGGAAGTCATCCTACCTTAGATAAGAGCACAGCGATGTGGTCTCTTCTTTCCTGCAGTGAGCTGGCGATCCAGCGGAGGACGGCCTCATACACAGTCCTCTCGTCTCTCACTCTGAGGTCGTCTCTGTTCAGGATGGCGCTGAGTTGCTGCACAGAGAGCTGCGGGAACTCTTCAGAGGAAACGAGCGCCTCAAAGTGGTCGACGATGAAGCTGTAGGCCTGGCGGTGCAGTTCGGGGCAGAAGCAGACGGCGGTGAACTGGCAGATGCCGATGCAGTTCTCTGGGCAGAGCTGGCTCTCCAGGAAGTCGCAGCACTTTTTCACAACTCCCATCACATTAAACTGATCGGCTGCTAGAAGCAGCTCCTGAACGTTGTCCTCCGTCACTGAAACGGAGCCGGTGTATGCAAAGTCGATGAGGAGCTGCATCATGTCAGGAGTCAGGCCGGGGATGTTGAAGACCTTCTTGTCTGAAGAAGACCAGCGTTGGAAGAGAGCTCTGTGGGTCAGGATGAAAACACAAAGAAGAAGAAAGAGAAACTGACGTCAGCTGTTCCTTCTTTGCTTCACACTAATAACTAGGATAAGAATATAGTGGGGCGCTTTTCAAAACAGCAGCAGAGTGAAATATGACTGATATCAAGGCTCCTCCCAGTTTACTTTAAACCACAACACTGACAAACCCAACACGCTGAATGACACACATGAAGTCTATTAAATAAATGACATCTGGAATGGAAATAGTGAATTATATGCATTTTGTAACAGATGTGTAACTTTTCTGAATGAACTCCATTCTAAAATCTGCTTTAAAGTACAATAGTATGGAACTGAGAGACCAGCAGCTCAAATTCTACTTCACATTTTTAAAAAACAACAAAACAATAACACGTTTGGCAAACATCATAAATCCAACTTGAGCTGAGTCTACAACCGATGTACAAACTTCACATGTTGGAAGTTGATATGAGATGAATGGAAACAAGAAACCTCATTTGAGATGATATCCAGTCAAGTCATTATAATTATAAAAACTATAGACAGACAGGGAAACTACACCACTGGTTGAATTCTGAATGATCCTTTCAAATATGTTACAAATATTCTCGTAGCCGTCTATCAGGTGTTTAATGTCCTCTTGTTTTGTTTTAAATCACAAATGCTCTATGAGCTTGTTACGTGTTGTGGCTGTTCTCTCAGACTTCACATCGCTAATCAATCAATTTGCTGTTACTTTCTGCTCATTTGAAGGATATAAATTCACAAGTTTCCCCCCTAATATCAGATAATGTACTCACTCGAAGTAGAGGCTGCATCGACAGAGGAAGATCTTGTGGATTTGAAATTCCACGTCTTCAACAGTGATGACTGCGTCGCAAAACGTTCCCTCCAGACGTAAATCATTGAACCCTGAGGCAGGAAACAGGAAAGAAGAGTGGCGTTGATCGGCCATCTTGATTTGCTGATGATAGAGTTGTTGTCTCTGGTTGTTGGTTTATGTGGAGATCAAGAGAGAGACTGGACACCTTCACAGATTACACTTCTAGAATAGATGCTCATCACATCACTGTGGTTTGTGATTGATGCAGAATGTTATTGTTCAAATGTAGTTTGTATGTGTTTAACTGCAGCTTCCATCAGTCAGACAGCAGGTGAAGGTTCACTAAGGTGGCAGCAAAATCAAGATGGCCGATGACCCCATCTCCATCCCTCTTTGACAGAACTTAAAATACATGTGCGTGTTCAATTATTTATGATAAATCTGAGTATTATAATGAAATGGATCCTCAATACATTACAAACAGAAATCCACAGTGCACAAATCTAAACCATTTTAGTGGAGATCTTATAATTACTATGCTTATAGTAGATTGATAAAAATAACACAATATATCTTTTGGAAAAGCATGTAGCAAAACATTTTCACCCAATTCTAATCCAATAGTAATAATAACAACAATAATAATAATACATTTTATTGATCAGATTATTGAGAGCTTTGTAAATGATGAGGAGGATCTTGAAGTGGATATGCTGCTTTATTGGGAGCCAGTGAAGGTGTTGCAGGATGGGTGTAACGCATTTCTTTGAGTAACTTACACTTTGACTTCTAAAGAAGTCTCTTATGTCCACTTTTCTTATTTTTAGACATCCTGGCTGCATCTAATTACCAAACACAAATACGCACGCGCGCACATACGCACACGGACACCGATTCAAACGTAAATGTAAATGAAACCTCTGATATTAACATCCTTCTAGCTGACGTCAACCAGGCAGAACAAACTCCCAACTTCCAGTAGCGGACTCCTGTAGGACTCCTGACCGCAGACTAGCAGACCGGTGTGCAAGCAAGAAGGCGTGACGGCGGGAACGGCCAATCACACAGGCTTCAGCTTGAGCGGCCGTTTTCCGCCTGGTCCTAGTGCTTGACATGTCTCTGTGTACTATAGCTAACATTAGTTTTTTTCTGCCTTCAATGAAGTAAAGCGACACATTTTTTGGCAGTAACGATAACGGCGTTATAATAATGAGATGAGTTATCAATGAGATTACTCCATCCATCCATCCATTGTCTACCGCTTATCCTGTATTTAGGGTCACGGGGGGGGGGGGCTGGAGCCAATCCCAGCTGCAATGAGATTACTCGTTACTGAAAAAAGTAGCGGCGTTACTAACGCCGCTACTTATAATGCCGTTATTCCCATCACTGTCTATATCTAGGTTTGTCTCTGGGAAACATGGGAGGAACTGTGCTGTGTGCCTGAAGAGGATGACGATGGCAGGTTTTCTTCTCATTAACTAATGCATGTGTGGATTTACGTATATTATTTGACTAAAGATGTGTTTCTAAAACACTCCTCCTACAGTTGATGCTGATCAGAGTCAGTCCAACTACTTTAAAACATGCCTGGATAAAAGTGATACGTTTACATTCCAGTGTGTTCATTTCCAGGGAGTGGAGTGTGTTCATGCATGTTAGCATGTCTGGCTGCAGGCTGACAGCTTACTGATGACTGGGTTTTGTTGTTTGGTTTCCTGTTTTATTTTGTAGTCCTTCTGTCTTGTGTTGTCATGTGCTTTGCTTCCTGTCTTGGTTTCACTGCTTTTCTGTCTCCCAGCTGTGTCTCATTGTCTCGTCAGCCTGGCCTCTCGTTCTCCCCAATCACCATAGCCTGCCCTTGTGTTTCCACACCTGTCTGTCGTTGAACCTAATCCACCCTTATGTATTTAGTCTGTGTTTCCTTTCAATCTTGGCTTGGTCGTCTGTTTTATCCCGGATGTGTGTCCACCACCTGATCTGTCCTGCCTGTGTCCTGGTCTTTGTCTGGATTATTGTTTGAGTTTTGTCCGCTTTGGATTGGATCTTTGTTTTTTTGATAGTGTTTTTGCCCCTGTGGCCTCCCTGAGTTTTTGGACTTATCATTTAAATAAGCATTTTAACTGCATTTGGGCCCATACCTCCTTCAATCATAGTACATCCGTGACAAAAACACGACCACATTAACAAAAACACAACCACGTTAACACATTGTGGGAGTCTTTGGCCAAATCCGAATGTCCCCCTAAGGTCTAAGTCCTGAACCCTCAGGGACTTACCTGACGTCACCTGGTAAACGGTTGAGTGTGAGAGGCTGTGAGGACTTGAAATGGTAGAAATACAAATGGGACAGCACTCGGATTGTCACTTTACTTTGATGACACAAAATATATTATCTAAAAGTGTTGGGTTTTATTTCACGTTTTACAGCCTGATCTGAACGTCTTCCAGACTCTTATCATCCCAGACCAGTCGTAACTCAAATAATGTGTTTACTTTAATAAGCTAAATTAAAATAACTGCTTGATGATTAAACCAGGTGTGTAGGCTATGATGACATGCCTATGATTTCAAGTGTTTTATGTTCCATTTTAAATCTTTAATGTTAAAGTTTCTGCTTAAATGTAATATTCCACACATGTGGTGTCCTATTTGTTTACCTTTTTTTTAAGTCCTCCGGGCTTTCCCTGGTAACCCTGTGTTTCACGTTGCAACGCTATGAACTGTGGGTAATTCCCTCAGGCAAAGTCAGCATCGATGCTGATTTACGTAAGTGGGCATAAAGGACTCAAAATGTCCACGAGCGAGTCCTCGTGCACGATGTGACCGTCAGGGACTCAATGGGAACGCACATTAAAGTCTGTGAGTCTGTGAGGGGTGACGTTGGGATTTGGCCTTTTTCTCTGAGGAAGGTTCCTAACTGAAGACGTGACCCGGAAGTAAACAAGTGGCCGCCATGATAAGAGCCGTTCAGATTCTCTAAATGCAAAGGAAAGGAGCTCCAATGATCCTTTCAGAGCTCCTTTAGGATACAACAGAACTTCCTTTACCAAAGGAAAGGAGCTCCAATGATCCTTTCACATCTCCTTTAGGATACAACAGACCTTCCTATACAAAAGGAGTTAAAGTGCTACACACCTCCGCCGTTCATGAAAACAAACCATATGCATATTTAACAATCACTTTCATGCAGACATATAGTAATTGGAATTGTGTTGATAAATGTGTCTATTATAAGTGAAGGAGTTGCATTCATGAAGGACCACAAGTTGCATTTATGGACAGTTTGCAGTCTTGGTTTTGGGACACTCTGGTCTGAGTCTCATCAACGGCCCTAACTTTACCCTCAGGATCTACTTTTAACTCACATTCTTTGTATTATTATTTTATTTGAACATGTTCTCATGTAACTTCCTTATTACACAGAGCTTTTGTCTTTTTCTTATTTCAGTCGTTTGATTTGAATCCACACATTCTCTCTTCTTGATCTTAATCCATTTCCTTTTGGAGAATATTATGCGTTACTCACTGCGTCTAGGCCGAGGTGAAGCTGACGATAAAATAGTGGCAAAACGCCTCCGACCTTTATTTGCGTCCGCAGTGTCGGAGTTGCCCAGAGCCGAGATGCAGCCAGCGGACGCTTCTCTTCTTCCAAGCCTGTTGGTGACGCCGGATTCAATTCAACGGAGGTTCACTGCAGCAAAGTCAACATTTATACACGTTCACATGCATCATGCAGCCGTCTTCATCAGCTGGTCTGTGTATCTCTCAACATCACCCAAGAGCAAGCGTTATAAAGCGTTGATGAATGGAAAATCACAGCTGCAGCATCATCATAGTTTATAATTCCTTAGTGGATTTAGCAGGAGCATTTTCTCCAACAATGAAGAAACAGTTTAATATGTTTTTTTATTTGTAATATGTTAAATACATTATGTTTTCTATTCTAATCTGTGTGTGCTCTGTGTTTCATGTTGATGGTTTCCACTGGACAGCAACTAGTTGCTCCAGTCACTAATGCATGTTCCTCAACACGACAAGGTTCAGTCTAAAGACAAAGCCATCCCGATATACTCCATTCATTTAAGTACATTTACACAAACATTAATACATTTACAACAAGTACAAGGAGGAATGAACCTGACTGATTACAAACTGCAATGTTTTCATTCACATCTTTGCATTGACTCTGAATGTAATCGCACCGCTTTGTGTTTGTTGTGAACAGTTTCAGAGACGCAGAGACACTGATGATCCAGACCCGACTGTAAACCCAGGATAAAGAGGTTCAGTGAATGTGGTGTTGAAGGTGTGGAGGTGGATCAGTTTGTCAGAGGAGACTCTGTAGAAGGTCAGAGTGCCAGCAGGACAGTCCAAGTACACTGCTACCACACCAGAGGAGGAGGAGGAGGAGGAGGAGGAGATGTATGTTTCTTTGCTTTTGTGCCAGACAGAGTAACGACCATCATAACAACTCAGACACCAGGACTGATCATTCCATCCAAACCCAGAGTCGTTTCCTCTCCTCTTGATTCCTCTGTAACTCACTGATATATCAACATCTCCTCTCCACTCGACCTCCCAGTAACAGCGACCAGTCAGACCGTCTCTACACAGCAGCTGAGGCCATGAGACAAATCTGTCTGGATGATCTGGATATGACTGGTGGTCTGACACATATGTCACCTTCCTGTTGGTGTCATCCAGTTTGAGGTTTCTGCTGACTGTGTTTGTGTCCAGTTCCAGTTCACAGACATCTGATGGAGAGAACAAACACAATGCAGCTAAAGGTTATTGTTGGAGACAATCGGGTGTTTTTTGGTGTGTGTTTTGAAAGCTTAATAAATATACTTTGGGTATTAGTATATGACATCACAAGGGGGCGGTAACTTGATGGTGATGGGTCACGTCACCCATTTCATTGATAAATAGACACCGGTGTGTAGTGGTGTGTGTTTTGTTGGATCGCAGAGAAAAACACAGTGTTGGGGAACTAGCAGGAGCAGATTCAGTTATTAATAGATAATTATTAATATCAATACTCAGTCTCAATATAAAGGAGTTTGTACTCAAATGCCAATAATTAATAACTATTAGAATATGAGTACAAACAGTTGAAGGATTTGTGAATTCTTCACAGAGAAGAGGTTGATATCATTCATTCTTATACAACATTAATAAACACAGCAGTATGTTCATAAGGGGTTTATTAACAATAAACAAAGAAACATACACTAAGTCGAAGTGGCCTATCTAACTAAATACTATACAAGTGTGTGTGTGTGTGTGTGTGTGTGTGTGTGTGTGTGTGTGTGTGTGTGTGTTACAAGATGGTGGCTGTGGTTGTCGACCAGTCAGCCATGTGGAGTGGGGGTGTTCTTTGTGGGAGGCCGTGTGGTCCTGCCTGGAGAACAGGTTTCTATATATGTGTATAATTAGTGTAATATATGTAGAGCCGTTAGGAAAGTTGGATTAGTGAGAACGCAACCTGTCTGTTCTGGATCACTGACGATCAACAGACTAAACAAAAACACGACAAAATTACATCGTTGGTCCTAAAAATATCACAGTTTGGCCTTAAATTACTAAAGATGGACACCAGACCAACCTGTGGTCTGGTCTCTGGACTAATGTGAGCTACTATCTAGACCTCTGGGGGACCACAGACAGTCTCTGGTTCCTCCACATAGTCTGGTCTGGTCTCTGGACTAATGTGAGCTACTATCTAGACCTCTGGGGGACCACAGACAGTCTCTGGTTCCTCCACATAGTCTGGTCTGGTCTCTGGACTAATGTGAGCTACTATCTAGACCTCTGGGGGACCACAGACCCTGGTTCCTCCATTTAGGATTCAGGGACGTCAGGACGACAGGAGGACGATCTCAACGCTGAGACGCTTTAGAGACACAGAGGAATTTATCTCTTCAGTTGAAATATTTAAACATAAACCCGACTACGTGAATGTTGCGTGTTTGTCTCCGTTGCCGTCCGGCAGGAATTGGCGTCCGTTTGCGTCTCTGCGTTGACTTTGTGTGTAATTGAAGGTGAAAATGTGGCGTTTGCTGTGAACACAACACGACATCTTTACAGCCACGAAGAAACAAACGCTGCATCCTGATAGAAACGTGATCATCGGATTTCAGTCATGAACACGTTCAAATCTGGAGCAGCTGAGTTACTGAAGACATACTCACACTTCCTCAGACCAGGTCTCAGTCTCTGCTGTCCCCCATGGTCCACCCTGCAGGAAGACATTCAAAGACCTCAATCAGGTCCACCATTAAACATGAACCCCAGTTCCTCAGTCAGAGACGGAGACACAGTCTGGAGCTGTTGTCCATCTGTCCTCACCTGAGTGTCCAGTCTGAAGTCTGTCCATCTGTCCTCACCAGAGAGTGTCCAGTCTGAAGTCTGTCCATCTGTCCTCACCTGAGAGTCCAGTCTGATGTCTGTCCATCTGTCCTCACCAGAGAGTCCAGTCTGATGTCCGTCCATCTGTCCTCACCTGAGAGTCCAGTCTGATGTCTGTCCATCTGTCCTCACCAGAGAGTGTCCAGTCTGAAGTCTGTCCATCTGTCCTCACCTGAGAGTCCAGTCTGATGTCTGTCCATCTGTCCTCACCTGAGAGTGTCCAGTCTGATGTCTGTCCATCTGTCCTCACCTGAGAGTGTCCAGTCTGAAGTCTGTCCATCTGTCCTCACCTGAGAGTGTCCAGTCTGATGTCTGTCCATCTGTCCTCACCTGAGTGTCCAGTCTGATGTCTGTCCATCTGTCCTCACCTGAGAGTGTCCAGTCTGATGTCTGTCTATCTGTCCTCACCTGAGAGTGTCCAGTCTGATGTCTGTCCGTCTGTCCTCACCTGAGAGTGTCCAGTCTGATGTCCGTCCATCTGTCCTCACCTGAGAGTCCAGTCTGATGTCTGTCCATCTGTCCTCACCTGAGAGTGTCCAGTCTGATGTCTGTCCATCTGTCCTCACCTGAGTCTCCAGTCTGATGTCTGTCCATCTGTCCTCACCTGAGAGACCTGTCTGATGTCAGTCCATCTGTCCTCACCTGAGAGTGTCCAGTCTAATGTCTGTCCATCTGTCCTCACCTGAGAGTGTCCAGTCTCCAGTGTGGACCCTCCAGTCCAGCAGACAGCAGCTTGACTCCTGAGTCTCCTGGATGATTGTAGCTCAGGTCCAGCTGTCTCAGATAGGAGGGGTTGGAGTCCAGAGCTGAGGCCAGAGAAGAACATCCGTCCTCTGTGATCAGACAACCTGACAGACTGAAGACACACACTTCTGTCACTTCTGGGGACTTTACATAGACTTATGTCCATTTGTCCACTTTTTAAAATGAGAAAAAGTGATATTTGTCTTTTGTTGTGTTGATGTTGTACTGGGTGGGATAAGCGTGGCTGAGTGATGGACAGTGATGGACAGAGGAGGACGTTAAAAGAAAGAAAAGAGACGAGCTGAAATAATTGAGAGAGAAATTGAAGCGTTAGAAAAGAGAAGAAACAACAGTTGAAACAGTCTATGTGGTCTGTCTTCAGACCTGGTGTGCCAACAAAGATCTGGTATTGATTTTAAACCATCTAGCAAAGAAAAAAGGCTGTAATTCAATAACATTTCAACAATGTTTATAGTTTTCATATTGAACTGGAGGAATTATGAATAACAAGTTCTCTGATAATAACAGTAAAATACAAACACAGCTTTGAAAATGTGCTTCTTAAGAGTCTCAGAACATATGAGGCATTCAGGTGTTCAACTGCCAGTTGGAAGAAAAGAGTGTCTTGATTCAAAGCTCTGTTCTCACTGTCAGCGTTCCTCTTTGAGAGCAGCCGTGTGAACTTATCTATCGACTCTAGATCTCACCGACCTGACTGACGTTCATCACCTCCACTCTCTGATCCATCTGTCAGCTGTCAGTGAGTCTCCTCAGTTGTCACCATAGAAACGTCACTCACAGAAACTCCAGTTTGCACAGATTTGATTAAGTTCAGAGTTAACGTTTCACCCCGTTGCATTACTGGGTAATTTAGTGTTTGTGAGTAGCAACCAGTGAGATGATTTAGCCTCCAACCATCTGAACCAGTGTAGTGATGTTAACGCTGCAGCAGTAAAATGGAAACGCTCCGTCATCATTTAATAATTCTCAATGATCTATCAGTTATGGGTCTGGGTCCTGATAGGACGGGGTCTGGATCTGGGCCAAGCTCCACCTCTTATTGACCCTTGCTATAGGCAGTGTTGGGCAAGTTACTTCAAAAGCGTAATGCATTATTTATTACTTGTTACTGTCATTTCAAAGTAATTAGTTACATTACAATATTACTGTCTTTGAATTGTAAGGCATTACACTACTTTTACATTACTTTTCGCCAAAATAAAAGGACATTTTTGTTCTCGATAGATCTTCTTGTGTTCAATGCAGCTCATTACACAGCAGGATGTGATGTTTTTCGCTTCAAAATAAAAGAACAAAAAACGGAAAATGACTCTTATCCCGTTATTCGTTTAAAAAACGGAAAACGAGAAACAGAAAACGACTCGTTAACTGATATTAGATATTGTGTTCATGAATGGGATTCGGGGATGAAATAACAGGGCCATTTTTCATTCCAGATTTGCTGTACGTCTTTTTTAATGACCCGGAAGGCGCTGCGAAATTACCTGAAAGCCTACCTGAGACATTTAGGGGAGCTCTAAAACACTGTTCATAAACGCTCTGACAGCGTCTGACGCTCACGTTTTGAAATAAACCTACTGTTTTAAACTCGCACCAAAAGCGTTATGACGCGGACATAAAAGCGGTTCAAAACCGACGGGGAGAATCGGAGCCTCCGCCTTTTCGCCGCCGCCCCTCAGCTGTTGATCCTCGGTGTGCCGGGGTCGGCTGCGCTCTGACCGACCGGGAGCCGCTCCGTGAGTCGGTGTCCAGCTCATGGAGCCTGCTAACAACAGCGCTTAATTAACATAGTGTAGAGTCACAGGGACCGGCTTTCACACTTTTCCAAAAGTGGAGCGTATGCACATCTCACGATCGCGAATGTAGAGTCAATTGATTTCGGGTTTAAAATGCATTGTAACGTCATCATAAATGTGTGTGCACATGTTGGTGTTAAAATGGTGTTTTGTCTCCGCCGTGCAGACGAGTTAGAAGCTTTAAACTTTGAATTAAAACTGTCAGCAGCATCAAAATGTCTGGTTGGTTCATGTTCAGTTGTCAGAGTTGATATTCCAATCAGGCTTCAACCTCTGGTTCAGAAAAGTGAAGTCAAGCCTGAAGGTCCTTAAAGCTGCATTCTCTCTGCTGGCCACTAGGGGGTGTTTTCATGAATAATATGTCTTCATTGCATCTGCATAGCTTTGAGTCTGCATGTGGGTCCTCCCTGCTGCTTCAGCCACCGTGACAACAATATTAGTTCATTTCATATAAAACTCAATAAACTCAACTGTATAGAAAGTGGTTCAAACTGGCTCCACCTTGACAGCAGAGACAGTCTGGTGTTGTAGTTCAGGCTCACATGTTCATGGAGTGACGTTCACAAACGTAGACTGACGTTTGCAACAGCATTTATAAACACCAGGTGGATTTATAAAACTATTAAAACATGGAACGGCAGGGAAAAGATAAAAAAGAGGTTTGGTTTTGATAAAAGTTTTGTTTTGTTCTTTTGCTGGCAAGTCGTTAGCAGCAGAAACAGTATTTCATCAGCCGTGTTAACAGATTAGTAGCAAACGTGTCTTTTTAGGAATACATGAATATAAATAACTGAATATTTGGTGCATGTAAACGCATCATTTAAAGCTTCATAGGTAAACTTCTCAAAGTAGTTGAATCTGACCTGAGAGTTTCCAGTCGACAGTGTGGACTCTCCAGGCCAGCAGACAGCAGCTTCACTCCTGAATCCTGCAGGTGGTTGTTACTCAGGTCCAGGTCTCTCAGACTGGAGGACTGGGAGCTGAGAACTGAGGACAGACCTTCACAGCTTCTCTCTGAGAGGTTACAGACACTGAGTCTGAAGAGGAATCAGAAATTAGTGATGAAACAATTACAAACAACTGTTCATCACCTCAGGTTCTAACTGACATTATTATCATAATGAAGTTAAATGATGTTTAACATGTTTGTTCATCAGGTTATTGTTGCAGCTGGGTGGTGTATTAGGCTCCATGGTGAGGTTAACGTCACACTGTGCCATCTGTTTATTTCTGTCTGAGTCTTCTTTCAAGACTCTCACGTGACTCCGTTTCACCAATCAAACGCAGCCAGGCAGTCACATGACAGCACACAAACTCTCCACGCCCGGTTATAGATAGAACTCTTTTAACGTTTTTTTAATTCTAAATCCTTGTCATTCAGAGACAAATGTGCATAAATATGCAAGTGTATGTGCAATCATTTATGGAGGAGTCACAATATACCGCCCACTTTTTGAAATCCCCCCGACTTTTACCGTCTAACGTCAGTGAATCTGTCCTCACCTGAGTGTCCAGTCTGATGTCTGTCCATCTGTCCCCACCTAAGTGTCCAGTCTGATGTCTGTCCATCTGTCCTCACCAGAGAGTGTCCAGTCTGATGTCTGTCCATCTGTCCTCACCAGAGAGTGTCCAGTCTGATGTCTGTCCATCTGTCCTCACCAGAGAGTGTCCAGTCTGAAGTCTGTCCATCTGTCCTCACCTGAGAGTCCAGTCTGATGTCTGTCCATCTGTCCTCACCAGAGAGTGTCCAGTCTGAAGTCTGTCCATCTGTCCTCACCTGAGAGTGTCCAGTCTAATGTCTGTTCATCTGTCCTCACCTGAGAGTCCAGTCTGATGTCTGTCCATCTGTCCTCACCAGAGAGTGTCCAGTCTGAAGTCTGTCCATCTGTCCTCACCTGAGAGTGTCCAGTCTGAAGTCTGTCCATCTGTCCTCACCTGAGAGTGTCCAGTCTGATGTCTGTCCATCTGTCCTCACCTGAGAGTGTCCAGTCTGATGTCTGTACATCTGTCCCCACCTGAGTGTCCAGTCTGATGTCTGTCCATCTGTCCTCACCAGAGAGTGTCCAGTCTGATGTCTGTCCATCTGTCCTCACCAGAGAGTGTCCAGTCTGATGTCTGTCCATCTGTCCTCACCTGAGAGTGTCCAGTCTCCAGTGTGGACCCTCCAGTCCAGCAGACAGCAGCTTGACTCCTGAGTCTCCTGGATGATTGTAGCTCAGGTCCAGCTGTCTCAGATAGGAGGGGTTGGAGTCAAGAGCTGAGGCCAGAGAAGAACAGCCGTCCTCTGTGATCAGACAACCTGACAGACTGAAGACACACACACTTCTGTCACTTCTGGGGACTTTACATAGACTTATGTCCATTTGTCCACTTTTTAAAATGAGAAAAAGTGATATTTGTCTTTTGTTGTGTTGATGTTGTACTGGGTGGGATAAGCGTGGCTGAGTGATGGACAGAGATGGACAGAGGAGGACGTTAAAAGAAAGAATAGAGATGAGCTAAAATGATTGAGGGAGAAATTGAAGTGTTAGAAAAGAGAAGAAACAACAGTTGAAACAGTCTATGTGGTCTGTCTTCAGACCTGGTGTGCCAACAAAGATCTGGTATTGATTTTAAACCATCTAGCAAAGAAAAAAGGCTGGAATTCAATAACATTTCAACAATGTTTACAGTTTTCATATTGAACTGGAGGAATTATGAAGAACAAGTACTCTGATGATAACACTAAAATACAAACACAGCTTTGAAAATGTGCTTCTTAAGAGTCTCAGAACATATGAGGCATTCAGGTGTTCAACTGCCAGTTGGAAGAAAAGAGTCTGTCTTGATTCAAAGCTCTGTTCTCACTGTCAGCGTTCCTCTTTGAGAGCAGCCGTGTGAACTTATCTATCGGCTCTAGATCTCACCGACCTGACTGACCTTTATCACCTCCACTCTCTGATCCATCTGTCAGCTGTCAGTGAGTCTCGTCAGTTGTCACCATAGAAACGTCACTCACAGAAACTCCAGTTTGCACAGATTTGATTAAGTTCAGAGTTAACGTTTCACCCCGTTGCATTACTGGGTAATTTAGTGTTTGTGAGTAGCAACCAGTGAGATGATTTAGCCTCCAACCATCTGAACCAGTGTAGTGATGCTAACGCTGCAGCAGTAAAATGGAAACGCTCCGTCATCATTTAATAATTCTCAATGATCTATCAGTTATGGGTCTGGGTCCTGATAGGACGGGGTCTGGGTCTGGATCTGGGCCAAGCTCCACCTCTTATTGACCCTTGCTATAGGCAGTGTTGGGCAAGTTACTTCAAAAGCGTAATGCATTATTTATTACTTGTTACTGTCATTTCAAAGTAATTAGTTACATTACAATATTACTGTCTTTGAATTGTAAGGCATTACACTACTTTTACATTACTTTTCGCCAAAATAAAAGGACATTTTTGTTCTCGATAGATCTTCTTGTGTTCAATGCAGCTCATTACACAGCAGGATGTGATGTTTTTCGCTTCAAAATAAAAGAACGAAAAACGGAAAATGACTCGTATCCCGTTATTCGTTTAAAAAACGGAAAACGAGAAACAGAAAACGACTCGTTAACTGATATTAGATATTGTGTTCATGAATGGGATTCGGGGATGAAATAACAGGGCCATTTTTCATTCCAGATTTGCTGTACGTCTTTTTTAATGACCCGGAAGGCGCTGCGAAATTACCTGAAAGCCTACCTGAGACATTTAGGGGAGCTCTTAAACACGGTTCATTAACGCTCTGACAGCGTCCGACGCTCACGTTTTGAAATAAACCTACTGTTTTAAACTCGCACCAAAAGCGTTATGACGCGGACATAAAAGCGGTTCAAAACCGACGGGGAGAATCGGAGCCTCCGCCTTTTCGCCGCCGCCCCTCAGCTGTTGATCCTCGGTGTGCCGGGGTCGGCTGCGCTCTGACCGACCGGGAGCCGCTCCGTGAGTCGGTGTCCAGCTCATGGAGCCTGCTAACAACAGCGCTTAATTAACATAGTGTAGAGTCACACGGACCGGCTTTCACACTTTTCCAAAAGTGGAGCGTATGCCCATCTCGCGATCGCCCATGTAGAGTCAATTGATTTCGGGTTTAAAATGCATTGTAACGTCATCATAAATGTGTGTGCACATGTTGGTGTTAAAATGGTGTTTTGTCTCCGCCGTGCAGACGAGTTAGAAGCTTTAAACTTTGAATTCAAACTGTCAGCAGCATCAAAATGTCTGGTTGCTTCATGTTCAGTTGTCAGAGTTGATATTCCAATCAGGCATCAACCTCTGGTTCAGAAAAGTGAAGTCAAGCCTGAAGGTCCTTAAAGCTGCATTCTCTCTGCTGGCCACTAGGGGGTGTTTTCATGAATAATATGTCTTCATTGCATCTGCATAGCTTTGAGTCTGCATGTGGGTCCTCCCTGCTGCTTCAGCCACCGTGACAAGAATATTAGTTCATTTCATATAAAACTCAATAAACTCAACTGTATAGAAAGTGGTTCAAACTGGGTCCACCTTGACAGCAGAGACAGTCTGGTGTTGTAGTTCAGGCTCACATGTTCATGGAGTGACGTTCACAAACGTAGACTGACGTTTGCAACAGCATTTATAAACGCCAGGTGGATTTATAAAACTATTAAAACATGGAACGGCAGGGAAAAGATAAACAAGAGGTTTGGTTTTGATAAAAGTTTTGTTTTGTTCTTTTGCTGGCAAGTCGTTAGCAGCAGAAACAGTATTTCATCAGCCATGTTAACAGATTAGTAGCAAACGTGTCTATTTAGGAATACATGAATATAAATAACTGAATATTTGGTGCATGTAAACGCATCATTGAAAGCTTCATAGGTAAACTTCTCAAAGTAGTTGAATCTGACCTGAGAGTTTCCAGTCGACAGTGTGGACTCTCCAGGCCAGCAGACAGCAGCTCCAGTCCTGAATCCTGCAGGTCGTTGTTACTCAGGTCCAGGTCTCTTAGACTGGAGGACTGGGAGCTGAGAACTGAGGACAGACCTTCACAGCTTCTCTCTGAGAGCTTACAGCCACTGAGTCTGAAGAGGAATCAGAAATTAATGATGAAACAATTACAAACAACTGTTAATCACCTCAGGTTCTAACTGACATTATTATCATAATTAAGTTAAATGATGTTTAACATGTTTGTTCATCAGGTTATTGTTGCAGCTGGGTGGTGTATTAGGCTCCATGGTGAGGTTAACGTCACACTGTGCCATCTGTTTATTTCTGTCTGAGTCTTCTTTCAAGACTCTCACGTGACTCCGTTTCACCAATCAAACGCAGCCAGGCAGTCACATGACAGCACACAAACTCTCCATGCCCGGTTATAGATATAACTCTTTTAACGTTTTTTTAATTCTAAATCCTTGTCATTCAGAGACAAATGTGCATAAATATGCAAGTGTATGTGCAATCATTTATGGAGGAGTCACAATATACGGCCCACTTTTTGAAATCCCCCCGACTTTTACCGTCTAACGTCAGTGAATCTGTCGATCCTATTTAAGTTTCACTTTCAGTTGTGAATCAGTTCATTTCTGAATGTTTCTGATGTGAGATTCTGTTTGTAGCTGCTCATCACTCAGATTCTTGTGGGTCGAGTCATTCTTATGTCGACAAAACTCAGAGAAAAGTTAGAATAAATGTCTTCGACATGACTATCGATCACTGTGTGTGTGTGTGTGTGTGTGTGTGTGTGTCGGTGAAACAGACAGAGAGGAGAGACGCTGGATGAAGCGGTGAGCTGTGTTTTTTCTTTTCTTTCAGCTGAGGTGACAAACGCTTCATGTTAGAGAAAGCATTGATTTTTATGTAACTGGGGGGGTTAGCTGCCCTTCCAACGTCTATGCCTCCTGGTAGTCTCTCAGATCACCAGGTGCGGGGCCACAATAATCAGAATTTACTCAGAAGTTACTCAGTACTCGAGTAGTTTTTTCACTAAATACTTTCTTACCTTTACTGTTAAGTAACTATTTAGAACTACTTTTTACTTCTTTACCTTTTACAGTTGGGAAAACCAATCAAATGGTTCAGAATGCAGATAGAACCTTGTAATTCCAAGATGGTTTGTTGTTTTCTGAATGAAAAACTATATTTACAGAGCTTTGCTGGAGGCTTGGACCACCGGCAGCAGCCTCAGAAGAGCCTCCTCTGAAGCACAGTATTCCTTCAGGTCAAACACGTCCAGATGTTTTTCTGAAGACAGTAAGATGAAGACCAGAGCTGACCACTGACCAGCAGACAGTTCATCGGAGGAGAGACGTCCTGAAGTCAGATACTGTTGGATCTCCTCCACCAGAGAACGATCATTCAGTTCATTCAGACAGTGGAACAGATTGATGCTTCTCTCTGGAGACAGATCCTCATCAACCTTCTCCTTGATGTACTGGACTGTTTTCTGATTGGTGTGTGAGCTACTTCCTGTCTGTGTCAGCAGACCTCGTAGGTGTTTCTGATTGGTCTCTAGTGACAGACCCAGAAGGAAGCGGAGGAACAGGTCCAGGTGTCCGTTTGGACTCTGTAAAGCCTTGTCCACAGCTCTCTGGTGCAGATGTGTTAGTTTAGGTTTGTGTCTGGAGACTTTAAACAACAATGAGGTTGTTTGTTTTTCTGCCATCAGATTGACACCAGACTTGATGAAGGTCAGATGGACATGAAGAGCAGCCAGAAACTCCTGAACACTCAGATGGACGAAGCAGAACACCTGGTCCTGGTACAGTCCTCTCTCCTCTCTGAAGACCTGTGTGAACACTCCTGAGTACACTGAGGCTGCTTTGATATCGATGCCACACTCTTTCAGGTCCGTTTCATAGAAGATCAGGTTTCCTTTCTGCAGCTGCTCAAAAGCCAGTTTTCCTAGATACTTAATCATCTTCCTGCTCTGTGGACTCCAGTGTGGATCCGTCTCAGCTCCTCCATCATACTTGACGTTCTTCAGTTTGGACTGAACCACCAGGAAGTGGATGTACATGTTGGTCAGGGTCTTGGGCAGCTCCCCTCCCTCCCTGGTCTTCAACACGTCCTCCAGAACTGTAGCAGTGATCCAGCAGAAGACTGGGATGTGGCACATGATGTGGAGGCTTCGTGAGGTCTTGATGTGGGCCATGATCCTGTTAGCCTGCTCCTCTCTGAACCTCTTCCTGAAGTAGTCCTCCTTCTGTGGGTCAGTGAACCCTCTGACCTCTGTCACCATGTCAACACACCCAGGAGGGATCTGATTGGCTGCTGCAGGTCTTGTGGTTATCCAGAGACGAGCAGAGGGAAGCAGTTTCCCCCTGATGAGGTTTGTCAGCAGCACATCCACCGAGGTGGACTCTGTAACATCAGTCAGGATCTCGTTGTTGAGGAAGTCCAGAGGAAGTCGACACTCGTCCAGACCGTCAAAGATGAACGCAACCTGGAACTCTTCAAACCTGCAGATTCCTGCTTCTTTGGTTCCAGGGAAGAAGTGATGAATGAGTTTCACCAAGCTGAACTTCTTCTCTTTCAGCAGGTTCAGCTCTCTGAAAGTGAATGGAAACGTGAACTGTATGTTCTGGTTGGCTTTGTCTTCAGCCCAGTCCAAAGTGAACTTCTGTGTTAACACCGTTTTTCCGATGCCAGCCACTCCCTTTGTCATCACTGTTCTGATTGGTTCATCCCTTCCAGGTGAGCCTTTAAAGATGTCTTCTTGTCTGATGGTTGTTTCTGGTCTGTCTGGTTTCCTGGATGCCGTTTCAATCTGTCTGACCTCATGTTGGTCATTGACCTCTGCAGTCCCTCCCTCTGTGACGTGGAGCTCCGTGTAGACCTGATTCAGGAGGGTTGGGTTTCCGGCTTTAGTGATGCCCTCAAACAAACACTGGAACTTCTTCTTGAGGCTAGACTTGAGTTTACGTTGGTACACTGCACCAGCGGTTCCTGAATAAACAACAAAGGAACCCAGTTAGTGGATCCTACAGACCCTTTTACAGTCTATGAACAAGCCATGTGTTAGAGCCATGTATTCCTATAGTCCTCAGTAGTAGTGACATCATGAGCTTCTTTCATGATTAAATCAAACTAATGGAGACAAAATCAATCAGGTGCACCTGATGAAGCCAACAGAAGTCAAATAAAAGACATTTACAAGACAAACAGAACTGGAAGGATATATAACCCTTTGAACTGCAGCTGTAAAGCTCAGTGAGTCAGTCTAGAAATAAAGAGCCTCTTGTATCGCCTCAATTCGCCGTTTTGGTTTTGAAAGGAAAATTCACCAGAATTAGATTTTTAAGGCAACAAAACAGAAACACTGAATTCTGGTTGAAAACATGGAGGTGTCCTCGTAGAAGCCTGTTTTAAATACATTTTTGTTTTCATCTACCAACTATTTAGTTCCTAGCTGAAAGTCACCAGTTAACACGGTCACTGGGTGAAGTGAAACACCTGTTCCTCTGAAACGGTTGTGATCCTGTCTGAACTCTGTAGAACTTGAGTCTGTTGGAATATTGATTCTGACAACCGAACACGTAACAAGCAGACATTTAGATGCTACTAACAGTTTAAATTCACTGTTTAAAGCTTCTAACTCGTCTGGATGGTTGAAGCAAATCAACATTAACATTGACATCATGCGTACATATATTTATGATGACATTGGCTGTATTCGGGTCTGTAGACAACCAGAGAACCTAAACATTGAAGTTGTGTGCAGCCTATTAGGAGAAATATGAAGTTCTTCATGTTGAATCCTTCTCTTCTTTCCACCATGTTAAAACTGTCAAAATCCTCTTACTGATCTGCAGACAGTCAGCCAGCTCCTCCTGCTTCATTCTCCTCAGGAAGTGCACTGTGATCTTCTGAAACGCCTCTCTGTTCCTCCTCTGCTCTTCATCCTCACCGTCCAACAACTCCTTGTCCTCATTCTCCAAGCATTCTGGGTAATCTGGACTCAGGACCTTCTGGATCTTCTTCAGCTCGTTCTTCACAAAAGTGCCGATGTTCTCCTCCAGCAGCTGGAACAGAAGGATAAACTGAACATGAACTCTAAAGAACCCAACATGGGATTCATGTGTGGGTCTGAGCAGCATGGAGACCACTAGAACCTGTTCAGCATTGAATCTGTAGTTGATGTGGTTAATAGTGTAAGGTGAGCTTGTACATGTACTCACCATAAATATGGAGTCCAGGTCTGTTTGATGCTGCTGGGTCAACGGAACCTCTGAGATCTGCTGAACTCTGTGGAGAAAACCAAGTTTAAAGAGTCACTAAACCACAGACTGTAGATCAGAAGTGGACGTTGTCATGGCGACATCGCCTGTTGGTTTGTGGACTACAGTTTTGAAGCCTCAGATTCTGCACAAAGGGTGGATCTGATGAACACAAGCGGCAGAGCGGCACCCAGAGCGGCAACCTTACTGGATCTGGATCCATCTGGATTCTGGTGTGAAGCTGCTGACAAAGTTAGCTTCATAATTCAAGGTCAACTTTACAGCTAAGTGTTTAAGTCATCTTAGTAGCTAACCAGCATTGGTAGTGTGGTAGCAACCTGTCAATCAGCAGGTAAGCCCCGCCCCCTAAAGCATCCCCTGCTTTCTGGTCTGGTGGACTCTAAATGGACCATAATGTACTAAATGAACATCATGCTGGATTGAAGAAGACTTGAAACTAGAGATTGAGACCATAACCTCATGTTTACAATGTTTACTGAGATAATACATCAAGAGAGAAGTAGGTTTGGTTGGAGAAGTCCATTTTCTCATAGACTTCTATACAACCAGAGAGGAGTCGCCCCCTGGTGGCCAGCAGAGAGAAGTAGGACCATTTTCTCATAGACTTCTATACAACCAGAGAGGAGTCGCCCCCTGGTGGCCAGCAGAGAGAAGTAGGACCATTTTCTCATAGACTTCTATACAACCATAGATTGACAGTTAAGGCACTTCAGCGTTGGCTTCACTTTACGGAACTGGTCAGCTCCGATGTAAACCCACTTTAGCACAAACCGGTTCCTGCATTCCAGCTACCAGCTCCTGTCTGAAGTCAGCTGACCAAATCACCAAGCCGCGATTATTTTATTGCCCGCGGAAGGAAGAAACACGAACTGTTTTCTTTATTCGAGTTTGATCAACAAGAGGGAAAGCGCCCCGCTCTCGTCTGGACTCAGCCGACTCATCACAGCCCCCGCTGCCGCCGGGACTCAAGAACTACCGCCGCCCGCCATCGCCGGGACGGACTCGCAACCGACGCAACGACACCAGTAAGAGGCTATCAGTCTGGGCAGAGACATAAGTTTGATAGTGTAGGATATGCTTGTAAGTCTTGTTAACGTGTTTTAAGTTTTGACCACGGACCGCCGAGTCCGGTGCTTTCCGTGTTGTATTTGAATGCTGATGGTGTACCCACATCGCTGGGTTGATTTCTGTAACGGTGTTTTGACTAACCTCAGCCATATTCGCAAGCCCAGTAAGCGTCTACTATCAGTTAAGAGACCGGGGTCCCGCTGAACGAACGCCAGTTCATTCACGAGCTCCTGTGTGATAGTAACGCGCCTACTGAGCCTTAGAATATTGCGTGCGCATTCTCCCCCTCTCTTTGTTCGTGTCCCGCTAACACGCACAGACACCGCCCCCACACGTACTCGGCCATCTCCCACTCGCTCTCTCTCTCTCGCGATCCTATTGGACGTCAGTGGCTCCGCCCCTGAACGCTGTGAGGAATAGCTCCATCTGGTGGCCGCGCCCGGCCATATCTCTCTCTCTCACTCTCTCTCTCTACACACACACACACACGCACACTCCACGTGTGTCTCTTCCTTTGTTTAGCTTAGCTTTGTGTGTTAGGTAGTTAGGTAGTTAGGTAATAAGGCTTTGTTAATTGCAGTGTTATTGATTGTGATCATTATTACTGATTTTAATTAATCTTATTATATTATAACTAGCGGTCTCTTGTGCTTGTTGTGTATATGTCACTGGATAACAGCAGGTTGTGAAGGCTAGTGCTTGAATTTCATGCCTTTTGAATTGTTTGATCCCAGGGTGGTGCCCCGTTTATTCATGATTATATCATGATAATATATTAAATATAGTTATTAATATTGATAATCATATTGACATTAATAATTAGCTGTTGATAACCAAATCTGCTCCGGCTACATCCCCAACAGATTGTTTATTTCATATTCTGTAGTTTAATCCCAGTTAAAAAGGATTTAATTGATCCTTTCTGTTCGAGCTTCAGTGAAACAAGAGACTGTCTGTCACTCATCGTGGCTCAGAAGACAGAACGGGTTGCAGGATTCAGGGCTGGTGGACTCTGAGTTATTGATTAAGGTGCTGGTCTAGACCTGATTCATCCTCTAATGAGAGTTCAGGTTCAGTTCTTACCTTCCATCAGCAGCTTGGTCACCTTTAAAGTTAATAATGTTAGGCATAGACCAGTCACTCTTTATGGATACACAGCTGGGTCCAGGTCTTGGTCCAGGTCCAGGGGAGTCTGGTCTGTGCTGCTGCATCCTGATGCAATAAATACAATTTAAGAAATAATTTTACTATGATATTATCCCAATACAATATTATCATGATACATAGGTCACGATATGGAGGAAACCCCCCCTTCCTATCTGCAATGTCATGAGTGGTGCAAATAAACATAAAACGATCGAGCTGTCAATAGCAGGACGTTGTCATGGCGACATCGCCTGTTGGTTTGTGGACTACAGTTTTGAAGCCTCAGATTCTGCACAAAGGGTGGATCTGATGAACACAAGCGGCAGAGCGGCACCCAGAGCGGCAACCTTACTGGATCTGGATCCATCTGGATTCTGGTGTGAAGCTGCTAACAAAGTTAGCTTCATAATTCAAGTTCAACTTTACAGCTAAGTGTTTAAGTCATCTTAGTAGCTAACCAGCATTGGTAGTGTGGTAGCAACCTGTCAATCAGCAGGTAAGCCCCACCCCCTAAAGCATCCTCTGCTTTCTGGTCTGGTGGACTCTAAATGGACCATAATGTACTAAATGAACATCATGCTGGATTGAAGAAGACTTGAAACTAGAGATTGAGACCATAAACTCATGTTTACAATGTTTACTGAGATAATTCATCAAGAGAGAAGTAGGACCATTTTCTCATAGACTTCTATACAACCAGAGAGGAGTCGCCCCCTGGTGGCCAGCAGAGAGAAATAGGACCATTTTCTCATAGACTTCTATACAACCAGATAGATTGACAGTTTAAGGCACTTCAGCGTTGGCTTCACTTTACGGAACTGGTCAGCTCCGATGTAAACCCACTTTAGCACATCTTAGCTTAGCTTAGCTTGCAGTAGCTGTCACGTTAGCCAATTTAGCTTCTCACTGACTCTTAACTTTTCTCTGGCTGGTCTAGACCTGATTCATCCTCTAAGGAGGGTTCAGGTTTAGTTCTTACCTTCCATCAGCAGCTTGGTCAGCTTTAAATGTAATATTGCGAGGCATAGACCAGTCACTCTTCATGGAGACACAGCTGGGACCAGTTCCAGGTCCAGGGGAGTCTGGTCTCTGCTGCTGCATCCTGATACATTAAATACAATTTCAGATTCTAACTATAGCAAGCAAGCAAGCAAGCAAATTAACTAGTTGAGCTTCATGAATCAGTTTGCTCTGTTTATCTTTATATTGATGAGTCTTGCTCTAATAGACGATGCTAGTGTCAGAATCAATACTATAAATGGATCTGGGTCACATTAGACCACGTTGTGGACCCGACTTAGTCCTGCACTGTGGATCCGACTTAGTGCTGCACTCAGCGTTTTGCTAGCATAATGTTAGCTTTGTGGTTTGTAGCTGAGCCTAAGGGTTCTATAAGCTGAGCGGACTAGAAATATCTCCAGTTGCCAAGTCGTATCTAAGGTCCGTCCTATTAACGGGAGCAGTGGACAATGTTTCCGTTGCATGAGAACCTTATGGGGTGACAATGATGGGGAAACGGAGTTATGACTCATGAAACAACTTTACATTTTGGTTGCAAAATCTCCACTGGGCGTCTGATGGTTCTGTCCTTCACGTAGTCCATTACCTCCTGATAATAGACACCTCCTCCGGTATTATCAGTTATGTTAAAACCTAAAATAAGAGTCTGGTGGATATAAAGTGTCTTTACTAATACTCTACAACCTCCCTTGAGTGAGAGGAAGACGGTGCTCGAGTTTAGTGTCTGTTAGTTTGGAGTCTTTCTGTTCTTAGCTTAGCTTAGCCTGGCCGCTACTCTTCTATGTCATTAACGCTTTACTTTTCCCGTCTGAGTCTTTTCTTTCAAGAGGTTTTCTCCTCATTGTCTCTTTAAGGTTGGATTTATTGGGACCTCACCATTAGGACTACACAATGCGGCCTACAAAAGCCTCCACATGCGGTCATGAAGGAACAAAGGAGATAAAAAACTACAACCTCCATTTTAGTTTCACTTCTCACCTGGGTGCGAAGTGCAACGTCACACAACTGGTGCCCTATTGGCTGACAACCACAGGTACCCCAGGGGGTCCCCGGGAGCAGCCGTGAGCTATATAAACCGGCGCCATCTTAAGAACGCGGTTCCAACTCTCACTGCATGAAAAGTCGGATTTTCGTCCCTGTAAACGCCCGAAAATCTCCCTAATTTTAGGGGAGTTAACGACAATTTACAGGCTGCGAACGCCGCGTTCGTCTGTGCCGAAAATTGTCGGAAACGAACCACAGCGAAGGCTCTAATTAGCATATGAATAGCGGCGAAACCCCGCCTGGCCAGAGATGGCTTGAATATCCTCACTCAGGATTGGATGAAACCACTAGTTTTAAACAAGTATAATCGCTCGTGATTGGTTGGCAGATCTGGTCATTATAAATGTAAAGCCAACCCACGTTGGTAGATCTGTCACTATTGGTCAACCTGATGAGTCATTATAAATGTAAACCCCACCCCCGTTGGCAGATGTGTTACTATTGGTCACACTGGGTCTTTTAAACAAGAATAATCACTAGTGATTGGTTAGCAGATCTATCACTATATATATATATATATACATATATACATACATATATGTATATACACACACACATATATATATATACATATGTTTATATATATATATATATATGTATATTTATACATATATATTAGGGCTGTCAAAAGATTGATTTTTTTAATCGCGATTAATCGCATTTTGTCCATAGTTAACTCGCGATTAATCGCAAATTAATCGCATTTTTTTTAGCACATTTTTTTTTCTTCTAAATGTACTTTAATGAATTTTTTTTCATATTCTTAATACTTTTAACAACATAAGGGCAAATATACTTGATTTATGAAAATGTTTATTTAACACTTCAAATATCCCCTTACCAAAACATGGGATCAAAACAGGGTTATAAGAATATATCACAAACAATTAAAGTGAACATGTCACAGGAGATAGTGTAACAGGAGATAAGTACAGTTAGGATATAAGTGCATTGGCTTGCAAGTGATATCTCAGACTGGACGTACTTCTATGGTAGCTCATTTCATACCCACAGTACGCGCAGATGACTTTGGTCTTATCGACTGAACCATCCGGCAGTCTTTTGAAGGTGAATTTGCCGTTCACAAATCGATTTTAAACGCGTGTGGACGCGCCGCTTCCCAGTATTGCACGCTTGGTGGGCTGCCACTAGAGGATGATTGACAGGCGCTCTCCTTCAAACAACATATTTTTGCGAGCGTTCGCGAGCGTTCCCGAGGCGGCGAGTCGAGCCCGGCGCCTCTGATTAGCATAAAGTAGATTCGACTTATACTTGAGGAGCGGCCAACTCGCGCGCCGTCTCTCGACATTCGCCGCAACGCTACCAGAATACAATGAATGGGACGCGGGGAAACACCGCTGCCTGTGGACACGCACCTATAGACAATGAATGGGACGCGGGGAAACACCGCTGCCTGTTGACACGTACCTTCCCTCTGGATCAAGACTACAGGTGCCTCCGACGGCCATAAATCATACAATGCGCGTTTTTTATTTTTTTTAATACCGAGCGTTAATCGCGCGTTAAAAAAATTAACGCCGTTAAGAGGATGTTGCGTTAACGCGTTATTAACGCGTTAACTTTGACAGCCCTAATATATATATATACACATTTATTTTTATTTATTTATATATTTATAAATATAAATATGAATGAATTTATTGAGGAAAGGAAAAATTGCCAGGAGGAAGTATTCAAAGAAAGAGCTTTATTGACAACACAACACACAAATGAACTGGCGACATTCTGTCCTAATTTGGTCAATTTTACAGCCGCCTGCGGTGCGTGGCCCTGTACTTGGGAGTCTTCTCTAATCGCGACTGTAGAGTCGCACAGAGCTCGGTGAGCTCCTGGCTACGAGAGGATGGAGGTCGCACAATCCATCCAGACACCCCGCCAACGACGCCGTCCTCCTCATCAGACATCATGTCTGTGGTGGCGCACTTCCAACGGTCCACCTCATCGCCAGCAAGCACACTCCGTCTCGCTTCCGGCAGCTGTAAAACAATCAATAAAGACAATCAGTACTGCGCGATGCACTGCGCATGGACACAACACATCTATTAATGCACCTGAAAATAGGTTTAGGTAGGTTTGGTCACATTGACCAAAGACGGATCTAATAAGTCTAATAAGTCTTACCCTCTTTCTCCTGGAACGACTCCGGGCTGACGTCTTCACAGCTTCCGCCTGCGATGCGAGATCAGGCTGTGTGTGTCTGAAGCTCCTGCGTACCATTTCATAGTATGTCTTACAGGCAGCTGGAAAACAATTAAATGAGTGGTATGAATAAGAAAACTTAAGTCACAGTAAAATTAAAACAAGGAAGAAGAAAACAGTAAAAGTTACTTACACACAATGGCGTCACTATCAGCGTCATAGACTTGCGGACAAAGCTCCGAGCAAGTAAGAGGTCACAGCTTCGTTATGAGGCGAGGTTCGTCTGTGAAAACAAAATGAACAGTTAAGATCGGTATCTACTGTTAACGCATCTATTTCCTTATACAGCAGAATGAAAGCATATTCTTTCAATCGTACCCTTACTCCGGTTCGTAGCGCCTACAATTCGTCTCCGAGTTGTGAAGACGGCGTACTGCTTCCTGTAAAAGACCAACATACACTTAACAAAGCAACTTAACGTTACACTGGTTCCTCTCTCTTGTTCTTTTACAAGGCTACTATGCTACTTTTAGCTTGGACTATTAGCGTTTAAGCTACTTTTAGCTTGGGCTTGCTTTGCTAATTTTAGCTTAGCTAGCAGTCACCGAACATATTCTTACCGCAATCATCCTGAGAGTCTCCAGCAGTCCTGGGACATCCTCAGAGTCTCCAGCAGTCCTGGATATAAGAATTATAACATTTAAACCACATGTTCTTAAGTGAAGCCTCTCAGAGCAGCATTCCTGCTGCCGGTGTTCGAGATTAACTGGTGGCTGAATTAACTGGTGATATTCTTTATACTAGGCAGATGTTTGGGAGGCGTGTCCTTCTGAGGACCCCTTGTTGACTATCCAGGAAATAAACATTTGATCGCTTCTTGTCTTTATCACGTTCATGTGTCGGTGTGTTTGGAAACATTACGGTCCGCTGTAACATTATAACCGTTCGCCAGCCCGTCGGTGAGCTGCCGCTGTCAGGACTCTCCTAGCAGGACTAGCGAATGAGACAGTAGGTGACTGTCCCGATGCCTGTTCAATACACTGCTAACGTTAATAAATCTGTTGAAATGTGTTCTTGTCGTCAGTCTCATATGTTTAATCACACATGGTTAGTAAACTGCTGTCCAGACGGCCCGATAGCTGGTTCTGCTTTAACCCACCCTGCAGGAGAAGCAGTTTCCAGCCCGCTCAGAGCGGTGAGGAGACTGTGGTCAACTGTGGTCTGCTCAGATTAACCTGTGATACAACATCTGCTACCTACCTGAGCGCTCTGCTCAGCTTTCTGCTCAGCTTTCTGCTCGGTCTAGACAGAACCGCTTGGTACCATCAGACATCTGGGCTGTGGAAATATGTTGTGTGGCGACAGAAAAGAAACAAAGACATGTTTGGCGGAGTTCAACGCGGCACATGTGAACACGACTTGGCTGTCAAGTAGCGTCAAGACCCGCAGATACCAGCGCACTGACCTGTGTGGACCTGCTCTGTCATATAAACACTTCCAAATAAAACATGATGCAGCTAAATGTGAGTTTACACACTGTAGTCATGCAGCACACTGCCAGAACTACAATCAGTCATTACTGTAGCAGAAGGAGACACAATGGATCAGTAACAATTCAGAATCACTTTTATTGTCCAAGTATATGTAGACATACACTAAAAATACAAGGCAGTAGCATGTCCTTAATGTACAGAAATGTGACAGACATATCTCATCTGCCAGTTGAGGTGTGTTCCTGTCCTGTTTGAATCCAAACCAGACTGAATTAGTCTGTATGTGGAGTCTGTTCTAATGTTCTTCCAGCGGTTCCAGTGCCCTCCAAAAGTGCAGAGACATGCAAGTTAAGTGAATTAAACTAGACATTTTCAATATCTGTTCAATTGTGACTGTTCACCCGGTGATGTTGAGGTGACCCATCCAAAGTGCATCCCAGTCTTCCAGCCAAACTCTGGGCAGGATATGAATTAAACTTCTTACCCAGTCGTCAATGTCAGCTCCCGAGCTGAGCTCCCCACAAGCTCGGCACAGCTGGGATAGGTCATCTGTTAAGGGGGGAAAAGCCATTAATGTAGTGCAGTGCCAGTATGGACACATTTCAGTGTAGCTGGTACAATCCTGAATACCTGAATTTTCCACCAGAGCCTGTGCCATGTTAAGCCGTAGTGTCGCCACCCCCTCCTGGTCCACACGATACTGCACAGTTTCATTTAGAAGTATCTGCTCTGCAAGCTAAAGTGATAACAGGGAGTACAATTCTGAAGGGGTTCCAATTATGTCAGAACATGCATGATCAAATTGTTACCTTGCACACAAAGACTCCACATGAGGACCCATCAGTCTGTCTCGGATGCTCTATGGTCGAGCATGTCCACCTTCCTACAGCGGGTCGTTTTTTGCGAACCAGTGCCCTGCACACAGAACGATTACAGTTTGGCAAGTGTATCATGAGCCCCAAAGAGATCATTTCCAATTAAAGATCAGCTGAATGGTGAAAAGGCTTCGTGTTGCTACCTAAAGACCAGCCAGTTGGCATTTAATTCACCTTGTTACATCTTTGCAGTGATTTATGTGTTCTGCAGAGGCCCCAAATGGGTCCAGGTACAAGGACCTCATCTCCTTCAGATACATGATCTATGGAGAGGCAAACAAGATGACAGCCAAGCCTTCATACATCAGATGGTCTCATAGTTTCATCTACATCTGTTAACTTTAAGATTACTTACAATGAGTGTCCAGTGTCCACCGTGACAAACCGCTCCAGCTGCCACAGCATACTTTAAGAGGTCCAGCTTACCAAAAAAGTACATAAAAACAAACATTATGCATGTACTGTGGAGGGAAACTGACAGACAAAGAGACTCACCGATCTTAAACTGCCTGTATTTCTTCCTTGCCAGAGTGAGGTCATGAGATACGAATCGATGATGAGTGCCCCAGCTCTCTGGCCCACCATCATCAAATACGCATTTATGATCTATGAGAATAATAATTAGTCGTGACAATGTGAAAGACAAATATCAGGCCAATATAAATGTACCTCTCCCTCCAGCAGCTTTCCTGGGGCCAAGACCAGCAGATCTTCAGAGAACAATTTGTATGGGCCGATCTTGGACCACAGCGTCTTCCTCTTCCTCCCACTCCATATGTCTCTGATCACTGTAAACATAGCAATACCAGTCATTTGTGAAATTCATATTTTATATGTACTTTGTCAGGTTACTGACAAGTTTCTGCAGGATTACAGTCATCCTGTGCCTTGCTGGATGAAGGTGGTCTTGCTGGCAGGGCACTGGATGTGGTTGGCATCTCACGGTCTTGTGGACCAGCCAGAGGAGAAGGATCCAACACCTTTTTTAATTTGGCAGGGATCCTCTCCTCTGGCTGGAAGTAATGTGTCAGGAGGTCTATATTCGACATAAGTTTGGCCTTCCCCTTTTCAGAGGCCAGGACCACATTTTTCCCCTCGAGTTCCATGATCCGGTATGGACCCATCATGTCACTCTCCATCTTGCCCCCTTTCCGTTGCTCCCGTCTGATGTTCTTTTTAAGAACTACATCTCCAATTTTGAACTGGTCATCTTGGCCCCTTTCGCGCTTTCTCCTTCTCACCATTTCCTGGCTTTTTGCGATGTTGGTCCTGACCTCTCTGTACGTGTCCTGCTGCATTTTTAGTCCTTCTGGAAGCTCCTCTTTTGTGACCAGCCTTTCTACTTTCTCTTCGGTTACCTGGCACAAATCACAGTTAGTATGTAGAGGACATAGATGAGCCCCTTTTTTAAGGATGAGAACATTAGAGCAACTTACTTCATACTCCTTTGGTACCTCTGAAGGATACCTGGCCTCCCTCCCAAACATCAAAAAATATGGGCTATACTTTGTCGTCAACTGTTTCTTTGTCCGCAGACCAAACATAGTTGACTGCAGAAACTGGTCCCAGGATTGTGGTTTCTCACCCACCAGTTTGTTCAGGGACCTCAAAAAGGAGACAGGAAAGAATTTAGATACTCATGCACAGTATGACAAAACACATATTAGTTTAGCTCAATATTTCATGAAGAGCTTAAGTTATTGAACACAAATATACCTCTGTATGGTGCCATTAAGCTTCTCCACTAGGCCGTTGGTCTGGGGATGGTAGGGGCAACAGAGGCTCCTTTTTATGCCCAGCTTCTTGCACAGGCCGTAGTTGACCTTGAAATGATCAGTTGGACTAACATTAAATAGGTGAGCACAGCAGCAGTTACATATCGGGCAGTCATAATGCTTCATCATGGTACCTTGTTGCGGAATTCTGAGCCCTGGTCTGTTAGCAGTCGTTTAGGTGCACCAAATTTGTAAAAGAAATCAAGAATACAACTGGTCACCTCATCTGCTGTTTTGCTCTTTAGTGGGTAAGCCTCTGCCCATTTAGTGAAATAATCAACCATGACACATATGTACTGGTTGCCACCATTGGTTACTGTGAGTTTACCCACTAGATCCATCCCTACGAGCTCCAGAGGCTCAGTTACCTGGGAGGAAAAAAAAAAACACATTATAGTATTTCTATTTCAGTGTTGTGATTGAAAGCTGACAAAATGTGCCATTGATTCCCTTACCTCTATCGGGTTGTATTCCCTCTTCTCTTTCACGTTCGCTCTCTTGGCCTGGCACTGTGGACACTGAGCAATCTAAACATAACATGAGTTCCAACAGCATGATGAATGTGTTCACACAAATGATTTCATGATACATTATATTGAAAACTAATAAAACATACTAGCAGTATATGAACAAACACATCACACTCTACTGTACAAGCTGAATGAGTGTTCCACCTCATTTTAAAGATACAAACTTACCCACTTGCGAATGTCCTCCTCCATGCCAGGCCAGTAATACCGGCTGATGATGGCACTGTGGGTTTTTTCCACGCCACAGTGTCCTCCAAAATGGCTGCAGTGGAATTCTTCAAATATATCATTTGCTTCCTCTGCACTTAATACAACCTTAGCAAGGTGCTCAGCTTTATTTTTTCTGCGCCTGCAGATGTAGTGCAGATCTCCATCTGGTGTTTAAATAACATAATGCTACATTTGTTAGTTTTACCATGGCAGATGATCACTGTGTTCTGAACTTCAGATGGCAAGCATTCTTACCTTTAATCCGGGAGGTGTCCGCTCTCCTTTTGATAACATATTTTTGTTTGGCCGTTAACCCCTCAGGATACTGGTTGTGGAGCTTGAAATTGAGCACCTCCTGCACAATTTTGGGATCCATCACCCCTATCTGTCCCTAGCTCCTACCTCCACCTGTCTCACCTGCTCCAACCTACCTACTCACCCCTTCACACACAAACAGATACACAACAAGATACAAACAGGACAACCACAATAAAGACAAATAAACCTCTCAAACACACACAGCCACACTCTACTACTCACAGCAACCACTCAACTATCGACTACTCACTCACTCAGCTACTAACCAATCACCTAACTATGTCTGACTTATATGTTTTATCTCTCTCTATCTCTCACTATCTCCGTCTCCTCACAAACCCACAAAGTTGGGGCATGTCAGTTGGGTTTATATAGTCTGTACCATGTACCAATGAAACCTGCTCCCAACCACCCACAGGTTAATTTAATAACACTGATTAACTGTAACTCCTGATTAACTCCTGCCCAGAGTTTGATTGGAAGACTGGGATGCACTTTGGATGGGTCACCTCAACATCACCGGGTGAACAGTCACAATTGAACAGATATTGAAAATGTCTAGTTTAATTCACTTAACTTGCATGTCTCTGCACTTTTGGAGGGCACTGGAACCGCTGGAAGAACATTAGAACAGACTCCACATACAGACTAATTCAGTCTGGTTTGGATTCAAACAGGACAGGAACACACCTCAACTGGCAGATGAGATATGTCTGTCACATTTCTGTACATTAAGGACATGCTACTGCCTTGTATTTTTAGTGTATGTCTACATATACTTGGACAATAAAAGTGATTCTGAATTGTTACTGATCCATTGTGTCTCCTTCTGCTACAGTAATGACTGATTGTAGTTCTGGCAGTGTGCTGCATGACTACAGTGTGTAAACTCACATTTAGCTGCATCATGTTTTATTTGGAAGTGTTTATATGACAGAGCAGGTCCACACAGGTCAGTGCGCTGGTATCTGCGGGTCTTGACGCTACTTGACAGCCAAGTCGTGTTCACATGTGCCGCGTTGAACTCCGCCAAACATGTCTTTGTTTCTTTTCTGTCGCCACACAACATATTTCCACAGCCCAGATGTCTGATGGTACCAAGCGGTTCTGTCTAGACCGAGCAGAAAGCTGAGCAGAAAGCTGAGCAGAGCGCTCAGGTAGGTAGCAGATGTTGTATCACAGGTTAATCTGAGCAGACCACAGTTGACCACAGTCTCCTCACCGCTCTGAGCGGGCTGGAAACTGCTTCTCCTGCAGGGTGGGTTAAAGCAGAACCAGCTATCGGGCCGTCTGGACAGCAGTTTACTAACCATGTGTGATTAAACATATGAGACTGACGACAAGAACACATTTCAACAGATTTATTAACGTTAGCAGTGTATTGAACAGGCATCGGGACAGTCACCTACTGTCTCATTCGCTAGTCCTGCTAGGAGAGTCCTGACAGCGGCAGCTCACCGACGGGCTGGCGAACGGTTATAATGTTACAGCGGACCGTAATGTTTCCAAACACACCGACACATGAACGTGATAAAGACAAGAAGCGATCAAATGTTTATTTCCTGGATAGTCAACAAGGGGTCCTCAGAAGGACACGCCTCCCAAACATCTGCCTAGTATAAAGAATATCACCAGTTAATTCAGCCACCAGTTAATCTCGAACACCGGTGAACGTGAACGTCTCCTCATCGTTCCCTCCACTGAATGAGGCGCCCGGTGTCTGCATCAGTCCCTTTAACGGACAACGGTGCACGGCGTTATTAATCACCGTTAGTAAATATATAACCACGGTTTAACATAAGCACTATATTATTAGTTAACGTCGGTAAAAACGGCACATTTTCCGCTTCGCTTGCGCTCGCTAACCTCTGTGGTAAATTAGCGTCAGTAGGCTAGCCGGCTGCCAGGACCTTCGATTCGTAACGTTAACGTACAATGCCAACAACAATAAAGTAACGTTCATTATCAATATGATTTAAAAGTCAGCTGGAAACGTAAAAGTCATGTTACAGTATACTTACATGTGTACGCGGTTTGTGTCGGGCTCCTCGCCAGAATCACCGCAGTCGTCCGCCATTATCCAAAACTTGTGAAGTCAGACGAGCCGCAATGCATTTTGGGAAGTTGAGTAGATTTAGCAAGGTCCGCTGTACTCAGAAATTCTTGCCAATGCAGTATACATCCGGGCATTTCTCGCGTGCACAAATTCACATACTATTGTATGTGAACGCACTACGTACTCAAATTTACGTCACAATTAAGTACGAGTAGGACGTTAGTATGGCATTTCGAACACAGCCGAGATCTATGATCTATGAACCCATCCTTGACCCTCAAGCAGAACTACGACCAGCCATTATAAAGCAGTTTATAGTTGTTAATGTTGTGTCAAAAGGTACTGCATTTAAACATGTTACTGCGCAAGTTTCCTGGCTTCATCCCCATCTGGACAGACATTTTTATGGAAAGCCAATAGAAGTTTGGAGCTTGCAGGGAACAGACACGTCATACCCAGCATCATTTCTGCCTGTTGAGTGCATTGCTGGGAGATGTGTGGTTAACACATCCACTGTGCATTTAAGCACAGAAAGGGTCACTGTAGTCATGCCACTATGCACAGTGGTTGAGCTCTAGGAGACTGTGATGTTGTTTGCATGAATGTACATTTTACCTTTGTGGCAAAGCCTGATTAAAAGTAATTGTTGAAGCAAATTGTTTTGTGTATCTTTGAATGAAGATGAAATTAAGTTATATCTTTGAATGAAGATGAAATGAAGTTAACACCTTTCAGAAAAATGTCACCTGGGGGAAAACTCCCCCTGCTACCCTGATTTGCATTTGTATAGCTCACAGCATTTTCATTTACATGTTAAAGCCTCCCCTAGGATTACGGGGAGGGGGGTCATGGGGGGACAACTGCCAAGCAAGGCCCACGTCAATTCCCGGCAATTTACGTCAGTTTTTCGGTGTTTCCTGCAAATTGCCGTTTGCAGTCGTAAACCTGAACTTCCACGTCAATTTACAGGGCCGCTAACTGACGAAAATCCCACTTTTCATGCAGTGTCTCTCCACCGTAACACGCGTTACAACAGGAGGTGGCTCCTCCACCGCAGCAACAGGAGGCCAAGGCTCTTCCATCGCAACACCACGTTGCAACAGGAAGTGGACTCGTCCACCGCAGCACACCGCTGCAACAGGAGACCAAACCGGTTCCTGCATTCCAGCTACCAGCTCCTGTCTGAAGTCAGCTGACCAAATCGCCAAGCCGCGATTATTTTATTGAATTGTTTGATTGTTTCATACTTCTATGCCAAGGATCACGATCCTTGGCATGTGAGTATAAAACCTTTATATTGAGACTGAATACAGTTTTAGGTTATCTTTTCCCTGATCCCAGGGTGGTGCCCCGTTTATTCATGATTATATCATGATAATATATTAAATATAGTTATTAATATCGATAATCATATTGACATTAATAATTAGCTGTTGATAACCAAATCTGCTCCTGCTACATCCCCAACAGATTGTTTATTTCATATTCTGTAGTTTAATCCCAGTTTAATTGGTCCTTTCTGTTCGAGCTTCAGTGAAACAAGAGACTGTCTGTCACTCATCGTGGCTCAGAAGACAGAACGGGTTGCAGGATTCAGGGCTGGTGGACTCTGAGTTATTGATTAAGGTGCTGGTCTAGACCAGGGGTGCAGTCGAATAGTCAAAAAATAAGGTCCTAACTCCTATTCCTAACTGCTTTTCCTTGACCTCTGGGGAAAACGTCACGGGGTTAAGGAAAGGCGATAGGAGAACTCAAAAGGATTTAGGAAAAGACGACCGCGGTGCTCAGAGAATCCGACCGGACTTTCACTAAGATACGTCATTATAACGCGGTCGCTGATGATTGACAGCTGATGATCGGATGATCGATTGACGTGCGTCTGCGCTGGAGAAACTACAATAATGGACTACAAAAAAAGCATCGTCCACTTCTGCACATGTTGGTTTTATCAACAGCTGGTTCACTGACCAGCTTCAGTTCCAGCAGCTCCTCCTTCCTGTTTGACCGGTTGCTTTATTTACGTTTCATTTGTGGTTTTAGTTTCGTTTTTGTCAAACATGATTGAAATAAATAAAATTATTATTAAATTATTATCACTGTCCACACACATTTATCAACACAATTCCAATTACTATATGTCTGCATGAAAGTAATTGTTAAATATGTAAATAGGCATATCGTTTGTTTTCATGAACGGCCGAGGTGTGCGGCACTTTAAATGTTGCTCTCGCAAAGAATTGTGGGTCGGCGTAATCTCCTTTCCTTTCGCATAGGAAGGTCTGTTGCATCCTATGCTAAAGGAGCTCTGAAAGGAAGCATTGGAGCTCCTTTCCTTTGCATTTAGAGAATTCGAACGGCTCTCATCATGGCGGCCACTTGTTTACTTCCGGGTCACTTCTTCAGTTAGGAACCTTCCTAAGCAAAAAAGACTATTCGACTGCACCCCAGATTCATCCTCTAATAAGAGTTCAGGTTCAGTTCTTACCTTCCATCAGCAGCTTGGTCACCTTTAAAGTTAATAATGTTAGGCATAGACCAGTCACTCTTTATGGATACACAGCTGGGTCCAGGTCTTGGTCCAGGTCCAGGGGAGTCTGGTCTGTGCTAGGGATGTCCCGATCCAGCTTTTTGCACTTCCGATCCGATACCGATATTGTAGCTTTTAGTATCGGCCGATACCGATACCGGCCGATCCAAGCATGTATTAAAGATTAAAGATATTTAATTTTACATTCAACATTTTTGTTCAACCAGAGTGTATTCAAGATCACAAGGAGAGAGTGACTTATTAAGGTGCCGGTTGATGGTAATAATCCCAAATTAGGGGCCGGAAAAATATGGCTAGAAAATGATGAGCATCACATTAATAGCTACAGATACTGTAAAACACTATAACGACATATGAGTGCATTTATTGTCTTATTTTATCAAGTTAAATCTAAGTTATGGGTTTACTCAACAGCTTAATAGTTCATAGAAATTCAGGTAGAAATAGGTTAACTCAGATTTCCACATCTTATCAAAAACAATCCTCCCCCACAGATGTCATCACGTCCTAATACTACACACACAATATGGCTTGATGTTGTTTTGAAGGAGTGCATATCGACAACACTCGACCTGCATCAGCGCATGTGCGCACGAGCGGATCTGTGCGAGCAGGCAGCGCGGAAGCCGGTCCGGTTCCGCTCACACCACGAGTCTGAAGAGTGCAACAGCTTATCAAAATACAGTGTCAACTCTGTGTTTTCAAAGTAGAAAGCGACATCGTGGTGGTTTAACGAGGCGGAACGGCATCAGAACAACATCAAGTGCGTAAAGTTCACGAAGGAGAACGTAGCGGGAGCGCGCGGCGAGGATTGTTGTGGCTGCGCGTCTTGCGGCGCGAGTCTACTGTGCTGCGCAGAGGCGCTCCTAATGTAAATGTTTATGCACAGACAAGTCCGTCTTGTTGTTGTTTAGTGGATGCTGGACAGGTCGCGAGGTGTGCGCTAGGTGTGCTGGAAAACGCGGACCGGATTTTGGGGAAAACCGGAAAAAAACTGGAATGGATTACCTACATCGGTGCGCTAGAAAACACGGACCGGAGTTTTGAAAAAAAAAAAAAAAAAAATGGATCGGGAGTCCGGATCGGGATTTTCCCGTGCAGGCCGATCCGATATCGATATGCATTTTTTGCTAATATCGGCGGCCGATCCGATCCAAATATCGGATCGGGACATCCCTAGTCTGTGCTGCTGCATCCTGATGCAATAAATACAATTTAAGAAATAATTTTACTATGATATTATCCCAATACAATATTATCATGATACATAGGTCACGATATGGAGGAAACCCCCCCTTCCTATCTGCAATGTCATGAGTGGTGCAAATAAACATAAAACGATCCTGCTGTCAAACTAAGTAGTGTGAGGGGCAAGTTGCATTGTGGGAGATGTTTGGCAGTTCAGACCATCACATTATTCATTCAGCAAATGTTTCATGTGTGTAAATTACAAACCACTCAGGTGGAAGATTCCATCAGCTGTTGTGAGTTATTGTTGATCGACACTGTGTTTTTGTGGTCCAACAGACCAACAGAGAAAAGATCTGAATTTCCCAGTTAAACATTCATTCCTATCATATCAATATTTGAAGCTGATCAGCTGAAGTGTCAGCAGGTTACAGCGTCAGGTCCAGGTGTGTGTCAGGTTAATATTTAATCTGAATATTTATTTGACTCATCAAACTTTACTGCTTCTTCTTCTCAGACAACTAACCGTATTGAAGGCAATTAAAGCTTCTGGTCTCAGTGATTGTTCACCAAAGTGAAAACAAATGGATTCAACAGTCGACACTAGATTCAGATCATCCCCTACATGGACTACAAAGGTCTGGACCAAGACCTGATTCTTCACCTCAGGACAGTCAGATAATAACAAGGTTCAGTTTTAAACTCAATAAAGTTAATATCATGTATATACTGTATATGTTTTTGAGTGAGAACCATGATGGTGGAGTGATCTGAGTCCTGGACACTTCGAGATCCTCGTCTCACCTCTGAGCTTTGGTCTGGCTGTCATGTCCCCCATCCCGGGTGGTTTTAGAGGGAAGGACTCCGTCCTCTCGGTCCTCACACTGATTCATAGCAGTCTCCACCTGCTGGCAGAGACGTACACTGTCACTACGGCAACACTGACAACAGAGAGGCAAAGTCCCGCCCCTTCCTGTGTCTCCAATGGGACCTCATTTCTTGAAAACTATGAACGGTAGTTAACGGTGAGACCAATAATGTTTTGGTCCCGTTTGAGTTGTACAGCGTCCAGACGACAGCAGGAGAATCTCAAAGGCTTTCAGGACACAGCGACACACAAAGTTACCGCTCCAGTTAAAATATTTCAACTGACTCAAATACGCATTTAGTCCTTGTGTTAATCTTTGAGCTTTTCTTCATAGATAACTTTAGCTTCAATGCTAACATTTTATTCACATTGTAAATAGCTCAGACGTTAATGTCCAACATGAAGCCGTAGGGATTAATCCCTGTTGTCGTTAAACACCGTTGTCGTCCTGTCGTAGGGAGTTAGACCATGTCCATGTGTTTTTGTTTGTTTCTTTTGTTATCGGATTAGCTCGAACTCCGGTCAGGAAGTTACATTGTTACGTTTATTGCTTTGGCCTTTTGTTCGACATGAACTTCCAACAAAGTCTCACAGCAATTAGTGAAACAGTCATGGAATTGTAATCTAGTCATTTGTATACATGGACATGAATTTTAAATTTTTTTCCTGGCATTCAGCAAACTGTTTGTACATTCAGTTGGTCGATATTATGCCACAAAACCAATGTTAGCTTTAGAAAACAAAACCGACGTTAACTTTAGACAAAAAAAAATACTACATAGAAAGAATGAAATACTACATAGACATACAGTAGTACACAATGTTGTTTAATGGTTAGATCGGTGTTTTCAGGGACATTTTATTCAGATACATGCTAACTGACCACGTTGACTTCAACTAGCATTGCTAATAAACACTTACAATTGCGCAAAAAAACAAAACACTTGAGGCAATGCCCTTTAGACGTATTGAAATGACTTTGTGTTTTCCTCAAATCAGACTGGCTTTTTAGACATAGGGAACCTTTTATTTAATTGCAAATGTCGGACGTAAAGGATTTATTTGTCCGTGTTTTCTGTTTCTTGTGTTTAACAGATAAATGAGAAGTTTCTGAGATGCAACGCTAAACATCTGGAGGCAACATTCATGCAGCGATTGGTCAGTCACACTCCAGGGCCCTCATTTATAAAGCTTGCGTACGCACAAAACGGGGCTGGAAACGTGCGTACGCCACTTTCCACGCAAATGTTGTGATCTATAAAAACCAAACTTGACGGGAAAGTGTGCGTACCTGTAAGCAAACTCTGAGGCATGCGTACCGGTACGCACATTCTGGAGACTGGAAGGGAACCAGCAGTAAACCTGAGAAGAACTATATATTTTTGATGACTCGCACACATTTAATTACACTCCATATCATACGTTAGATCTGCGTTATCATGAGGAACTCCAGCAATGTTTTTGACGTTTTTAATGAGTGATAGTTTTTTTCATATTAACACCTTCTTTTAAAATCTGACTTGTATCTTAAATCAAAATCATTTTGAAATATTGAATCAGCGCTGTCACCGCAGGAGGAGGAGACGGCCCAAATGCATGTACAATAAATACCTTCCATTAGATCACTGTAGAACACAGCGGGAATAACTAAATATTCTCCTTATGTATGTGCATATATCATCAACACACATACATACAGCCATTAAGCCATCGTATACTTGTTACACTTTATCCTCCTTTTTAAACCACCAGAGCGCAGAGGAAATGCACTATAGTGAGTGGCACGCTCGTGGAGCGTGGAGAGCGCAAATTTATCGATGACCCCGCCGTTGACTGCAGCAGCAATGTGTTGCCACTCGCACTGCGTCTTTTTATTCGTGATCCCGCTGCTGTGACCACTAAATTAAATTATTGTCCGGGCCTCCCCAACAAGTGTCTCTTTCTCCGTTTCTGAAAAGTTACGTTTCTTCGCTATTTTTCTGACCTGTCGCCGTGATTCACCACACGGAAACGATTGCATGCCGGCTCATTAACATAGTAAAATGTGGGCGTGTACAGGGCGGGATTCAGGTACGCACACTTGTAGGTGATCCTGTGATTTATAAAGGGAACATTGCATACAGCTTGCGTGTGCACATTTTTATAAATCAGATTTTTTTTGGCAGATCTTTGGCTTTTTGCGTGCGCCAAAACGCACGTACACTTTTAGTAAGGATCCTACGCACAGTTTTATAAATGAGGGCCCAGAGCTGTAGACATGGTTCAATGAGAAGGGATGAGCTGTTGGCTGGAGGATGAGGTCCCACCTGTCCAGACTCATCCAGGTGAGACGCACATTAAATATACATATACTCCTAGTGAACGCATTCACAATGAATGTGGGTAGTTACTGTCCTTTCACCGGTGTTGACAAGAAGACATTTTTTACTTTGTCTTTGAACTAACAGATCCATGTCACCCAATCAACATGAAGAGAGGTGGACTACGAGTACCATGGGGACGAGAGCCGAGGACCTTCTCGAGGACTACCATGCAACTATTATCTTCATTGGTCATTCATCAACGCTGATGATTAGCTACTCAGTTTATTATGTCACGTTGGTGGTGGACTTTGTTTGGGCCGAAGTATGCGACATAGAAACGAGTTTGAATAATTTATAGTTGAATTAGAATTCCTCAACTTCTGTTATTGCATTAAAAACTGAATTTGAATCACATGCGTTGAATTTATGGTTGCAGTTATTTTTTTAAATCTTTTTTTTTTCTTTACAGTTTATTAGGCGACATGTAATTCTGTAGTTTTTATTTAGTGTAAAGCTGTAGTCTACGATTTGAAAGATTTTTCAATTGAGCCAAAATTCATCCAATAGTAGCCATGCGGTCCGCATGGCTACTATTGGCAATTTTGGCTGAGGCTGCGGCGTCAGCGAGGGAGGGGGGGATTGTGGCGACTGATCGCTGAGCAGTTTGGGATTGGGGACGTACTGCAGTCGGGGTGAGAGAGAAATGCATTTACACCGATAATGTTTCATCATTCGTGGCCAGGGCATGGAACTGGCACCCGCCCACACGCCAAATGCGGGTAGCTTTTGTGATTGGCGGGTGAAACTGTCAATCTCGCTGCCACATTGGCGGGTAGCCAATAAGACAACACAACACTGAGCAAGTGTCGGTGGCTAGTTCAAGCAGCAACTCTCTGGAACTCTCTGTTGACGTCAACTGTCAATCATCTCTATTCTACATTCTGATTGGTACTCGCTTCACTCGCATCGCAGAGAGTTACATTATTTTATCTCCGTCCCCGCCCACATCGCATCGCCTGTCCTGACCACTTCCGCTAGAACACATTCACATTCATTGACAGCTGTCGCTCAGAGATGGGCGAGTGGCGACGTATGTGAACGAGGCTTCAGTCAAAACCAAAACACCAAGGGAGGCTGAGGAATAGTCACCCACTTATATTATTATTAATAATAGTCATGATAAACTAATAGTATAAAGGCTCAGCACTGTGTTTTAGTCATTTTTGTTCTTTTCTTGGATGCTTAAACTCCTCAACCCCATTAAGTATGTCAACATTTGTATCAGCACCAGCAGTTTGTAAGAAATTGGTCAGTAATTGATATGTCATATTTTGGTTCTCAGAATTCACCAAATTGATGCATTAAAATGAAATTATTCAAAATGTTCTCCCTGGAGATGTAAAATCCCACTCATTCGGTGTGTTATGGAAGCGTTGTGATTGGAGACGAAACAGCCAATCAGAATTGAGCTTCTCCAAGTCTCTGATTGGTTGCTATTGTGGCACATTTGTAACGCTGTGCCAAGTTGTGCGAGCGTACAGACAAAGTTGAGCGCGCACAGAAGGGACAGATTGAGAGCGCCAGCTCGTTTATTTCCTGTCTTACATTATTAGACCAATTGATTAATCCATGTGTGTCTGACCTCACAACAATGGTCAGGCACACCTGGATTAATCAGTTTGAGTCTTTCAGGCACTGAGGTTTAGTGCTTGCTTATGCCACAAAGTTTTACATGTTTACTAGTGCTGGGCCGTTAACACCATTAACAGCGTTAACTTAACGGCGCCGTTAATACGGCCCGCCCAGCACTAACTTCAACAAACACCCACCTCCGAGAGAAGCACGAGTTTCCTCTTGTTTTGCTTTTTTCCCCCTCTTGCTCGCGCCTGACTAGTAGGTTCTTTTCGAAGCCATCACGTCTTCACCTGCAGCTGCTTGACAAGTGCCTGCAGCGTATGTGCATCTGACCAGTGATTGGTCAGATCGATTGCTGTCAATCATTGCAGTGACGGCGCGTGCGGTGTCTCTTCTTCTCTCTCTTCTCCTGCCTCGCGCTGACAGCTGATCTAGTAGCGCGCCCCACGGCTGTGCATATCCGCGTCCTTTGTGCAAAACGGGGCCCCTATTGGATCGCGGGGCCCTACGCACTGTGCGTGTTCTGCGTGTAGGCAGGGGCGGCCCTGAGTGAGAGCAGGGCTGCCAACTTTTCAACAAACCTTGGAGTGAGATTTGGTGGGCCAACCAAGATTTTACCGCATACACGGCCATATTTTGTTTGGCCCATCCAGCATCATTAGGCTACCATACAGCAAAAACATTTTTTAATACCGTTTATCAGTGGTTCTCAATGTATTAGCCTAACTCAGAGTACAAATAGAACCTATTGACCCAACAGTAAGATACAAGACACAACATGGCTCATTTTGTGTATGTTTACTTTGGGATTCTGTATAAAAAATAAAGTAATCAAATACCAAAATCAAGTCCTTGAGAGCTGTGTGCTCTGTTGTACGTCTGTACTTGTTCTGGTCTCTGCTCTATTGCTTCTTTTAATACTACCACTACTGCTAATGCTACTACTACTATACTACTTCCAACACCAAATGCAGTTGGAACCCAAGGGCTGCACCAGATTTCTGCCTAAAAGCCTATTAAGGCAGTTTTTTCTCGCCACTGTCGCTGTAACGCTTGCCCCTGGGTGATGTTGGGACTTTGAAATATTGACTCTGAACATCATGAGCGTATTCTAGTCCTGCTCAATGTGTTAAGTGTCCTAAGATGACTTCTGTTGTGATATGACACTATAAATAAGATTGAATTAAATTCTGACCATAGACAGTAGGTTCCAACCAAAGAGTAGGCTGAACAGGGCGAGATCCGAGCTCCACCCCCTATGAACTGTGAAATCTGTTTTCATTTTTTCCAGAGTCTGTGTTTATTTTTTCCCAAGTTTCGTGTTTTCTGTTTTATTTTTTCTTAATTCTGTGTCTTAAAATGAGCATTCTTTCCATCAAATGGTGTGTAATCATGTGGTTGATGACTAAAAATGCAATAAATCAATAAGAAAATATGAGAAATGTTTTGAAGAAAAATTCTAGTAGTCCTTATCCCTTGTGATTCACAGACAAATGTGCATAAAATATGTAAGTGTATGTTCAATCATTTATGGAGGAGTCACAACATACCACCCACTTTTTCAAATCCCCACAAGGACTTTCACCATGTCTTAAGTCTGCGCATGTGTAGATCCACTCGCCGCGATTTAAGTTTCACTTTCAGTTGTGAATCAGTTCATTTCTGACGACGTGTTTTTTCTTCTCTTTCGGCTGAGGCGCGGTGACAAACACTTATCATGTAGAGAAGACGCTGATGCTCCGAGAAAACAGATAACACAATAGATTTGTTTTGTTGCTGGATGGAAACTTCAGTGTGAGAAACCAGGGTTGTGGCGTGAGAGAGTGTGAAATCAATCAAATACGTGTGTCTCACGGCCAATGCGTGAGAGTTGGCAGCCCTGTGAGAGTAATATATTTGTGCCTGCTCAAATGACATTATGTTTTGCTCGCCTATCATTTCTCTTTAAAATATCATGTCTGTGCTCGCAAAATATATTTTTCTGCGCTCAAAATCTCACATTGCTCCTTCATAAATGTGGCACAAATAACGCCATACGGTTCCACTCCGGCGTGCGCACGTGTTTGTAGTCAACACGGCCCCCAAAAATGCTGATCGGAGCATCCCTACTTTGTACATGTTGTGGAAGTCCCGGACACACGGGAAACTAAACGGCCTGCCTGAGTTCATAGCGGAGGGAATGTTCCCATTCATTGTCTATGTAAGAAGCCGTGTAATGCCGTCGTGGAGCAGCGAGTTTCCAGAGACGGCGCCGCCCGCAAGCTCTCGATAATCTTTCAAACTGACCGTTGGTGATCTAAAATAAAGACAGATTCAGCAACTGCACGGTCATGCATACATTTTATTTCCTCCGTTTTCCCGTGATAACGAGATCATATCATCCGTTTTCCCGTGATAACGAGATCATATCATCCGTTTTCCCGTGAAAACGAGATAATGAATGAAGCATGATAGGCGAGATATCAAGTTGGGTAAAGTTGGAAAGATATTCACAGATTTGAACTTCCTGGATGAATAAATCAGAAGTGAAACGTTTTTCAAACACAAATGATGCCTCTGTCCCACCGTAATATCATAGACTATGAGCTACAAGGACCAAAACCCAGATTTTTTACATAAATAAGCGTCCTCCGAGCTGAACGGAGAACATTGATCTCTATGTGCAGCCGACAGCCGGGCGAGTGTGCAAGGACCGTCTGCAAATTACAAGACAATCAATAACTCCACTGTTATACAGTACAGAGACTCCAAAATCATTACACACACCAAGGGTCTCCTCGTTGTCATACAACAGCTGTTTTGAAAATATGTGCCTTTTTATAATTGTGGTGATTTTTTTAATGGTATTAATCATGACTATCTCCTTGATCAATAACTCCAAAATCACTACACACACCAAGGGGTGCTTTTTTCAAACTTTCAAATCATAGACTACAGCTTTAAAGTATCCACAGTAAAAGTACACAGTGTTGTACTATAATACATGATATGCTTAGATTATTCTTACTGATGCATTCAGGTGGAAGCTGTATTTTATAGCTTCAGTACATTTACTGCAGTAAAGACTGAACATTGTCTCATTCTTGTATGTTTGAAATATCAGAAACTGTCACTTACCAAACTGTTCACATGTAGGAGAGACGACAGGACGATGTGTCGCAGATCTCAGACACCAGGAAGTAACCAGAGTTTAAAGTATGATTTAAACCAGTTCAGGACTGTGCCAGGCAGCCCCACCCATGTTTCCAGAATGCCTGGTATGCCGAGGTCTACTGTATCAAACGCAGCACTACGGTCCAGTACAACTAGAACGAAGATTTGCTGCAATCTGTACGAAAACCAATATCATTTTAAACCGTGCCTTGCGGCCATCCGACTTTCTTTTTGAAGTCGACAACCGGAAAACGGATAACGAGGCGTATACGATAGCGTGTACCAGTTCCCACTAATATCCAGCAACTTCGCACAGCCATTGAAGAGTGGACCAACATTCCACAGGCCATAATTGACAATCTGATAAACTCTATGCGAAGAAGATGTGTTGCACTGCATGAGGCAAATGGTGGTCACACCAGATACTGACTGGTTCTGAGTAGGGCTGACCGATAAATCGTATTTTCATCGTCATCGCGATATGAACATGCGCGGTTAACACATCGCAAAAGATGCCTGAAACGCGATGAATAAAAATCATTTTATTTACATGCGCCATGCATTCACACCATTTGGCCAATCAGATGAAGCAACAGCTAGCCGTCGGCGCCGGCAGCGTCCCCGGGTCCTATGTTCCCCCGGGTCCTATGTGTTCCGGAGCCACCCTCAAATTAATTGGTGTTAATTTTGTGGCGACTGCGAGGCTATGTAACACGATGGCGGAGAAAGGAGAGAATAGCGAGGAAAATGTGGTTGACGAAGACCTTGTGGTGAAAAAGAACTGCACTTCTGCAATTTGGAGTTATTTTGGATTCCGTAGCGACGACGTGTTACAAACACAGGTACTGTGTAAAACATGCCGAACAGCTGTGGCAACTTCCAGAGGAAACACAACAAACCTCCATCACCACCTGCAACACAGCCAGTGTTTCCCCTACCATTGTACAGGCCTGCCGCCAGGCCAAAAAAAATAAATCAATACTCCAAAAATAAGCTACCTATCAATTAATTCATAAATCAATAATCATTTACATTAGGAGCGCCTCCGCGCAGCACAGTAGACTTGCTCCTCGCCGCGCGTTCCCGCTACGTTTTTCGTGTACTTTACACGCTTGATGTTGTTCTGATGCCGTTCCGCCTCGTTAAACCACCACGATGTCCCTTTATACTTTGAAAACACGGAGTTGACACTGTATTTTGACAAGCTGTTGCACTCTTTAGACTCGTGGTGTGAGCGGAACCGGACCGGTACCGGAACCGGACCGGTGCATTTATAAGAAAAATGCCGCTGTGTTTCTCCGTCCAAAATCCGCTTTCCTCGCGCTGCCTGCTCGCACAGATCCGCTCGTGCGCACATTCGCTGATGCAGGTCGAGTGTTTAATATAAATATATGCAGAGACGGCGCTCCTTCAAAACAACATCAAGCCATGCGTGTGTAGTATTAGGACGTGATGACGTTTGTACAACCGGGCTAACGGGCCAAAGCCCGTTTGGGCTGGAGCAGTGTGAATGCAAAGCCGCGGGGGACCCCCTGGGGCAATCGTGCCGAGGCACGCTACTGATAGCGCCCTTAGGCAGCCTATGTTAATAAAATAAGGATTGTTTTTGATAAGCTGTGGAACTCTGAGTTAACCTATTTCTACCTGAATTTCTATGAACTACCAGGCTGTTGAGTAAACCTATAACTTATATTTTACTTGATAAAATAAGACAATATATGCACTCATGTCGTTGTAGTGTTTTACAGTATCTGTAGCTTTTAATGTTATGCTCCTCATTTTCCAGACATATTATTCCAGCCCCTAATTTTGGATAATTTCCATCAACTGGCACCTTAATAAGTCACTCTCTCCTTGAATCCTTGAAAACCTTGAATACACTCTGGTTGAACAAAAATGTTGAATGCAAATATAATAATTGCAGAATTGCAGACTGCTTGCTGTGCCACCTGACTTAATCCAACTGCACCAATACACCATCCCACGCGTCTCGTCTGTATAGGGTTTTTTCGGCGGGTACCACCGGGCCTGAAAAAAATTCTAGGGGAAACACTGAGTGTACCTATTATAGCAGAAAGACAGGAACTGTATAGCTAATATGCACACTTCAATATTTGTTTATTTATCGCAAGTCATATCTCATCGCAATATTGAACAATGGTATCGCACATCGCAGATTTTCCTCATATCGTGCAGGCCTAGTTCTGAGTCCCCAGACCCCCAATAAAGCAAAAAAATGCACATTTCAGGGTGGCCTTTTATTGTGGACAGTCTAAGGCACACCTGTGCACTAATCATGATGTCAGATCAGCATCTTGATGTGGCACACCTGTGAGGTGGGATGGATTATCTCAGCAAAGCAGAAGTGCTCACTATCACACATTTAGACTGATTTGTGAACAATGTTTGAGAGAAATGGTAATATTGTGTATCTGGAATCAATTTTAAGCCGCTCACACACCGGACCGAAAATCGGCGTCTTTGAGAGAGTCGGCGTCCGTGACATGAGTCTACTTGGTGTGGTCGCTCGAATCGGCCCACGTCGGCGTTCATTTCAGCCGATTCAAATGTGTAATCCGCCATTCGAGTCGGCCATTCTTTTACCATTCTGATTGGTGGAGGCTAGCAGCTTGACTAGCAAATCAGTGAAGCACGGAAGTGACGATGGTAAACATACCAGATAACCAGTGGAATCGAAGAAGGTGGTCTAGAGAGGACCGCCTACTTCCGGTTTTCGTGTTTTTTGGCCCACAATACAGATTAGCGCCGCCTGTTGTATTGGAGACATTACATCTCGCGCAAGCGCGGAACGTATGGCGTCAAATTTACCGACGCAAGTCGGGCAGTTCTTCCGGTGTGTACACAGCTTTAGATCTTTAAGTGCATCTCATGAAAAATGGGAGCAAAAACAAAAGTGTTGCGTTTATATTTTTGTTGAGTGTATTTTCAACTTTACCGACTCTTTATTTCACCTTATGGCAGGTTATTAGTTACTGGGTCCGCACGGGCCGGACACTTTGCTCTTGCGGGCCGGATTTGGCCCGCGGGCCGCTAATTGGAAATGGCTGTCATATATGAACGTAATTGTCAACACATACATACGGACATTTCTTAATTTTTCAACTTTTAAATATCTCTCTCTGTCTCTTATGTATGTTTGGTAATTTCTAGCCTGCTATATTATCAGTTTTGCTTGTGTGTGTATTTTGGGGTGACTGGTTTTTATTGCAAACAACAAGAACAAATAACCATAAAATTTAAAGTAACTAAATGTCAGAAGCACAACACAAATAAACAGTCTCAGCCGGAAAAAAACAAAATATATTCGAGAGGGAACAGGAGGAAGCAAAAAGCTTATTTAGTCCCGCCCCTTACTCACAAAATCATATCATATGCAATAAAAATTTAAATATTGTCATTCAATAGCCTCAGTTTATTGTTGACTGTTGGCATCCAAGATGATGTCCACTAATATAAAACATGTGTAGCACCTTTAATCCTGATTAATGGATACTCACATCCCTAGGTTCGGTAGGAGTTAGGTGAATGACTCAAAAAGAGGAGTGGTTTGAACAGGTGATATTTTAATATCGATGAGAAATAAAATAATAAACATAAACAGCTTGGTTGTTCCCCTTTTAAAAATAATAAGGCGCCAGAAAAGAAAAAAAGAAAAGAAAAGAGTCCTGGGACACTGAGCACTCCTGCTCAGCGTTCTTGTGTGTTCCGTTGAGGGGGATCCAATGTGTGTTCTGAGTGTCAATGTCAATTGAGTTTCCTTGTCTTCAGTTTCTTTTATTACTACTACCCGGGTAGGTGAGAAGTGTGTGTGTATATCTTATCTGCTCTCAATGTGTGAGATTCAGATGATCCGGAGTCGTTGAGGTAGGTAGTTTCTGCAGCTGGCCACACTGCTTCTCCAACTTTCTCTCTCGTCCTCAGAAGCGTTGGGCTGGGCTCGCCATCTTGTTTGTCTCGTTCTCTCTGTTTCTCAGTTCAGACTAGCAAAGAAAAAAAACAACCTACACAGAAAGTGCATAGGTATAAGAAACTTCATCTGATTCTGTCTATATTTCTTATGAGATCTCATCGTTTTCTAGGTTCACCAAAATTTAGGAAATACATTAGAACACATTAAATTAATTATTATGACTTAAAACAATTAGTTTTGACCATAAATGAAATCAATTATTCATGAATTATCATGTTAATGATATTTTTAACAGACACAGTTTATGCATCTTTTTAAACCTCTATTTATCCTTTATCATAAGTTTTTAACTATTTTAATTCACCTTTTTAATATTTAACTCTTGAACATAAAATGAATGACAGTTTTTATACACAAAAGTGCCTTTTTCTTCATCAATAAATGAAATATACCACACCAGAATGGTGCTGTTACCATTTGCAGTGGCTAATAACACAAATAAACAGTTCGAATGGCATAAAAAATGATTAAACTGCATCTTCTCAATGTAAACCGCATGGAAAATTAGCCTTAGCTTAGCGATTAGCATGGCGACTAGCATTACTAAGCATAAAACAATGGACAAAATAGCATCCCAACCTAGCAGTTAGCATGTCGCGGTAGCTAGTAGCATTTCAAGCTAGTGATCTTTTTACAAACGATAAACTACGGTAGATATTGCACAAAAGTAACAGAAAAACATTGGAAGGCATCATATGGCATATTTTAAGCAACATAGACCATCATAACCCAAGTTAATAGCACAATAAATGTATTTTTTTTCCCATCTGAACGGCTACCGAACTAGAAGCTAACTGTGTGCTAACTCACCAGAGTCTCATGCATTTTACTTCACAAAGGGGGTTTTTCCTCGTCGGCTCACGGCTTATCGGGTCTGCCTGCGGACGTCTCTGCCGTTATCCGCAGCTTTCTGCTACTCTTTGCGTCGTGTTTTCTTTGTTTTAGCTACCGACTCCCTCGGTCTGGCTTATGCCTTGAGAGAAAATGGCGTCTCCTCTCAGGTGCAGACTTCACGCGATACCTGACCTAGGTTCACGCCGGATACAAACACTAGCAGGGAATACTGCCATCTACTGGGGGTTTAGTAGAACTGTCTAAATGACAAATATAGGTTTAGTAACCTGATTTTTCATGCTGGTTACACATGTATTATATAATAGCCAAACCTGTTGTATATTAAGACTTACTCATTTGTATGCATTTTTATTTTGCTTTATGTACTTTCAGATGACAAGAATGAATGCGAGAAGTATGATTTTACTACAACTGCTGAATTGAGTGGCTCAGAAGAGGAGTTAAGGTACTGCCATGTTTATATTGACCTTTGAACTCATCACTCTATTGGTCTTTGAAAAAGCCAAAAATGTAAACCTTGGTGGCTTTTTAAATATCAAAATGCCAAATACCATAGAAGCATATCACACTCTTAGATATGCCGGAATACACATTTAGCAGATAACAGCCAACAGTTTCATTTTTTAGTTTGACTACCTTATAAAATTCCCCTTCACATGATATAAAACTAAAAGTTCACACAATCTGTCAGTAGCTGATGCAGAAAGACGTTTATTATTTATTATTTACATTTAAAAAAAAAACATATTAATAAACAGGGTGGATGGTGTTAGACAGAACGTCCTGCCTCCTCAGACTCCACAGGAACACTATCCAAGTCTAAAAGAGGCAGAACATCACGTGGGACCAGATACTTGGCCATGTTGGGGAGTCCGGACACCACACAGCAGCTCAGAGCACTGCGGCCGATCCCCATGTCAGAGACCTCGGACCACTCACCAGTGGTCACGTTGTAGCACTCCACGTTGGTGGAGGTGGTGATGCCGTTGAAGCCCCCGGCAACGAAGATCCGGTCATCGATGACTTCGATGCCGAAGTTGCTGCGAGGGGTCAACATGTGGGACACTTGGTTCCAGGTGTTGCTCCGAGGGTCGTAGACCTCAGCGCTGCGGAGACGGCTGGCGCCATCAAAGCCGCCGACCTTTGGGAGGAAGAGGAAATGAAAAGGTCAAACGGAGATTGAACCAGTTTCTCTGAATCTACAAAAAACAACTGCTGATCAAATCTCTTCACCCTTCAGGTTATGTGTTATGTGAGGGTCAGCAGTGTTTCCTGGACTTACAGCATAGAGGAGGTCTGCATAAGTAATGACGCCGAGCCAACTGCGGGCGCAGGTCATGAGGCCGATGGTCGTCCACTGGTCGGTCTCTGGGTTGTAACACTCAGCCGTCTGCAGGAACTCGTTCCCATTGAAACCACCGCAAACGTAAACCTGGAAAAAACAGGAAAGGACTTTAATAGGATTTAACAATGAAATGATTTAAGAATTAACACTTTTCTTGGCTTCTACTGGTAATAAATCATCTGAAATATCACTACACAACTGTGAGATAATGTGAGAATTATGAGACCCACCTTGTTGTGGAGCGTCGTGGAGCTGGCGTCACTTCTAACCTCCTGCATGGATGAAATGAGACTCCACTGGTTTGTCTCGGGGTTATAGCGCTCTGCAGTGGAGAGTCGTTGACGCCCGTCGTACCCTCCCATGGCATAGATGCACCCGTTGAGTGTAGTGACGCTCACATAGCAGCGGCGGAAAAACATGGGCGACACACCTCATGCCAGGTTTTTGAGCTGAGGTCGAACCTGCACACGCTGTTGAAACACTCCAACCTGTCGAAGCCCCCAACGCAGTAGACGCTCCCGTTGAGGAAGGCGATGCCATGGTAGGCACGAGGACGCTCCAGATGCTGGGTCAAGCTGATCCAGTCGTTGGTGTGGACGTTGTAGGCCTCGATGCCGTCAGTCGGATCGCAGCCACTCCAGCCTCCGATGGCCAGCAGGACGGCGTTTGGAAGGCGAGGACGGGCGAGATGGTGGTAGACATCAGGCTGGTTTTGCATGACTTCTATGGCTTCCCTGACCATGCGCTGGCAGTCTGCGTTGTTATTCACCAGCTTATTAGACATCACACTGATCCTCATGTACTCTCTACCCATGGAGGCCAGCCGCACCTACAGAGAAAACAGGACAGAATGTTTGAATAGAAGTTCATGGACGGCAGTACTTTAGGCCGGTCCTTTTATCCTACTGAACCAAATCTATTCAAAATGTCATCATTATAAGCTGTATTCTGTTTTGGATCCACAGACTTGACAGCAGGATTAGTTTAGTGTCGGTTTTGGTCTCTTCATGGTATTTGTTGACAGTGAGAGCAATATGGAGCATGAAAGCAACATTTCAGGGCAGGACAAATGATCTCACTCTAGAGGTGGCCCTACAGACTACTGTTCAGTCAGGATGAAACCACGGAGAAGAAATCATGTGACAGGAAGTCATCCTACCTTAGAAAAGAGCACAGCGATGTGGTCTCTCCTTTCCTCCAGTGAGCTGGCGATCCAGCGGAGGACGGCCTCATACACAGTCCTCTCGTCTCTCACTCTGAGGTCGTCTCTGTTCAGGATGGCGCTGAGTTGCTGCACAGAGAGCTGCGGGAACTCTTCAGAGGAAACGAGCTCCTCAAAGTGGTCGACGATGAAGCTGTAGGCCTGGCGGTGCAGTTCGGGGCAGAAGCAGACGGCGGTGAACTGGAAGATGCCGATGCAGTTCTCTGGGCAGAGCTGGCTCTCCAGGAAGTCGCAGCACTTTTTCACAACTCCCATCACATTGAACTGATCGGCTGCTAGAAGCAGCTCCTGAACGTTGTCCTCCGTCAATGAAACAGAGCCGGTGTATGCAAATCGATGAGGAGCTGCATCATGTCAGGAGTCAGGCCGGGGATGTTGAAGACCTTCTTGTCTGAAGAAGACCAGCGTTGGAAGAGAGCTCTGTGGGTCAGGATGAAAACACAAAGAAGAAGAAAGAGAAACTGACGTCAGCTGTTCCTTCTTCGCTTCACACTAATAACTAGGATAAGAATATAGTGGGGCTCTTTTCAAAACAGCAGCAGAGTGTAATATGACTGATATCAAGGCTCCTCCCAGTTTACTTTAAACCACAACACTGACAAACCCAACACTCTGAATGACACACATGAAACCTGTTGAATAAATGACATCTGGAATGGAAATAGTGAATTATATGCATTTTGTAACAGATGTGTAACTTTTCTGAATGAACTACATTCTAAACTCTGCTTTAAAGTACAGTAGTATGGAACTGAGAGACCAGCAGCTCAAATTCTACTTCACATTTTTAAAAAACAACAAAACAATAACACGTTTGGCAAACATCATAAATCCAACTTGAGCTGAGTCTACAATCGATGTACAAACTTCACATGTTGGAAGTTGATATGAGATGAATGGAAACAAGAAACCTCATTTGAGATGATATCCAGTCAAGTCATTATATTTATAAAAACTATAGACAGACAGGGAAACTACACCACTGGTTGAATTCTGAATGATCCTTTCAAATATGTTATAAATATTCTCGTAGCCGTCTATCAGGTGTTTAATGTCCTCTTGTTTTGTTTTAAATCACAAATGCTCTATGAGCTTGTTACGTGTTGTGGCTGTTCTCTCAGACTTCACATCACTAATCAATCAATTTGCTGTTACTTTCTGCTCATTTGAAGGATATAAATTCACAAGTTTCCCCCCTAATATCAGATAATGTACTCACTGGAAGTAGAGGCTGCATCGACAGAGGAAGATCTTGTGGATTTGAAATTCCACGTCTTCAACAGTGATGACTGCGTCGCAAAACGTTCCCTCCAGACGTAAATCATTGAACCCTGAGGCAGGAAACAGGAAAGAAGAGTGGCGTTGATTGGCCATCTTGATTTGCTGATGATAGAGTTGTTGTCTCTGGTTGTTGGTTTATGTGGAGATCAAGAGAGAGACTGGACACCTTCACAGATTACACTTCTAGAATAGATGCTCATCACATCACTGTGGTTTGTGATTGATGCAGAATGTTATTGTTCAAATGTAGTTTGTATGTGTTTAACTGCAGCTTCCATCAGTCAGACAGCAGGTGAAGGTTCACTAAGGTGGCAGCAAAATCAAGATGGCCGATGACCCCATCTCCATCCCTCTTTGACAGAACTTAAAATACATGTGCGTGTTCAATTATTTATGATAAATCTGAGTATTATAATGAAATGGATCCTCAATACATTACAAACAGAAATCCACAGTGCACAAATCTAAACCATTTTAGTGGAGATCTTATAATTACTATGCTTATAGTAGATTGATAAAAATAACACAATATATCTTTTGGAAAAGCATGTAGCAAAACATTTTCACCCAATTCTAATCAAATAGTAATAATAACAACAATAATAATAATACATTTTATTGATCAGATTATTGAGAGCTTTGTAAATGATGAGGAGGGTCTTGAAGTGGATATGCTGCTTTATTGGGAGCCAGTGAAGGTGTTGCAGGATGGGTGTAACGCATTTCTTTGAGTAACTTACACTTTGACTTCTAAAGAAGTCTCTTATGTCCACTTTTCTTTTTTTTAGACATCCTGGCTGCATCTAATTACCAAACACAAATACGCACGCGCGCACATACGCACACGAACACCGATTCAAACGTAAATGTAAATGAAACCTCTGATATTAACATCCTTCTAGCTGACGTCAACCAGGCAGAACAAACTCCCAACTTCCAGTAGCGGACTCCTGTAGGACTCCTGACCGCAGACTAGCAGACCGGTGTGCAAGCAAGAAGGCGTGACGGCGGGGACGGCCAATCACACAGGCTTCAGCTTGAGCGGCCGTTTTCCGCCTGGTCCTAGTGCTTGACATGTCTCTGTGTACTATAGCTAACATTAGTTTTTTTCTGCCTTCAACGCGACACATTTTTTGGCAGTAACGATAACGGCGTTATAATAATGAGATGAGTTATCAATGAGATTACTCCATCCATCCATCCATTGTCTACCGCTTATCCTGTATTTAGGGTCACGGGGGGGGGGGGGGGGGGGGCTGGAGCCGATCCCAGCTGCAATGAGATTACTCGTTACTGAAAAAAGTAACGGCGTTACTAACGCCGCTACTTATAATGCCGTTATTCCCATCACTGTCTATATCTAGGTTTGTCTCTGGGAAACATGGGAGGAACTGTGCTGTGTGCCTGAAGAGGATGAGGATGGCAGGTTTTCTTCTCATTAACTAATGCATGTGTGGATTTACGTATATTATTTGACTAAAGATGTGTTTCTAAAACACTCCTCCTACAGTTGATGCTGATCAGAGTCAGTCCAACTACTTTAAAACATGCCTGGATAAAAGTGATAGGTTTACATTCCAGTGTGTTCATTTCCAGGGAGTGGAGTGTGTTCATGCATGTTAGCATGTCTGGCTGCAGGCTGACAGCTTACTGATGACTGGGTTTTGTTGTTTTGGTTTCCTGTTTTATTTTGTAGTCCTTCTGTCTTGTGTCGTCATGTGCTTTGCTTCCTGTCTTGGTTTCCCTCCTTTTCTGTCTCCCAGCTGTGTCTCATTGTCTCGTCAGCCTTGCCTCTCGTTCTCCCCAATCACCATAGCCTGCCCTTGTGTTTCCACACCTGTCTGTCGTTGAACCTAATCCACCCTTATGTATTTAGTCTGTGTTTCCTTTCAATCTTGGCTTGGTCGTCTGTTTTATCCTGGATGTGTGTCCACCACCTGATCTGTCCTGCCTGTGTCCTGGTCTTTGTCTGGATTATTGTTTGAGTTTTGTCCGCTTTGGATTGGATCTTTGTTTTTTTGATTGTGTTTTTGCCCCTGTGGCCTCCCTGAGTTTTTGGACTTATCAATTAAATAAGCATTTTAACTGCATTTGGGTCCATACCTCCTTCAATCATAGTACATCCGTGACAAAAACACAACCACATTAACAAAAACACAACCACATTAACAAAAACACAACCACGTTAACACATTGTGGGAGTCTTTGGCCAAATCCGAATGTCCCCCTAAGGTCTAAGTCCTGAACCCTCAGGGACTTACCTGACGTCACCTGGTAAACGGTTGAGTGTGAGAGGCTGTGAGGACTTGAAATGGTAGAAATACAAATGGGACAGCACTCGGATTGTCACCTTACTTTGATGACACAAAATATATTATCTAAAAGTGTTGGGTTTTATTTCACGTTTTACAGCCTGATCTGAACATCTTCCAGACTCTTATCATCCCAGACCAGTCGTAACTCAAATAATGTGTTTACTTCAATAAGCTAAATTAAAATAACTGGTTGATGATTAAACCAGGTGTGTAGGTGTAACGGAGTGAATAAACAGTTATATGAGTTTTATTTTAAATCCTGCAGAAATGGGTCCAGACTTTTATTTTGAAGTTTCCTGTACAGGTTTGGATTGTGGGTAATTTGCAGCAGGAAGAGATTCTCCATGCTGCAGGTAGGTTGGGATTTCGTGGGTCTGCATAAAAGTCTTTAAAAGTCATATTCACTCTGTATTGCATGAGACCAGATACCTTCCGTTTTAAATGTATTATATGAGGTCATTATAAATCGCATTTTTGCGATGTTTGACTCTGTATTGTTGCTTTTATTTCGTTTTGCATTTTCGTTTGATCTTGGAAGACATTTGTATGGGAAAGTGCAACTGTTCATTTGACATTTATTTCGTTTAGATGACGCACGCATCCTGGCCCTGAATCCACATACCAACTTTGGTTTTGTGTCTGACCCATGTGCAGGTAATCAATCAGATTTGTAGTTTAAGTTGTTCATGTTTTGTACGTTCTAAGTTTGCCTCGTGGCTGCGCTAACATTCGCGATCTCAAATGTGCTTAGCCTGCCACGTTATAACTGTATTTAAGTGTAATACCAGTTTTAGCCACAAGAGGCTAGTCTTTACCTTTGTATGAGCGCAGGTTGTGCAGCTCGTATATTGAAAATGGATGAAACAGTGCCTTTTCTGTATGCTACATGTCAGATATGTTTTCTTTTTGAATATTTTTCTATCTGTATATTTTTATTTGTTTATGTACTACACTATATGATCACTACCTCAGAATTTAGATACATTTAGATAAGAATTCGAATTATAAGTATTTCTCACTCACACCTTCTTCACATTTTGATGGTACATTCTTCCCTCTTGGAATTTTATTTGTTTATTTTATTAACCCATCATATGCCATTAGAAATATATTACAATTACAGTAGTACTCGTTAGTATTTGTACAAGCAGGAAGAGATTCTCCATGCTGCAGATGACGCACGCATCCTGGCCCTGAATCCACATACCAACTTTGGTTTTGTGTCTGACCCATGTGCAGAATAAAAGGCTTCATCCGCTATTGGGAGTCATCTTGTTTCCACACAACGCAGAGCAACAGAACAGACCAGTAACATTGGTGCCGTGATTCCCGTGGACTTCAGTTGGTCGTCGATCAACGCCTCTTCGGACCGGTGGGCCTGTCATCATTCTGCAGATCAGCTGAGCTTATTTTCGGGTCATAGTAGCCGCAGCATGTAGATGTTTGCATTTTGAGTAGGTGTAGTAGTAAGTGTATCATAGTGTATAGGTGCTCTCTATTTCTCTACCTTTCTTCACCTTTCTCTCATTCTCTTATCTTTTGGATTATAATGGATAGCCCACAGCGTAATAGTTTACAGGGCTTTCAGACACCTGTCAGTGTAGGTCGAGGTAGAGGGTTACTGAGGGCGCCCATTCCCTTCCCAGACATTAACACTACAGTAGGTAGAGGTGTAGGGATGGCAGCTTCAAGTTCTCTTGTTAGTGACACACACACAGACTGTCGCACACAGCATGATAGCCTCTCTATGCCTCAGGTCCCCTGCACATCCACTCCCAACACTGAACATGACATTCTAGGTCAGATGGGTAACATTGTGCAACACATAGGTCAGCAGTTAGCTGATAGTCTCCTCGCACACTTGAGCAGGTCTAGCCCAGCAGAGGTAGCTGCCTCTAGTGTACACAGTGACAGTCACACCCCAGCTCAGGACTCCATGTCAAGTTCATCTCAGCTTCGCGTAGTGAGTCAGAGAAAAGTGAAAGATCCTCCTACGTTCAGAGGTGACGCGTCTGACACTGTTACACTGGAAGAATGGATTGAACTCATGCGCACCTTCATACGGAAGGGAGGCCTGCCTACTGAGGAACAAGGTGAGGAGATTCTCATCCACTTAAGGGGCAAAGCCAAAGATGTTGTCAAAGTGAGCGTGAAGTCTAGTGGGGTTGATGTCAAAAGTAGCCCAGATTCCATATACAGCCTTTTAAGGAAACACTTCAGTTGTAAGCAGTTTTCACCTCTTCCTCTGCAAGACTTCTATACAACTCTCCCCGAGTCACAGGAAGACCCCTATGACTACTGGCTGCGCCTTAACCGTGCCGCTGATGTGACTGCAGAGTGTCTCAAGGAACAGGGTAAGCAGCAGGATAGCCTGTCCATTGAGGTCACACGCATGTTCATTAGGAACTGCCCAAGCCCAGACTTAGCTCTCACCTTCCGCTCTAAGACTATTGACAAGTGGTCAGCTGCTGAGGTACAGGAAGTCTTGAATGAGTACCACTCAGAGAAGGTTATCAAGGCAGCAGGCAAGAGGAATGATAAGAGGGAAGTGGCTATGAACAGAATGGAGGTGAACACTAGCTCAGCGCCTCATTGTAATGTCCAGCCTTCACTGCAGCCACAGTGTAATGCACAGCCTCCAGCACAGCCCCTGTGTAGTGCTCAGCCTCCACCCCAGTCCGCCTCTACTGACAACTCTGCTCTGGAGAGGATGATTAGTATGCTGGAGAAAGTTCTCACGAGTAAAGCACAGTCCAGACCAGCAACTAGAGGGTCGAGTGGCTTACCTCGGATTCAAGGTCTTAATGACACGCCATGTTTAGTCTGTAAAGATGCCTCTCACTCTGCTTTGTCACACTGCAAAGATAACAAGCTGTGTTTCCAGTGCTTTTCACCTGATCACGCCAGGAACAGATGTCCACTCAGGAGTGCAGCGCCGGCTGGCCAGTCATCAAACTAACTGATCTGCGTGTAGGGGAGAACCACGTAGATCTTCAGAGTGAGCCTCCCACCTCTAGCTTTGAAGCTTTTTCAGATTATGAAACTTTAAGTCAGTTGTACAGTAGTGATATTTCTTCAGAGAAAACAGTTATTTTTCAGAGGTTACAGACAGTTCCGAAGTCTGACAGTTTATTTTACACATCAGTTTCAATTGAGAATGGACCCACTTTTAAAGCTCTTACTGATAGTGGATCCATGGCATGCACTCTTAGTGAGTCTGCTGAAGCGAGTTTAGTGAATAGCATTCCAAGCATCAAGAAGCAGTCAGCACAAGACATTGTCATTGTTGGCTGTGGAGGCCATCGCGTCATACCGACAGCAATCTATGACCTTAACATCACAGTGTACGGCTGCTCCATGACGGTTCCTACTTTAGTGGTGCCAGGTCAGACAGAGGAGTTGATTCTGGGCACCAACGCCATCAAGAAGCTTTTGATGCAGCTGAGAGAGACGAGTGGCTACTGGAGACTTCTGTCCACGCCCAGCCATAACCAGAGTGATGAGTGCTGCGAGTTCTTGTCCCTTTTCTCCAACACTGAGAGGTGGAGAGGTGAATCTGTGCCTGAGAGAGTAGGTACTGTAAAGCTCCAGAGAAGTGTGACGTTAGAGCCGCATACAGAACACCTGGTTTGGGGAAAGCTGCCTGTGTCGTCAGTCCTGTCTGTGGGCAGCACAGTCATCGTTGAGCCGACAAAGTCAAGGTCAAGGCCGAAGCAGATAATGGTTGGCAGGGTGATCACACCGCTTTGGGGAGATGGTTCTATCCCACTGAAAGTCATCAATCCAACCAACCACAGAGTCGTGTTGAAAAGAAACACCAAGATAGCTGACGTGTCACCTTGTATTGCTGTGGAAGACCTGCCACAACCTACACAGATCAACTCTAATGTGCAATGTGCTGAAAACAGCCCCTCTCCAACACACAGATCCAGTGAAGAGATGAGACGTGTTCTACGCAACCTGAATCTCTCTGACATTGACTTAGAGTCTTGTGAAGTGTCCGCACACTGGAAAGACAGACTGCTACAGATCATCGAAAGTCATGAGTCAATCTTCTCAAGGGACAAAATGGACTGTGGAGAAGCTAAAGATTTTGTTCACCGCATTCATCTGACTGACGACAGACCCTTTCGTATGCCGTACAGGCGAATACCACCAAGCCAGTATGCTAAACTAAGAACAACTCTGAATGAGATGGAGGAGAAAGGAATCATTCGCAAGTCGCACAGTGATTATGCCTCTCCCCTTGTCTTAGTCTGGAAGAAGAACGGTGACTTAAGGATCTGTACAGACTTCAGATGGCTGAATGCACGGACAGTCAGAGACGCCTACCCACTGCCACACCAGTCAGATGTGTTAGCTGCTCTGGGTGGAAACGCCTTCTTCTCCACTATGGACCTGACATCAGGTTACTATAATGTGCCTCTACAGGAAGAACACAAAAAGTACACAGCCTTTTCTTCACCGTTTGGCCTACACGAGTACAACAGGCTCCCTCAGGGGTTATCCAACAGTCCAGCCACCTTCATGAGAATGATGATGTCCATCTTTGGAGATGAGAACTTCAGCAGTGTACTCTGCTATTTAGATGATCTGATGGTGTTTGCGCCGTCTGAGTCCGTGGCTCTTCAGCGCATCGAAATTGTCTTCTCACGTCTGGCCAGGCACGATTTGAAGCTAGCCCCTAAGAAGTGCTTCTTTCTAAGACGGTCTGTTAAGTTCTTGGGCCACATCATCTGTGAGGAAGGCATTAAGACAGACCCAGACAAAGTCGAGGCCATCAACAAAGTCCAGCGAATTGATCTGATGGAAGCTGATGGACAGACACCATGCCCAAAGAAGTTAAGGTCGTTCCTTGGTATGGTGCTGTACTACCAACACTTCATTGAAGGATGCTCTGCTGAGGCCAAGCCACTCTTCCAGTTAACATCGGGATCCAGCAAGCAGACTCCTGTGAAAAAGGGGAGAAAGCCTAGAAGGAGACTGTGTTACGCTAAGCTCACTCCCGCTGACTGGACACCTGCTTGTCAGAACGCATTTGAGATGCTGAAGTCGGATCTGCTGCAGAGTGTGATTTTGGCTCATCCATTGTTCGACCAGCCTTTCGTTTTGGCCATTGATGCATCCTTTGACGGAGTCGGGGCAGTTCTCTCTCAAGTCCCTCCTGGTGAAGAGATAGCAAGACCGGTAGCCTTTGCCAGCAGGACACTCTCTCGCTCGCAGATGAACTACCCCGCTCACAGACTGGAGTTCTTTGCATTGAAGTGGGCTGTCTGCGAAAAGTTCAGCCATTGGCTTAAAGGACGTCACTTCACAGCATGGACCGACAACAACCCTCTGACATATGTCCTGACAAAACCCAGGCTAGATGCTTGTGAGCAACGCTGGGTGGCTAAACTCGCATCATACAGCTTTGATCTGAAATATGTTCCAGGCCCCAGAAATGTTGTCGCTGATGCCTTGAGCAGAGAGCCATTTGTCCAGTCTTGCATAAGCCACCGCCTCGTCACAGAGCCATATGTGTCGCTCCTGAGGAATGTCAGTGGTTATGGTGACGATACTGTCCAGCACGCATTCAAGTACACCAACAACCACCAGAGGGTTCTCAGATCAGGCAAAGATCCACAGAACACACCCAGCGGTGGAAGTGGTTCAGTCGAAGCTCCAGAGATTTCAGCTGTTTTCAGTGCACACTCCACTGGTGGACTGAGTGAGGTACTGGGTGCGGGCCTAGCTGTTCCTCAATTGCAGCAGGCTAATTCCCCCATTCCTCACAGCAGTTTTAAGAGCCAGCAGGGACAAGATGGGACCATCAGTCGAGTGCTCTACTACGTTGAGAGACGTCGAAAGCCATCTAAGAGTGAGAGAACAGATGAACCCTCCAGTGTACGTCAGCTCCTGAAATATTGGGACAAGTTGATCATCCGTGATGGTATGCTGTGCAAAGTGAGAAGAGACGGCAACATGAACAGGCGTTTTTTTCTGTTTGTGGTGCCTGACTCCCTCAAAACACAAGTTCTAAACGGAATTCATGATGCAGCTGGTCACCAGGGGAAGAGCCGAACACTGTCACTAGCAAGGCAGAGATTCTTCTGGGTTGGAATGAAGCGTGATGTCGACAGCCACGTGAAGAATTGTCACCGCTGTGTTGTGGGAAAGACTCCAGAGCACAATGCCTGTGCTCCATTGGAGAATATCCGCACATCAGAGCCGATGGAGTTGGTCTGCATCGACTTTTGGTCTGCGGAGGTCAGCGATGGCAAGTCCGTGGATGTCTTGGTTGTAACAGACCACTTTTCCAAGATGGCGCATGCTTTCCCATGCAAGAATCAGTCTGCCAAGCAAGTAGCTCGAAAACTCTGGAATGACTTCTTTCTCATCTACGGCTTTCCAAAGAGAATTCACTCTGACCAAGGAGCAAATTTCGAAAGCAAGTTGATCAAGGAACTATTGTCTCTATCAGGTGTTGAAAAGTCACATACGACACCGTACCACCCCATGGGTAACGGCGTTGTTGAAAGATTCAACAGAACCCTTGGATCCATGATCAGAACTCTGCCTCCGAAGTCTAAAGCCAAATGGCCTCAGATGTTACAGCTTCTCACCTTCTGTTACAACTGCACAGAGCACGAGACGACTGGCTTTGCACCTTTCTATCTAATGTTTGGTCGAGTCCCTCGTCTCCCAGTTGACATCCTGTTTCAGAGCGTCCTCTCTGACGAAGTGGTGGTGGACCACAGTGAGTTTGTGTCCCGCCTGAAGAAAGACCTGCGTGAAGCGGTACAGATTGCACAGAGGCACAGTCAGAAAGAACAGACACGACACGCCAGGCTCTACAACAAGAAAGTCAAAGGCTCACCACTTGCCGTTGGAGACAGAGTGCTCATTGCGAACAGAGGTGAAAGAGGTAAAAGGAAGGTAGCCGACAAATGGGAGTCTTCTACGTACGAAGTTGTAGCCGTGAACCCTGACATTAATGTCTACAAGATCAAAGGTGTCAACTCTGACAGAGTGAGGGTAGTCCACAGGAACCTGCTGCTCCCTGTGGACTTTCTACCAATGGACGATGTGCAGGACCCCCAGCCCAGTGACGGTGATGAGGCAGTCCCTGACGTCAGTCTTTCTGATGATGGAATCAGTGTAGGTGATCGAACCGCACACTGGGTGAATGCTAGCCCCGACAACATAGAGGAGGAGTGTCTGGTTCACCACACTGAAGACTCTGACGTGTCTGAATGCGTGCTTGAGCCAGGTGATTCAGCAAGTGGCATCGCAGCTGAAGAGAGCGAACAGCACAGTGATGTTCTGCCTGTGAGTAGCGGGCCACCAGCTGCTGAAACCCACCCAGTAGTCCCCGCCCATGTAGACACCATGTCAGACGAGCCTGCTGTTTGCGCTCAGCCTCAGAGCTTTGAGAATGCTGTTACACAGACCAGGCGAGGCAGGACTGTCAAACCTCCCAAAAGACTCATATGTGAGATGAATGAACAAGTCCTTGACACTTCAGAGTCCACAGTGAACTCTTTAATTTCTCTAGTTGTAAGCTTGTTTTAAGCTGAACATTTAGTTTTAGTTTAACAGATGTCATTTTTAGTCAGATTAGAGAGAACAGAGAATAGTTTGAGGTATCAGACATAGAGTCTTAGCAGAATCTGAGGTGTAGCAGGCATCTCTATAGTCTACTTTTAGTATGGGATATGGCGCCATTCCATTCCTTAAGTACTCCCTAGATGGAGAATTTCTTAATTGACAGCTTTTGATACTCTCTAGTGACATACCAGTCTTTCTTCTCTTTGGTCCTATCTAAGATTTCTCTCCTTCTCTCCCTCTTTTCCTGAGATTATCTCTACTGTACGTCCCCAGTTTGGCAGGATTTAAGGGGGGTGTATGTAACGGAGTGAATAAACAGTTATATGAGTTTTATTTTAAATCCTGCAGAAATGGGTCCAGACTTTTATTTTGAAGTTTCCTGTACAGGTTTGGATTGTGGGTAATTTGCAGCAGGAAGAGATTCTCCATGCTGCAGGTAGGTTGGGATTTCGTGGGTCTGCATAAAAGTCTTTAAAAGTCATATTCACTCTGTATTGCATGAGACCAGATACCTTCCGTTTTAAATGTATTATATGAGGTCATTATAAATCGCATTTTTGCGATGTTTGACTCTGTATTGTTGCTTTTATTTCGTTTTGCATTTTCGTTTGATCTTGGAAGACATTTGTATGGGAAAGTGCAACTGTTCATTTGACATTTATTTCGTTTAGATGACGCACGCATCCTGGCCCTGAATCCACATACCAACTTTGGTTTTGTGTCTGACCCATGTGCAGGTAATCAATCAGATTTGTAGTTTAAGTTGTTCATGTTTTGTACGTTCTAAGTTTGCCTCGTGGCTGCGCTAACATTCGCGATCTCAAATGTGCTTAGCCTGCCACGTTATAACTGTATTTAAGTGTAATACCAGTTTTAGCCACAAGAGGCTAGTCTTTACCTTTGTATGAGCGCAGGTTGTGCAGCTCGTATATTGAAAATGGATGAAACAGTGCCTTTTCTGTATGCTACATGTCAGATATGTTTTCTTTTTGAATATTTTTCTATCTGTATATTTTTATATGTTTATGTACTACACTATATGATCACTACCTCAGAATTTAGATACATTTAGATAAGAATTCGAATTATAAGTATTTCTCACTCACACCTTCTTCACATTTTGATGGTACATTCTTCCCTTTTGGAATTTTATTTGTTTATTTTATTAACCCATCATATGCCATTAGAAATATATTACAATTACAGTAGTACTCGTTAGTATTTGTACAAGCAGGAAGAGATTCTCCATGCTGCAGATGACGCACGCATCCTGGCCCTGAATCCACATACCAACTTTGGTTTTGTGTCTGACCCATGTGCAGAATAAAAGGCTTCATCCGCTATTGGGAGTCATCTTGTTTCGACACAACGCAGAGCAACAGAACAGACCAGTAACATAGGCTATGATGACATGCCTATGATTTCAAGTGTTTTATGTTCCATTTTAAATCTTTAATGTTAAAGTTTCTGCTTAAATGTAATATTCCACACATGTGATGTCCTCTTTATTTACCTTTTTTTTAAGTCCTCCGGGCTTTCCCTGGTAACCCCGTGTTTCACGTTGCAACGCTATGAACTGTAGGTAATTCCCTCAGGCAAAGTCAGCATCGATGCTGATTTACGTAAGTGGGCATAAAGGACTCAAAATGTCCACGAGCGAGTCCTCGTGCACTTCACGATGTGACCGTGGGACAGACCTGAACCCTCAGGGACTCAATGGGAACGCACATCAAAGTCCGTGAGTCTGTGAGGGGCGACGCTGGGATTTGGCCTTTTTCTCTGAGGAAGGTTCCTAACTGAAGACGTGACCCGGAAGTAAACAAGTGGCCGCCATGATAAGAGCCGTTCAGATTCTCTAAATGCAAAGGAAAGGAGCTCCAATGATCCTTTCAGATCTCCTTTAGGATACAACAGACCTTCCTTTACCAAAGGAAAGGAGCTCCAATGATCCTTTCAGAGCTCCTTTAGGATACAACAGACCTTCCTTTACCAAAGGAAAGGAGCTCCAATGATCCTTTCACGTCTCCTTTAGGATACAACAGACCTTCCTTTACCAAAGGAAAGGAGCTCCAATGATCCTTTCAGAGCTCCTTTAGGATACAACAGACCTTCCTTTACCAAAGGAAAGGAGCTCCAATAATCCTTTCAGAGCTCCTTTAGGATACAACAGACCTTCCTTTACCAAAGGAAAGGAGCTCCAATGATCCTTTCACATCTCCTTTAGGATACAACAGACCTTCCTATACAAAAGGAGTTAAAGTGCTACCCACCTCGGCCGTTCATGAAAACAAACCATATGCATATTTAACAATCACTTTCATGCAGACATATAGTAATTGGAATTGTGTTGATAAATGTGTCTATTATAAGTGAAGGAGTTGCATTCATGAAGGACCACAAGTTGCATTTATGGACAGTTTGCAGTCTTGGTTTTGGGACACTCTGGTCTGAGTCTCATCAACGGCCCTAACTTTACCCTCAGGATCTACTTTTAACTCACATTCTTTGTATTATTATTTTATTTGAACATGTTCTCATGTAACTTCCTTATTACACAGAGCTTTTGTCTTTTTCTTGTTTCAGTCGTTTGATTTGAATCCACACATTCTCTCATCTTGATCTTAATCAATTTCCTTTTGGAGAATATTATGCGTTACTCACTGCGGCTAGGCCGAGGTGAAGCTGACGATAATATAGTGGCAAAAAGCCTCCGACCTTTATTTGGGTCCGCAGTGTCGGAGTTGCCCAGAGCCGAGATGCAGCCAGCGGACGCTTCTCTTCTTCCAAGCCTGTTGGTGACGCCGGATTCAATTCAACGGAGGTTCACTGCAGCAAAGTCAACATTTATACACGTTCGCATGCATCATGCAGCCGTCTTCATCAGCTGGTCTGTGTATCTCTCAACATCACCCAAGAGCAAGCGTTATAAAGCGTTGATGAATGGAAAATCACAGCTGCAGCATCATCATAGTTTATAATTCCTTAGTGGATTTAGCAGGAGCATTTTCTCCAACAATGAAGAAACAGTTTAATATGTTTTTTTATTTGTAATATGTTAAATACATTATGTTGTCTATTCTAATCTGTGTGTGCTCTGTGTTTCATGTTGATGGTTTTCACTGGACAGCAACTAGTTGCTCCAGTCACTAATGCATGTTCCTCAACACGACAAGGTTCAGTCTAAAGACAAAGCCATCCCGATATACTCCATTCATTTAAGTACATTTACACAAGCATTAATACATTTACAACAAGTACAAGGAGGAATGAACCTGACTGATTACAAACTGCAATGTTTTCATTCACATCTTTGCATTGACTCTGAATGTAATCACACCGCTTTGTGTTTGTTGTGAACAGTTTCAGAGACGCAGAGACACTGATCCAAACCCGACTGCAAACCCAGGATAAAGAGGTTCAGTGAATGTGGTGTTGATGGTGTGGAGGTGGATCAGTTTGTTAGAGGAGACGCTGTAGAAGGTCAAAGTGCCAGCAGGACAGTCCAAGTACACTGCTACCACACCAGAGGAGGAGGAGGAGGAGGAGGAGGAGGAGGAGGAGATGTGTGTTTGTTTTCTTTTGTGACAGACAAAGTAATGACCATCATAACAACACAGACTCCAGGACTGATCATTCCATCCAAACCCAGTGTCGTCTCCTCTCCTCTTGATTCCTCTGTAACTCACTGATATATCAACATCTCCTCTCCACTCGACCTCCCAGTAACAGCGACCAGTCAGACCATCTCTACACAGCAGCTGAGGCTCTGAGACAAATCTGTCTGGATGATATGGATATGACTGGTTCTTGTCCACACGTGTCACCTCCCTGTTGGTGTCGTCCAGTTTGAGGTTTCTGCTGACTGTGTTTGTGTCCAGTTCCAGTTCACAGACATCTGATGGAGAGAACAAACACAATGCAGCTAAAGGTTATTGTTGGAGACAATCGGGTGTTTTTTGGTGTGTGTTTTGAAAGCTTAATAAATATACTTTGGGTATTAGTATATGACATCACAAGGGGGCGGTAACTTGATGGTGATGGGTCACGTCACCCATTTCATTGATAAATAGGACACGGGTGTGTAGTGGTGTGTGTTTTGTTGGATCGCAGAGAAAAACACAGTGTTGGGGAACTAGCAGGAGCAGATTCAGTTATTAATAGATAATTATTAATATCAATACTCAGTCTCAATATAAAGGAGTTTGTACTCAAATGCCAATAATTAATAACTATTAGAATATGAGTACAAACAGTTGAAGGATTTGTGAATTCTTCACAGAGAAGAGGTTGATATCATTCATTCTTATACAACATTAATAAACACAGCAGTATGTTCATAAGGGGTTTATTAACAATAAACAAAGAAACATACACTAAGTCCAAGTGGCCTATCTAACTAAATACTATACAAGTGTGTGTGTGTGTGTGTGTGTGTGTGTGTGTGTGTGTGTGTTACAAGATGGCGGCTGTGGGTGTCGACCAGTCAGCCATGTGGAGTGGGGGTGTTCTTTGTGGGAGGCCGTGTGGTCCTGCCTGGAGAACAGGTTTCTATATATGTGTATAATTAGTGTAATATATGTAGAGCCGTTAGGAAAGTTGGATTAGTGAGAACGCAACCTGTCTGTTCTGGATCACTGACGATCAACAGACGAAACAAAAACACGACAAAATTACATCGTTGGTCCTAAAAATATCACAGTTTGGCCTTAAATTACTAAAGATGGACACCAGACCAACCTGTGGTCTGGTCTCTGGACTAATGTGAGCTACTATCTAGACCTCTGGGGGACCACAGACAGTCTCTGGTTCCTCCACATAGACTGGTCTGGTCTCTGGACTAATGTGAGCTACTATCTAGACCTCTGGGGGACCACAGACAGTCTCTGGTTCATCCACATAGTCTGGTCTGGTCTCTGGACTAATGTGAGCTACTATCTAGACCTCTGGGGGACCACAGACCCAGGAGACAACATCTGGTTCCTCCATTTAGGATTCAGGGACATCAGGACGACAGGAGGACGATCTCAACACTGAGACCCTTTAGAGACACAGAGGAATTTATCTCTTCAGTTGAAATATTTAAACATAAACCCGACTACGTGAATTTTGCGTGTTTGTCTCCGTTGCCGTCCGGCAGGAATTGGCGTCCGTTTGTGTCTCTGCGTTGACTTTGTGTGTAATTGAGTGTGAAAATGTGGCGTTTGGTGTGAACACAACACGACATCTTTACAGCCACGAAGAAACAAACGCTGCATCCTGATAGAAACGTGATCATCGGATTTCAGTCATGAACACGTTCAAATCTGGAGCAGCTGAGTTACTGAAAACATACTCACACTTCCTCAGACCAGGTCTCAGTCTCTGCTGTCCCCCATGGTCCACCCTGCAGGAAGACATTCAAAGACCTCAATCAGGTCCACCATTAAACATGAACCCCAGTTCCTCAGTCATGGACGGAGACACAGTCTGGAGCTGTTGTCCATCTGTCCTCACCTGAGAGTGTCCAGTCTAAAGTCTGTCCATCTGTCCTCACCTGAGAGTGTCCAGTCTGATGTCTGTCCATCTGTCCTCACCAGAGAGTGTCCAGTCTGATGTCTGTCCATCTGTCCCCACCTGAGAGTGTCCAGTCTGATGTCTGTCCATCTGTCCTCACCAGAGAGTGTCCAGTCTGAAGTCTGTCCATCTGTCCTCACCTGAGAGACCTGTCTGATGTCAGTCCATCTGTCCTCGCCTGAGAGTGTGTAGTCTGATGTCTGTCCATCTGTCCTCACCAGAGAGTGTCCAGTCTAATGTCTGTCCATCTGTCCTCACCAGAGAGTGTCCAGTCTAATGTCTGTCCATCTGTCTTCACCTGAGAGTGTCCAGTCTCCAGTGTGGACCCTCCAGTCCAGCAGACAGCAGCTTGACTCCTGAGTCTCCTGGATGATTGTAGCTCAGGTCCAGCTGTCTCAGATAGGAGGGGTTGGAGTCCAGAGCTGAGGCCAGAGAAGAACAGCCGTCCTCTGTGATCAGACAACCTGACAGACTGAAGACACACACACTACTGTCACTTCTTGGGACTTTACATAGACTTATGTCCATTTGTCCACTTTTTAAAATGAGAAAAAGTGATATTTGTCTTTTGCTGTGTTGATGTTGTACTGGGTGGGATAAGCGTGGCTGAGTGATGGACAGAGATGGACAGAGGAGGACGTTAAAAGAAAGAATAGAGATGAGCTGAAATGATTGAGAGAGAAATTGAAGCGTTAGAAAAGAGAAGAAACAACAGTTGAAACAGTCTATGTGGTCTGTCTTCAGACCTGGTGTGCCAACAAAGATCTGGTATTGATTTTAAACCATCTAGCAAAGAAAAAAGGCTGTAATTCAATAACATTTCAACAATGTTTATAGTTTTCATATTGAACTGGAGGAATTATGAAGAACAAGTACTCTGATAATAACACTAAAATACAAAACACAGCTTTGAAAATGTGCTTCTTAAGAGTCTCAGAACATATGAGGCATTCAGGTGTTCAACTGCCAGTTGGAAGAAAAGAGTCTGTCTTGATTCAAAGCTCTGTTCTCACTGTCAGCGTTCCTCTTTGAGAGCAGCCGTGTGAACTTATCTATCGACTCTAGATCTCACCGACCTGACTGACCTTTATCACCTCCACTCTCTGATCCATCTGTCAGCTGTCAGTGAGTCTCGTCAGTTGTCACCATAGAAACGTCACTCACAGAAACTCCAGTTTGCACAGATTTGATTAAGTTCAGAGTTAACGTTTCACCCCGTTGCATTACTGGGTAATTTAGTGTTTGTGAGTAGCAACCAGTGAGATGATTTAGCCTCCAACCATCTGAACCAGTGTAGTGATGCTAACGCTGCAGCAGTAAAATGGAAACGCTCCGTCATCATTTAATAATTCTCAATGATCTATCAGTTATGGGTCTGGGTCCTGATAGGACGGGGTCTGGGTCTGGATCTGGGCCAAGCTCCACCTCTTAGTGACCCTTGCTATAGGCAGTGTTGGGCAAGTTACTTCAAAAGCGTAATGCATTATTTATTACTTGTTACTGTCATTTCAAAGTAATTAGTTACATTACAATATTACTGTCTTTGAATTGTAAGGCATTACACTACTTTTACATTACTTTTGCATTACTTTTCGCCAAAATAAAAGGACATTTTTGTTCTCGATAGATCTTCTTGTGTTCAATGCAGCTCATTACACAGCAGGATGTGATGTTTTTCGCTTCAAAATAAAAGAACGAAAAACGGAAAATGACTCTTATCCCGTTATTCGTTTAAAAAACGGAAAACGAGAAACAGAAAACGACTCGTTAACTGATATTAGATATTGTGTTCATGAATGGGATTCGGGGATGAAATAACAGGGCCATTTTTCATTCCAGATTTGCTGTACGTCTTTTTTAATGACCCGGAAGGCGCTGCGAAATTACCTGAAAGCCTACCTGAGACATTTAGGGGAGCTCTAAAACACTGTTCATAAACGCTCTGACAGCGTCTGACGCTCACGTTTTGAAATAAACCTACTGTTTTAAACTCGCACCAAAAGCGTTATGACGCGGACATAAAAGCGGTTCAAAACCGACGGGGAGAATCGGAGCCTCCGCCTTTTCGCCGCCGCCCCTCAGCTGTTGATCCTCGGTGTGCCGGGGTCGGCTGCGCTCTGACCGACCGGGAGCCGCTCCGTGAGTCGGTGTCCAGCTCATGGAGCCTGCTAACAACAGCGCTTAATTAACATAGTGTAGAGTCACACGGACCGGCTTTCACACTTTTCCAAAAGTGGAGCGTATGCCCATCTCACGATCGCGAATGTAGAGTCAATTGATTTCGGGTTTAAAATGCATTGTAACGTCATCATAAATGTGTGTGCACATGTTGGTGTTAAAATGGTGTTTTGTCTCCGCCGTGCAGACGAGTTAGAAGCTTTAAACTTTGAATTAAAACTGTCAGCAGCATCAAAATGTCTGGTTGGTTCATGTTCAGTTGTCAGAGTTGATATTCCAATCAGGCTTCAACCTCTGGTTCAGAAAAGTGAAGTCAAGCCTGAAGGTCCTTAAAGCTGCATTCTCTCTGCTGGCCACTAGGGGGTGTTTTCATGAGTAATATGTCTTCATTGCATCTGCATAGCTTTGAGTCTGCATGTGGGTCCTCCCTGCTGCTTCAGCCACCGTGACAACAATATTAGTTCATTTCATATAAAACTCAATAAACTCAACTGTATAGAAAGTGGTTCAAACTGGCTCCACCTTGACAGCAGAGACAGTCTGGTGTTGTAGTTCAGGCTCACATGTTCATGGAGTGACGTTCACAAACGTAGACTGACGTTTGCAACAGCATTTATAAACGCCAGGTGGATTTATAAAACTATTAAAACATCGAACGGCAGGGAAAAGATAAACAAGAGGTTTGGTTTTGATAAAAGTTTTGTTTTGTTCTTTTGCTGGCAAGTCGTTAGCAGCAGAAACAGTATTTCATCAGCCGTGTTAACAGATTAGTAGCAGCGTGTCTGTTTAGGAATACATGAATATAAATAACTGAATATTTGGTGCATGTAAACGCATCATTGAAAGCTTCATAGGTAAACTTCTCAAAGTAGTTGAATCTGACCTGAGAGTTTCCAGTCGACAGTGTGGACTCTCCAGGCCAGCAGACAGCAGCTTCACTCCTGAATCCTGCAGGTCGTTGGTACTCAGGTCCAGGTCTCTTAGACTGGAGGACTGGGAGCTGAGAACTGAGGACAGACCTTCACAGCTTCTCTCTGAGAGGTTACAGCCACTGAGTCTGAAGAGGAATCAGAAATTAATGATGAAACAATTACAAACAACTGTTCATCCCCTCAGGTTCTAACTGACATTATTATCCTAATGAAGTTAAATGATGTTTAACATGTTTGTTCATCAGGTTATTGTTGCAGCTGGGTGGTGTATTAGGCTCCATGGTGAGGTTAACGTCACACTGTGCCATCTGTTTATTTCTGTCTGAGTCTTCTTTCAAGACTCTCACGTGACTCCGTTTCACCAATCAAACGCAGCCAGGCAGTCACATGACAGCACACAAACTCTCCACGCCCGGTTATATTTAATTCTAACTCCTTGTCATTCAGAGACAAATGTGCATAAATATGCAAGTGTATGTGCAATCATTTATGGAGGAGTCACAATATACCGCCCACTTTTTGAAATCCCCCCGGCTTTTACCGTCTAACGTCAGTGAATCTGTCGATCCTATTTAAGTTTCACTTTCAGTTGTGAATGAGTTCATTTCTGAATGTTTCTGATGTGAGATTCTGTTTGTAGCTGCTCATCACTCAGATTCTTGTGGGTCGAGTCATTCTTATGTCGACAAAACTCAGAGAAAAGTTAGAATAAATGTCTTCGACATGACTATCGATCACTGTGTGTGTGTGTGTGTGTGTGTGTGTATGTGTGTGTGTGTGTGTGTGTGTATCTGTGTGTGTGTGTGTGTGTGTGTGTGTGTGTGTGTCGGTGAAACAGACAGAGAGGAGAGACGCTGGATGAAGCGGTGAGCTGTGTTTTTTCTTTTCTTTCAGCTGAGGTGACAAACGCTTCATGTTAGAGAAAGCATTGATTTTTATGTAACTGGGGGGGTTAGCTGCCCTTCCAACGTCTATGCCTCCTGGTAGTCTCTCAGATCACCAGGTGCGGGGCCACAATAATCAGAATTTACTCAGAAGTTACTCAGTACTCCAGTAGTTTTTTCACTAAATACTTTCTTACCTTTACTGTTAAGTAACTATTTGGAACTACTTTTTACTTCTTTACCTTTTGCAGTTGGGAAAACCAATCAAATGGTTCAGAATGCAGATAGAACCTTGTAATTCCAAGATGGTTTGTTGTTTTCTGAATGAAAAACTATATTTACAGAGCTTTGCTGGAGGCTTGGACCACCGGCAGCAGCCTCAGAAGAGCCTCCTCTGAAGCAGAGTATTCCTTCAGGTCAAACACGTCCAGATGTTTTTCTGATGACAGTAAGATGAAGACCAGAGCTGACCACTGACCAGGAGACAGTTCATCGTAGGAGAGACGTCCTGAAGTCAGATACTGTTGGATCTCCTCCACCAGAGAACGATCATTCAGTTCATTCAGACAGTGGAACAGATTGATGCTCCTCTCTGGAGACAGATCCTCATTAAGCTTCTTCTTGATGTACTGGACTGTTTTCTGATTGGTCTGTGAGCTACTTCCTGTTTGTGTCAGCAGACCTCGTAGGTGTTTCTGATTGGTCTCTAGTGACAGACCCAGAAGGAAGCGGAGGAACAGGTCCAGGTGTCCGTTTGGACTCTGTAAAGCCTTGTCCACAGCTCTCTGGTGCAGATGTGTTAGTTTAGGTTTGTCTCTGGAGACTTTAAACAACGATGAGGTTGTTTGTTTTTCTGCCATCAGATTGACACCAGAGTTGATGAAGGTCAGATGGACATGAAGAGCAGCCAGAAACTCCTGAACACTCAGATGGACGAAGCAGAACACCTGGTCCTGGTACAGTCCTCTCTCCTCTCTGAAGACCTGTGTGAACACTCCTGAGTACACTGAGGCTGCTTTGATATCGATGCCACACTCTTTCAGGTCCGTTTCATAGAAGATCAGGTTTCCTTTCTGCAGCTGCTCAAAAGCCAGTTTTCCCAGAGACTCAATCATCTTCCTGCTCTGTGGACTCCAGTGTGGATCCGTCTCAGCTCCTCCATCATACTTGACGTTCTTCAGTTTGGACTGAACCACCAGGAAGTGGATGTACATGTCGGTCAGGGTCTTGGGCAGCTCCCCTCCCTCCCTGGTCTTCAACACGTCCTCCAGAACTGTAGCAGTGATCCAGCAGAAGACTGGGATGTGGCACATGATGTGGAGGCTTCGTGAGGTCTTGATGTGGGCGATGATCCTGTTGGCCTGCTCCTCATCTCTGAACCTCTTCCTGAAGTAGTCCTCCTTCTGTGGGTCAGTGAACCCTCTGACCTCTGTCACCATGTCAACACACCCAGGAGGGATTTGATTGGCTGCTGCAGGTCTTGTGGTTATCCAGAGACGAGCAGAGGGAAGCAGTTTCCCCCTGATGAGGTTTGTCAGCAGCACATCCACCGAGGTGGACTCTGTAACATCAGTCAGGATCTTGTTGTTGAGGAAGTCCAGAGGAAGTCGACACTCATCCAGACCGTCAAAGATGAACACAACCTGGAACCCTTCAAACCTGCAGATTCCTGCTTCTTTGGTTTCGGTGAAGAAGTGATGAATGAGTTCCACCAAGCTGAACTTCTTCTCTTTCAGCAGGTTCAGCTCTCTGAAAGTGAATGGAAACGTGAACTGTATGTCCTGGTTGGCTTTGTCTTCAGCCCAGTCCAGAGTGAACTTCTGTGTTAACACCGTTTTCCCGATGCCAGCCACTCCCTTTGTCATCACTGTTCTGATTGGTTCATCCCTTCCAGGTGAGCCTTTAAAGATGTCTTCTTGTCTGATGGTTGTTTCTGGTCTGTCTGGTTTCCTGGATGCCGTTTCAATCTGTCTGACCTCATGTTGGTCATTGACCTCTGCAGTCCCTCCATCTGTGACGTGGAGCTCCGTGTAGACCTGATTCAGGAGGGTTGGGTTTCCTGCTCTTGTGATGCCCTCAAACAAACACTGGAACTTCTTCTTGAGGTAAGACTTGAGTTTACGTTGGTACACTGGACCAGCGGTTCCTGAATAAACAACAAAGGAACCCAGTTAGTGGATCCTACAGACCCTTTTACAGTCTATGAACAAGCCAGGTGTTAGAGCCATGTATTCCTATAGTCCTCAGTAGTAAATGGCCTCATTTATATAGCGCTTTTCTCCAAAGCGCTTTACAGTAATGACTGACATTCACCCATTCACTCACACATTCACACACCGACGGCAGAGTCAACCACGCAGGGTGACAGCCAGCTCATCAGGAGCAATTAGGGTCTGCTTGTTACGTGTTCGGTTGCTCAGGGACACCAGGCACTCAGCTAGGAGGACCCGGGGATCGAACCGGCAATCTTGCGGTTGCCAGCCAACCCGCTCTACCTCCTGAGCTAAAGCCCCCCTGTAGTAGTACATAGTAGTAGTGACATCATGAGCTTCTTTCATGATTAAATCAAACTAATGGAGACAAAATCAATCAGGTGCACCTGATGAAGCCAACAGAAGTAACATAAAAGACATTTACAAGACAAACAGAACTGGAAGGATATATAACCCTTTGAACTGCAGCTGTAAAGCTCAGTGAGTCAGTCTAGAAATAAAGAGCCTCTTGTATCGCCTCAATTCGCCGTTTTGGTTTTGAAAGGAGAATTCACCAGAATGAGATTTTTAAGGCAACAAAACAGAAACACTGACCTCTGGTGGCGTCTGCTGGTCACTACAACACATCACAATACAGCATCATAGAAAGAGACGGTATTGATGACGGTGTTGAAAATAGTACCGTTTGGATATTTAAATATCCTGGTATACTGTAATCCTCCACGCTGAGACGCCACCATTGAAAACATGGAGGTGTCCTCATAGAAGCCTGTTTTAAATACATTTTTGTTTTCATCTACCAACTATTTAGTTCCTAGCTGAAAGTCACCAGTTAACAAGGTCACTGGGTGAAGGGAAACACCTGTTCCTCTGAAACGGTCGTGATCCTGTCTGAACTCTGTAGAACTTGAGTCTGTTGGAATATCGATTCTGACAACCGAACACGTAACAAGCAGACATTTAGATGCTACTAACAGTTTAAATTCACTTTTTAAAGCTTCTAACTCGTCTGGATGGTTGAAGCAAAACAACATAAACATTGACATGATGCGTACATATATTTATGATGACATTGGCTGTATTCGGGTCTGTAGACAACCAGAGAACCTAAACGTTGAAGTTGTGTGCAGCCTATTAGGAGAAATATGAAGTTCTTCATGTTGAATCCTTCTCTTCTTTCCACCATGTTAAAACTGTTAAAATCCTCTTACTGATCTGCAGACAGTCAGCCAGCTCCTCCTGCTTCATTCTCCTCAGGAAGTGCACTGTGATCTTCTGAAACGCCTCTCTGTTCCTCCTCTGCTCTTCATCCTCACCGTCCAACAACTCCTCGTCCTCATTCTCCAAGCATTCTGGGTAATCTGGACTCAGGACCTTCTGGATCTTCTTCAGCTCGTTCTTCACAAAAGTGCCGATGTTCTCTTCCAGCAGCTGGAACAGAAGGATAAACTGAACATGAACTCTAAAGAACCCAACATGGGATTCATGTGTGGGTCTGAGCAGCATGGAGACCACTAGAACCTGTTCAGCATTGAATCTGTAGTTGATGTGGTTAATAGTGTAAGGTGAGCTTGTACATGTACTCACCATAAATATGGAGTCCAGGTCTGTTTGATGCTGCTGGGTCAACGGAACCTCTGAGATCTGCTGAACTCTGTGGAGAAAACCAAGTTTAAAGAGTCACTAAACCACAGACTGTAGATCAGAAGTGGACGTTGTCATGGCGACATCGCCTGTTGGTTTGTGGACTACAGTTTTGAAGCCTCAGATTCTGCACAAAGGGTGGATCTGATGAACACAAGCGGCAGAGCGGCACCCAGAGCGGCAACCTTACTGGATCTGGATCCATCTGGATTCTGGTGTGAAGCTGCTAACAAAGTTAGCTTCATAATTCAAGGTCAACTTTACAGCTAAGTGTTTAAGTCATCTTAGTAGCTAACCAGCATTGGTAGTGTGGTAGCAACCTGTCAATCAGCAGGTAAGCCCCGCCCCCTAACGCATCCCCTGCTTTCTGGTCTGGTGGACTCTAAATGGACCTTAATGCACTAAATGAACATCATGCTGGATTGAAGAAGACTTGAGCCTAGAGATTGAGACCATAAACTCATGTTTACAATGTTTACTGAAATAATACATCAAGAGAGAAGTAGGACCATTTTCTCATAGACTTCTATACAACCAGAGAGGAGTCGCCCCCTGGTGGCCAGCAGAGAGAAGTAGGACCATTTTCTCATAGACTTCTATACATCCAGATAGATTGACAGTTTAAGGCACTTCGGCGTTGGCTTCACTTTACGGAACTGGTCAGCTCCGATGTAAACCCACTTTAGCACATCTTAGCTTAGCTTAGCTTGCAGTAGCTGTCACGTTAGCCAATTTAGCTTCTCACTGACTCTTAACTTTTCTCTGGCTGGTCTAGACCTGATTCATCCTCTAAGGAGGGTTCAGGTTTAGTTCTTACCTTCCATCAGCAGCTTGGTCAGCTTTAAATTTAATAATGCGAGGCATAGACCAGTCACTCTTCATGGAGACACAGCTGGGACCAGTTCCAGGTCCAGGGGAGTCTGGTCTCTGCTGCTGCATCCTGATACATTAAATACAATTTCAGATTCTAACTAGTTGAGCTTCATGAATCAGTTTGCTCTGTTTATCTTTATATTGATGAGTCTTGCTCTAAGAGACGATGCTAGTGTCAGAATCAATACTATAAATGGATCTGGGTCACATTAGACCACGTTGTGGACCCGACTTAGTCCTGCACTGTGGATCCGACTTAGTGCTGCACTCAGCGTTTTGCTAGCATAATGTTAGCTTTGTGGTTTGTAGCTGAGCCTAAGGGTTCTATAAGCTGAGCGGTCTAGAAAAATCTCCCGTTGCCAAGTCGTATCTAAGGTCCGTCCTATTAACGGGAGCAGTGGACAATGTTTCCGTTGCATGAGAACCTTATGGGGTGACAATTGTAGAAGAAAATGTGTTACCTTACATTTCTTATTTGTTCCCCATATAATGTTCCTTTCTCTCGGGAACATCAAATGTCCTGCTGAGCTGTTTCTATTGAATTTAACCCTTGCAGTCTTGATGAAAAGACTCTTTGATCTTTCCCTCTTCCTGAACTTTTTGTCTTTCATACATTGATCAAGGCCCGATGAGTGACCCCTGTAGTGACATCGTCTAGCTCTCCCGAGAACGGTCACACCTTGTAGATATCAACAGATGTCTCTTCCTCTGCAGAGAGACATGTGTTGATTCAATGCAAATCCACTCATGACGCCTTCCCTTTTGTTCTCTCGACTGTCCTGTATAAATCCAACTCGGCCAGGCCATTCAACAGACTGGATCTTCATAGATACACTGTGAATTTCTTTTCTCCACTGTCAGTGATTAAACCTCATTTGAACCAGCTACAGAATTGGACCTGAAGAGTTTTCTTCCACACAATGATGGGGAAACGGAGTTATGACTCGTGAAACAACTTTACATTTTGGTTGCAAAATCTCCACTGGGCGTCTGATGGTTCTGTCCTTCACGTAGTCCATTACCTCCTGATAATAGACACCTCCTCGGGTATTATCAGTTATGTTAAAACCTAAAATAAGAGTCTGGTGGATATAAAGTGTCTTACTTAATACTCTACAACCTCCCTTGAGTGAGAGGAAGACGGTGCTTGAGTTTAGTGTCTGTTTAGTTTGGAGTCTTTCTGTTCTTAGCTTAGCTTAGCCTGGCCGCTACTCTTCTATGTCATTAACGCTTTACTTTTCCCGTCTATGAGTCTTTTCTTTCAAGAGGTTTTCTCCTCATTGTCTCTTTAAGGTTGGATTTATTGGGACCTCACCATTAGGACTACACAATGCGGCCTACAAAAGCCTCCACATGCGGTCATGAAGGAACAAAGGAGATAAAAAACTACAACCTCCATTTTAGTTTCACTTCTCACCTGGGTGCGAAGTGCAACGTCACACAACTGGTGCCCTATTGGCTGACAACCATTATTTTATTATTTTATTGAATTGTTTGATTGTTTCATACTTCTATGCCAATGATCACGATCCTTGGCATGTGAGTATAAGACCTTTTATATTGAGACTGAATACAGTTTTAGCTTATCTTTTCCCTGATCCCAGGGTGGTGCCCCGTTTATTCATGATTCTATCATGATATATCGATATATTAAATATAGTTATTAATATTGATAATCATATTGACATTAATAATTAGCTGTTGATAACCAAATCTGCTCCTGCTACATCCCCAACAGATTGTTTATTTCATATTCTGTAGTTTAATCCCAGTTTAATTGGTCCTTTCTGTTCGAGCTTCAGGGAAACAAGAGACTGTCTGTCACTCATCGTGGCTCAGAAGACAGAACGGGTTGCAGGATTCAGGGCTGGTGGACTCTGAGTTATTGATTAAGGTGCTGGTCTAGACCTGATTCATCCTCTAATGAGAGTTCAGGTTCAGTTCTTACCTTCCATCAGCAGCTTGGTCACCTTTAAAGTTAATAATGATAGGCATAGACCAGTCACTCTTTATGGATACACAGCTGGGTCCAGGTCTTGGTCCAGGTCCAGGGGAGTCTGGTCTGTGCTGCTGCATCCTGATGCAATAAATACAATTTAAGAAATAATTTTACTATGATATTATCCCAATACAATATGATCATGATACATAGGTCACGATATGGAGGAAACCCCCTTCCTATCTGCAATGTCATGAGTGGTGCAAATAAACATAAAACGATCCTGCTGTCAAACTAAGTAGTGTGAGGGGCAAGTTGCATTGTGGGAGATTGGCAGTTCAGACCATCACATTATTCATTCAGCAAATGTTTCATGTGTGTAAATTACAAACCACTCAGGTGGAAGATTCCATCAGCTGTTGTGAGTTATTGTTGATCGACACTGTGTTTTTGTGGTCCAACAGACCAACAGAGAAAAGATCTGAATTTCCCAGTTAAACTTTCATTCCTATCATATCAATATTTGAAGCTGATCAGCTGAAGTGTCAGCAGGTTACAGCGTCAGGTCCAGGTGTGTGTCAGGTTAATATTTAATCTGAATATTTATTTGACTCATCAAACTTTACTGCTTCTTCTTCTCAGACAACTAACCGTATTGAAGGCAATTAAAGCTTCTGGTCTCAGTGATTGTTCACCAAAGTGAAAACAAATGGATTCAACAGTCGACACTAGATTCAGATCATCCCCTACATGGACTACAAAGGTCTGGACCAAGACCTGATTCTTCACCTCAGGACAGTCAGATAATAACAAGGTTCAGTTTTAAACTCAATAAAGCGATCTAGTTAATATCATGTATATACTGTATATGTTTTTGAGTGAGAACCATGATGGTGGAGTGATCTGAGTCCTGGACACTTCGAGATCCTAGTCTCACCTCTGAGCTTTGGTCTGGCTGTCATGTCCCCCATCCTGGGTGGTTTTAGAGGAAAGGACTCCGTCCTCTCGGTCCTCACACTGATTCATAGCAGAGTCTCCACCTGCTGGCAGAGACGTACACTGTCACTACGGCAACACTGACAACAGAGAGGCAAAGTCCCGCCCCTTCCTGTGTCTCCAATGGGACCTAATTTCTTGAAAACTATGAACGGTAGTTAACGGTGAGACCAATAATGTTTTGGTCCCGTTTGAGTTGTACAGCGTCCAGACGACAGCAGGAGAATCTCAAAGGCTTTCAGGACACAGCGACACACAAAGTTACCGCTCCAGTTAAAATATTTCAACTGACTCAAATACGCATTTAGTCCTTGTGTTAATCCTTGAGCTTTTCTTCATAGATAACTTTAGCTTCAATGCTAACATTTTATTCACATTGTAAATAGCTCAGACGTTAATGTCCAACATGAAGCCGTAGGGATGAATCCCTGTTGTCGTTAAACACCGTTGTCGTCCTGTCGTAGGGAGTTAGACCATGTCCATGTGTTTTTGTTTGTTTCTTTTGTTATCGGATTAGCTCGAACTCCGGTCAGGAAGTTACATTGATACGTTTATTGCTTTGGCCTTTTGTTCGACATGAACTTCCAACAAAGTCTCACAGCAATTAGTGAAACAGTCATGGAATTGTAATCTAGTCATTTGTATACATGGACATGAATTTTACATTTTTTTCCTGGCATTCAGCAAACTGTTTGTACATTCAGTTGGTCGATATTATGCCACAAAACCAATGTTAGCTTTAGAAAACAAAACTAACGTTAACTTTAGACAAAAAAAAATACTACATAGAAAGAATGAAATACTACATAGACATACAGTAGTACACAATGTTGTTTAATGGTTAGATCGGTGTTTTCAGGGACATTTTATTCAGATACATGCTAACTGACCACGTTGACTTCAACTAGCATTGCTAATAAACACTTACAATAGCGCAAAAAAACAAAACACTTGAGGCAATGCCCTTTAGACGTATTGAAATGACTTTGTGTTTTCCTCAAATCAGACTGGCTTTTTAGACATAGGGAACCTTTTATTTAATCGCAAATGTCGGACGTAAAGGATTTATTTGTCCGTGTTTTCTGTTTCTTGTGTTTAACAGATAAATGAGAAGTTTCTGAGATGCAACGCTGAACATCTGGAGGCAACATTCATGCAGCGATTGGTCAGTCACACTCCAGGGCCCTCAATTATAAAGCTTGCGTACGCACAAAACGGGGCTGGAAACGTGCGTACGCCACTTTCCACGCAAATGTTGTGATCTATAAAAACCAAACTTGACGGGAAAGTGTGCGTACCCGTAAGCAAACTCTGAGGCGTGCGTACCGGTGTTGTGCCAGTGTAGGTATCCCCGACAGAAATTGTTTCCCCTGGCTGCGGGAGCTACTTCCTCTGTCTATTTTGAGGGGGGGATACAAATTCTGGCAGACAGGTAAACGTCTGAAATAATCTGTTTCCCCCCATAACTTTGTGTATAAGAGAAGAAACTTCCTCATAATCCCAGAGGTTATAGAGTAGTATCTAAAGAACACACAAAATAAATAATTTGATGCTCAGACTTCATCTGTCTACTAAAGTACATTTCGAGTGAAGTAGCCTAAATAGACGTAATTGAAGCCAGAAAACAATCACAGTGGTCTTGATTTTGGATATTGACGTATATTTAGTTCGACAAATTCCATACCAGGACTTGAATTACAGCGTGTTATATGTCAAATCACATGAGGAAATGATTACCTTCGTTTTGCCGTTCAGTACTAGTACGACGTTACGACATACAAAAGAATAAAATCATAACGCTGTTGCTCCGCCTTCAGGCTTCCGCCTGAATGAATGCGCACTACCGCAGCCAGGGGAAACAATTTCTGTCGGGGATACCTACACTGGCACAACACCGGTACGCACATTCTGGAGACTGGAAGGGAATCAGCAGTAAACCTGAGAAGAACTATATATTTTTGATGACTTGCACACATTTAATTACACTCCATATCATACGTTAGATCTGCGTTATCATGAGGAACTCCAGCAATGTTTTTGACGTTTTTAATGAGTGATAGTTTTTTTCATATTAACACCTTCTTTTAAAATCTGACTTGTATCTTAAATCAAAATCATTTTGAAATATTGAATCAGCGCTGTCACCGCAGGAGGAGGAGACGGCCCAAATGCATGTACAATAAATACCTTCCATTAGATCACTGTAGAACACAGCGGGAATAACTAAATATTCTCCTTATTTATGTGCATATATCATCAACACACATACAGCCATTAAGCCATCGTATACTTGTTACACTTTATCCTCCTTTTTAAACCACCAGAGCGCAGAGGAAATGCGCTATAATGAGTGGCACGCTCGTGGAGCGTGGAGAGCGCAAATTTATCGATGACCCCGCCGTTGACTGCAGCAGCAATGTGTTGCCACTCGCACTGCGTCTTTTTATTCGTGATCCCGCTGCTGTGACCACTAAATTAAATTATTGTCCGGGCCTCCACCTCCCCAACAAGTGTCTCTTTCTCCGTTTCTGAAAAGTTACGTTTCTTCGCTATTTTTCTGACCTGTCGCCGTGATTCACCACACGGAAACGATTGCATGCCGGCTCATTAACATAGTAAAATGTGGGCGTGTACAGGGCGGGATTCAGGTACGCACACTTGTAGGTGATCCTGTGATTTATAAAGGGAACATTGCATACAGCTTGTGTGCGCACAGTTTTATAAATCAGATTTTTTTTTGGCGCACGCAAACTTTGGCTTTTTGCGTGCGCCAAAACGCACGTACACTTTTAGTAAGGATCCTACGCACAGTTTTATAAATGAGGGCCCAGAGCTGTAGACATGGTTCAATGAGAAGGGATGAGCTGTTGGCTGGAGGATGAGGTCCCACCTGTCCAGACTCATCCAGGTGAGACGCACATTAAATATACATATACTCCTAGTGAACGCATTCACAATGAATGTGGGTAGTTGATGTCCTTTCACCGGTGTTGACAAGAAGACATTTTTTACTTTGTCTTTGAACTAACAGATCCATGTCACCCAATCAACATGAAGAGAGGTGGACTACGAGTACCATGGGGACGAGAGCTGAGGACCTTATTGAGGACTACCATGTAACTATTATCTTCATTGGTCATTCATCAACGCTCATGATTAGCTACTCAGTTTATTATGTCACGTTGGTGGTGGACTTTGTTTGGGCCGAAGTATGTGACATAGAAACGAGTTTGAATAATTTATAGTTGAATTAGAATTCCTCAACTTCTGTTATTGCATTAAAAACTGAATTTGAATCACATACGTTGAATTTATGGTTGCAGTTATTTTTTTAAATCTTTTTTTTTTCTTTACAGTTTATTAGGCGACATGTAATTCTGTAGTTTTTATTTAGTGTATTTCACAGTAAAAATACTTTGTTAGTAATTATGAAAGCTTCTGCTTTGTAATCAGCTTAAAGCTGTAGTCTACGATTTGAAAGATTTTTCAATTGAGCCAAAATTCATCCAATAGTAGCCATGCGGTCCGCATGGCTACTATTGGCAATTTTGGCTGAGAATTCTGTGTTTTAAAATGAGCATTCTTTCCATCAAATGGTGTGTAATCATGTGGTTGATGACTAAAAATGCAATAAATCAATAAGAAAATATGAGAAATGTTTTGAAGAAAAATTCTAGTAGTCCTTATCCCTTGTGATTCACAGACAAATGTGCATAAAATATGTAAGTGTATGTTCAATCATTTATGGAGGAGTCACAACATACCACCCACTTTTTCAAATCCCCACAAGGACTTTCACCATGTCTTAAGTCTGCGCATGTGTAGATCCACTCGCCGCTATTTAAGTTTCACTTTCAGTTGTGAATCAGTTCATTTCTGACGACGTGTTTTTTCTTCTCTTTCGGCTGAGGCGCGGTGACAAACACTTATCATGTAGAGAAGACGCTGATGCTCCGAGAAAACAGATAACACAATAGATTTGTTTTGTTGCTGGATGGAAACTTCAGTGTGAGAAACCAGGGTTGTGGCGTGAGAGAGTGTGAAATCAATCAAATACGTGTGTCTCACGGCCAATGCGTGAGAGTTGGCAGCCCTGTGAGAGTAATATATTTTTGCCTGCTCAAATGACATTATGTTTTGCTCGCCTATCATTTCTCTTTAAAATATAATTTCTGTGCTCGCAAAATATATTTTTCTGCGCTCAAAATCTCACATTGCTCCTTCATAAATGTGGCACAAATAACGCCATACGGTTCCACTCCGGCGTGCGCACGTGTTTGTAGTCAACACGGCCCCCAAAAATGCTGATCGGAGCATCCCTACTTTGTACATGTTGTGGAAGTCCCGGACACACGGGAAACTAAACGGCCTGCCTGAGTTCATAGCGGAGGGAATGTTCCCATTCATTGTCTATGTAAGAAGCCGTGTAATGCCGTCGTGGAGCAGCGAGTTTCCAGAGACGGCGCCGCCCGCAAGCTCTCGATAATCTTTCAAACTGACCGTTGGTGATCTAAAATAAAGACAGATTCAGCAACTGCACGGTCATGCATACATTTTATTTCCTCCGTTTTCCCGTGATAACGAGATCATATCATCCGTTTTCCCGTGATAACGAGATCATATCATCCGTTTTCCCGTGAAAACGAGATAATGAATGAAGCATGATAGGCGAGATATCAAGTTGGGTAAAGTTGGAAAGATATTCACAGATTTGAACTTCCTGGATGAATAAATCAGAAGTTAAACGTTTTTCAAACACAAATGATGCCTCTGTCCCGCCGTAATATCATAGACTATGAGCTACAAGGACCAAAACCCAGATTTTTTACATAAATAAGCGTCCTCCGAGCTGAACGGAGAACATTGATCTCTATGTGCAGCCGACAGCCGGGCGAGTGTGCAGGGACCGTCTGCAAATTACAAGACAATCAATAACTCCACTGTTATACAGTACAGAGACTCCAACATCACTACACACACCAAGGGGTGCTTTTTTCAAACTTTCAAATCATAGACTACAGCTTTAAAGTATCCACAGTAAAAGAACACAGTGTTGTACTATAATACATGATATGCTTAGATTATTCTTACTGATGCATTCAGGTGGAAGCTGTATTTTACAGCTTCAGTACATTTACTGCAGTAAAGACTGAACATTGTCTCATTCTTGTATGTTTGAAATATCAGAAACTGTCACTTACCAAACTGTTCACATGTAGGAGAGACGACAGGACGATGTGTCGCAGATCTCAGACACCAGGAAGTAACCAGAGTTTAAAGTATGATTTAAACCAGTTTAGGACTGTGCCAGGCAGCCCCACCCATGTTTCCAGAATGCCTGGTATGCCGAGGTCTACTGTATCAAACGCAGCACTACGGTCCAGTACAACTAGAACGAAGATTTGCTGCAATCTGTACGAAAACCAATATCATTTTAAACCGTGCGTTGCGGCCATCCAACTTTCTTTTTGAAGTCGACAACCGGAAAATGGATAACGAGTCGTTTTCCGTTTTTCGCTTCAAAATAAAAGAACGAAAAACGGAAACGACTCGTATCCCGTTATTTGTTTTAAAATCGGAAAAGGAGAAACGGAAAACGACTCGTTAACTGATATTAGATATTGTGTTCATGAATGGGATTCAGGGATGAAATAGGGTCCGTGTACCTTTCGTTCATTCTATTTTCAATTTTGAAACGAAAAATGAGTCATTTTTCTTTTTTCAATATACACTCAACAAAAATATAAACGCAACACTTTTGTTTTTGCTCCCATTTTTCATGAGATGGACTTAAAGATCTAAAATTCATTCCAGATACACAATATTACCATTTCTCTCAAACATTGTTCACAAATCTGTCTAAATGTGTGATAGTGAGCACTTCTGCTTTGCTGAGATAATCCATCCCACCTCACAGGTGTGCCACATCAAGATGCTGATCTGACATCATGATTAGTGCACAGGTGTACCTTATACTGCCCACAATAAAAGGCCACTCTGAAATGTGCAGTTTTGTCTCACAGCAAAATGCCACAGATGCCACAAGCATTGAGGGAGCGTGCAATTGGCATGCTGACAGCAGGAATGTCAACCAGATCTGTTGCTCGTGCATTGAATGTTCATTTCTCCACCATAAGCCGTCTCCAAAGGCGTTTCAGAGAATATGGCAGTACATCCAACCGGCCTCACAACCGCAGACCACGTGTAACCACACCAGCCCAGGACCTCCACATCCAGCAGGTTCACCTCCAAGATCGTCTGAGACCAGCCACTCAGACAGCTGCTGAAACAATTGGTTTGCATAACCAAACAATTTCTGCACAAACTGTCAGAAACCGTCTCAGGGAAGCTCAACTGCATGCTCGTCGTCCTCATCGGGGTCTTGACCTGACTCCAGCTCGTCGCCGTAACAGACTTGAGTGGGCAAATGCTCACATTCGATGGCGTCTGGCACGTTGGAGAGGTGTTCTCTTCACGGATGAATCTCGGTTTACATTGTTCAGGGCAGATGGCAGACAGCGTGTGTGGCGTCGTGTGGGTGAGCGCTTTGCTGATGTCAATGTTGTGGATCGAGTGGCCCATGGTGGTGGTGGGGTTATGGTATGGGCAGGCATCTGTTATGGATGAAGAACACAGGTGCATTTTATTGATGGCATTTTGAATGCACAGAGATACCGTGATGAGATCCTGAGGCCCATTGTTGTGCCATACATCCATGAACATCATCTCATGTTTCAGCAAGATAATGCACGGCCCCATGTTGCAAGGATCTGTACACAATTCTTGGAAGCTGAAAATGTCCCAGTTCTTGCATGGCCAGCATACTCACCGGACATGTCACCCATTGAGCATGTTTGGGATGTGCTTGACCGGCGTATACGATAGCGTGTACCAGTTCCCACTAATATCCAGCAACTTCGCACAGCCATTGAAGAGGAGTGGCCCAACATTCCACAGGCCACAATTGACAATCTGATAAACTCTATGCGAAGAAGATGTGTTGCACTGCATGAGGCAAATGGTGGTCACACCAGATACTGACTGGTTCTGAGTCCCCAGACCCCCAATAAAGCAAAAAAATGCACATTTCAGGGTGGCCTTTTATTGTGGACAGTCTAAGGCACACCTGTGCACTAATCATGATGTCAGATCAGCATCTTGATGTGGCACACCTGTGAGGTGGGATGGATTATCTCAGCAAAGCAGAAGTGCTCACTATCACACATTTAGACTGATTTGTGAACAATGTTTGAGAGAAATGGTAATATTGTGTATCTGGAATCAATTTTAGATCTTTAAGTCCATCTCATGAAAAATGGGAGCAAAAACAAAAGTGTTGCATTTATATTTTTGTTGAGTGTATTTTCAACTTTACCGACTCTTTATTTCACCTTATGGCAGGTTATTAGTTAGTCACTGGGTCCGCACGGGCCGGACACTTTGTTGTTGCGGGCCGGATTTGGCCCGCGGGCCGCTAATTGCAGATGGCTGTCATATATGAACGTAATTGTCAACACATACATATGGACATTTCTTAATTTTTCAACTTTTAAATATCTCTCTCTGTCTCTTATGTATGTTTGGTAATTTCTAGCCTGCTATATTATCAGTTTTGCTTGTGTGTGTATTTTGGGGTGACTGTTTTATTATTTGGTTTTTATCGCAAACAACAACAACACATAACCATAAAATTTAAAGTAACTAAATGTCAGAAGCACAACACAAATAAACAGTCTCAGCCGGAAAAAAACAAAATATATTCGAGAGGGAACAGGAGGAAGCAAAAAGCTTATTTAGTCCCGCCCCTTACTCACAAAATCATATCATATGCAATAAAAATATTGTCATTCAATAGCCTCAGTTTATTGTTGACTGTTGGCATCCAAGATGATGTCCGCTAATATAAAACATGTGTAGCACCTTTAACCCTGATTAATGGATACTCACATCCCTAGGTTCGGTAGGAGTTGGGTGAATGACTCAAAAAGAGGAGTGGTTTGAACAGGTGATATTTTAATATCGATGAGAAATAAAATAATAAACATAAACAACTTGGTTGTTCCCTTTTTCAAAATAATAAGGCGCCAGAAAAGAAAAAAAGAAAAGAGTCCTGGGACACTGAGCACTCCTGCTCAGCGTTCTTGTGTGTTCCGTTGAGGGGGATCCAATGTGTGTTCTGAGTGTCAATGTCAATTGAGTTTCCTTGTCTTCAGTTTCTTTTATTACTACTACCCGGGTAGGTGAGAAGTGTGTGTGTATATCTTATCTGCTCTCAATGTGTGAGATTCAGATGATCCGGAGTCGTTGAGGTAGGTAGGTTCTGCAGCTGGCCACACTGCTTCTCCAACTTTCTCTCTCGCTCTCAGAATCGCTGGGCTGGGCTCGCCATCTCGTTCGTCTCGTCCTCAGAAGCGTTGGGCTGGGCTCGCCATCTTGTTTGTCTCGTTCTCTCTGTTTCTCAGTTCAGACTAGCAAAGAAAAAAAAACAACCTACACAGAAAGTGCATAGGTATAAGAAACTTCATCTGATTCTGTCTATATTTCTTATGAGATCTCATCGTTTTCTAGGTTCACCAAAATGTAGGAAATACATTATAACACATTCAATTAATTATTATGACTTAAAACAATTAGTTTTGACCATAAATGAAATCAATTATTCATGAATTATCATGTTAATGATATTTTTAACAGACACAGTTTATGCATCTTTTTAAACCTCTATTTATCCTTTATCATCAGTTTTTAACTATTTTAATTCACCTTTTTAATATTTAACTCTTGAACATGAAATGAATGACAGTTTTTATACACAAAAGTGCATTTTTCTTCATCAATAAATGAAATATACCACACCAGAATGGTGCTGTTACCATTTGCAGTGGCTAATAACACAAATAAACAGTTCGAATGGCATAAAAAATGATTAAACTGCATCTTCTCAATGTAAACCGAATGGAAAATTAGCCTTAGCTTAGCGATTAGCATGGCGACTAGCATTACTAAGCATAAAACAATGGACAAAATAGCATCCCAACCTAGCAGTTAGCATGTCGCGGTTGCTAGTAGCTTTAGCATTTCAAGCTAGCGATCTTTTTACAAACGATAAACTACGGTAGAAATTGCACAAAAGTAACAGAAAAACATTGGAAGGCATCATATGGCATATTTTAAGCAACATAGACCATCATAACCCAAGTTAATAGCACAATAAATGTATTTTTTTCCATCTGAACGGCTACCGAACTAGAAGCTAACTGTGTGCTAACTCACCGGAGTCTCATGCATTTTACTTCACAAAGGGGGTTTTTCCTCGTCGGCTCACGGCTTATCGGGTCTGCCTGCGGACGTCTCTGCCGTTATCCGCAGCTTTCTGCTACTCTTTCCGTGGTGTTTTCTTTGTTTTAGCTACCGACTCCCTCGGTCTGGCTTATGCCTTGAGAGAAAATGGCGTCTCCTCTCAAGTGCAGACTTCACGCGATACCTGACCTAGGTTCACGCCGGATACAAACACTAGCAGGGGAATACTGCCATCTACTGGGGGTTTAGTAGAACTGTCTAAATGACAAATATAGGTTTAGTAACCTGATTTTTCATGCTGGTTACACATGTATTATATAATAGCCAAACCTGTTGTATATTAAGACTAATAATTACTCATTTGTATGCATTTTACTTTTGCTTTATGTACTTTCAGATGACAAGAATGAATGCGAGAAGTATGATTTTACTACAACTGCTGAATTGAGTGGCTCAGAAGAGGAGTTAAGGTACTGCCATGTTTATATTGACCTATGAACTCATCACTCTATTGGTCTTTGAAAAAGCCAAAAATGTTAACCTTGGTGGCTTTTTAAATATCAAAATGCCAAATACCATAGAAGCATATCACACTCTTAGATATGCTGGAATACACATTTAGCAGATAACAGCCAACAGTTTCATTTTTTAGTTTGACTACCTTATAAAATTCCCCTTCACATGGTATAAAACTAAAAGTTCACACAATCTGTCAGTAGCTGTTTGATGCAGAAAGAAGTTTATTATTTATTATTTACTTTTTTAAAAACACGTTAATAAACAGGGTGGATGGTGTTAGACAGAACGTCCTGCCTCCTCAGACTCCACAGGAACACTATCCAAATCTAAAAGAGGCAGAACATCACGTGGGACCAGATACTCGGCCATGTTGGGGAGTCCGGACACCACACAGCAGCTCAGAGCACTGCGGCCGATCCCCATGTCAGAGACCTCGGACCACTCACCAGTGGTCACGTTGTAGCACTCCACGTTGGTGGAGGTGGTGATGCCGTTGAAGCCCCCGGCAACGAAGATCCGGTCATCGATGACTTCGATGCCGAAGTTGCTGCGAGGGGTCAACATGTGGGACACTTGGTTCCAGGTGTTGCTCCGAGGGTCGTAGACCTCCGCGCTGCTGAGACGGCTGGCGCCATCAAAGCCGCCGACCTTTGGGAGGAAGAGGAAATGAAAAGGTCAAACGGAGATTGAACCAGTTTCTCTGAATCTACAAAAAACAACTGCTGATCAAATCTCTTCACCCTTCAGGTTATGTGCTATGTGAGGGTCAGCAGTGTTTCCTGGACTTACAGCATAGAGGCGGTCTGCATAAGTAATGACGCCGAGCCCACTGCGGGCGCAGGTCATGAGGCCGATGGTCGTCCACTGGTCGGTCTCTGGGTTGTAACACTCAGCCGTCTGCAGGAACTCGTTCCCATTGAAACCACCGCAAACGTAAACCTGGAAAAAACAGGAAAGGACTTTAATAGGATTTAACAATGAAATGATTTAAGAATTAACACTTTTCTTGGCTTCTACTGGTAACTAGAAAAAGCATTTCCTGTAGAAAATGCGTGGAAATGCTTTATGCTGAAGCAACGCTGGAAAAAAGCTGAATAGCTGAAGAGAATATTAATAAAGCTGAATATGTGGAAAGTTTGAAAAATCTGCATAGCTGAACAGAATATTCAAAGAGCTGAATATGTGAAAAGTTGAAGAAGCTGAATAGCTGATCAGAATATTAAAAAAGCTGAATATTTGAAAAGTTTGAAAAAGTGTGTGTGTGTGTGTGTGTGTGTCTGTCTGTCTTCTTTGAAAAACTACAACTCCCACTGACTGCTCCTGTCCGCCAATCAGAGCGCACCTGCTGTCACTTCTGAGTGAGAGAGAGAGATAGACAGACATTTTAAAGTTTAAATGGAGTTTCTAGGTGAAAGTATGTTTGAGCAGAAGATGTTTGACAACAAAAACTACAAATCCCACTGACTGCTCCTGCCTGCTGCTCCTGTCTGCCAATCAGAGCACACCTGCTGTCACTCTCAAGATCAGAGCCACAGGCGCGCGTGTATGACTGCCTTTAAGCCTCTCTTTCTCTCCATTTCAACTTAGCGGGGACTCCGAACAAAAGCTTGCCACGCTCACACCAAAACTCCTATGGCCAAAATGTTTACACCGTTAGCGCCACAAGACTGTGCTGAAGACACTGATCACTTTTATTTTTTCCTTGTGTCAGAAATGTGGACGCTAGGGCGAGTTAGAAATGTGTGATTTTCAGCGTTTCTTTGGAAATCTGCTCCTCGATTCGCCTTAGATTGAATGAGGAGAAAAACAGACTTGGCCGCGCTTAGAGGTTGCTAGTTCAAATTCTGTAAATCTCACAGAGATTTTGAGCACATTGTGAGAGACAAGACAAGTTTGTCTACAAAATTGGAAAAGATCACGTGTGTAGAGTGAAAATTGTGGCCGGGAGGAGTTTGGAAAGGAAAAAAATCTGAAGTATGACGAGGAGCTCTCACACTCTAACGATGATGTCACCCACTCTAGCAGGCGCAATACACACCCATTGTAAACTCTGATCAGGTCTTAAAAAACCATCAAACATAAACTGTGATTGTAGGAAAAGTGTAAAAGATACAAAAGTGAAAAGACATAGCCGTACAGATCACATTCTTGGGCATTGTTTAAAGTTTGAATGAAGTCTGTAGGTGGAAGTTTGTGGAAGTAGATACAGTTGAAAGAGCTGCATGTTTCAGAGGATTTTAAGCGGATCTCCATTGGTTTCCATTATAAAAAAATATGGAAAAAGCTGAATATCTGAAAAAATATGAAAGGCAGTAAAGAAGTTGAAGAGGAGCCAACGTGAGATGAGAGAGCTGAACATTTTGATAGTTGAATGGTTTTTATAGCTGAAAGTGTGCAGGAGTTACAGGCGACCAAAATACGTACGGAATAATAATAATAAGTTGTTTAAAGATTAGGATAGCTAAGGTTGGAAATGCTGCATAGCATTTCCACCAATAAATCATCTGAAATATCACTACACAACTGTGAGATAATGTGAGAATTATGAGACCCACCTTGTTCTGGAGCGTCGTGGAGCTGGCGTCACTTCTAACCTCCTGCATGGATGAAATGAGACTCCACTGGTTTGTCTCGGGGTTATAGCGCTCTGCAGTGGAGAGTCGTCGATGCCCGTCGTACCCTCCCATGGCATAGATGCACCCGTTGAGTGTAGTGACGCTCACATAGCAGCGGCGGAAAAACATGGGCGACACCTCATGCCAGGTTTTTGAGCTGAGGTCGAATCTGCACACGCTGTTGAAACACTCCAACCTGTCGAAGCCCCCAACGCAGTAGACGCTCCCGTTGAGGAAGGCGGTGCCATGGTAGGCACGAGGACGCTCCAGATCCTGGGTCAAGCTGATCCAGTCGTTGGTGTGGACGTTGTAGGCCTCGATGCTGTCAGTCGGATCGCCGCCACTCCAGCCTCCGATGGCCAGCAGGACAGCGTTTGGAAGGCGAGGACGGGCGAGATGGTGGTAGACATCAGGCTGGTTTTGCATGACTTCTATGGCTTCCCTGACCATGCGCTGGCAGTCTGCGTTGTTATTCACCAGCTTATTAGACATCACACTGATCCTCATGTACTCTGTACCCACGGAGGCCAGCCGCACCTGCAGAGAAAACAGGACAGAATGTTTGAATAGAAGTTCATGGACGGCAGTACTTTAGGCCGGTCCTTTTATCCTACTGAACCAAATCTATTCAAAATGTCATCATTATAAGCTGTATTCTGTTTTGGATCCACAGACTTGACAGCAGGATTAGTTTAGTGTCGGTTTTGGTCTCTTCATGGTATTTGTTGACAGTGAGAGCAATATGGAGCATGAAAGCAACATTTCAGGGCAGGACAAATGATTTGACTCTAGAGGTGGCCCTACAGACTACTGTTCAGTCAGGATGAAACCACGGAGAAGAAATCATGTGACAGGAAGTCATCCTACCTTAGACAAGAGCACAGCGATGTGGTCTCTCCTTTCCTGCAGTGAGTGGGCGATCCAGCGGAGGACGGCCTCATACACAGTCCTCTCGTCTCTCACTCTGAGGTCGTCTCTGTTCAGGATGGCGCTGAGTTGCTGCACAGAGAGCTGCGGGAACTCTTCAGAGGAAACGAGCTCCTCAAAGTGGTCGACGATGAAGCTGTAGGCCTGGCGGTGCAGTTCGGGGCAGAAGCAGACGCCGGTGAACTGGAAGATGCCGATGCAGTTCTCTGGGCAGAGCTGGCTCTCCAGGAAGTCGCAGCACTTTTGAACGACGCCCATCACATTGAACTGATCGGCTGCTAGAAGCAGCTCCTGAACGTTGTCCTCCGTCACTGAAACGGAGCCGGTGTATGCAAAGTCGATGAGGAGCTGCATCATGTCAGGAGTCAGGCCGGGGATGTTGAAGACCTTCTTGTCTGAAGAAGACCAGCGTTGGAAGAGAGCTCTGTGGGTCAGGATGAAAATACAAAGAAGAAGAAAGAGAAACTGACGTCAGCTGTTCCTTCTTTGCTTCACACTAATAACTAGGATAAGAATATAGTGGGGCACTTTCAGGGCCGCCCCTGCCTACACGCAGAACACGCACAGTGCGTAGGGCCCCGCGGTCCAATAGGGGCCCCGTTTTCCACAAAGGATGCGCATATCCACAGCCGTGGGGCGCGCTACTAGATCAGCTGTCAGCGCAAGGCAGGAGAAGAGAGAGAAGAAGAGACCTTTTTTTTATTTATAATCTGACACCACACGCGCCGCCACTGCAATGATTGACAGCAATCGATCTGACCAATCACTGGTCAGATGCACATACGCTGCAGGCACTTGTCAAGCAGCTGCAGGTGAAGACGTGATGGCTTCGAAAAGAACCTACGAGTCAGGCGCGAGCAAGAGGGGGGAGAGAAAAAAAAAAAGAGGAAACTCGTGCTTCTCTCGAAAGTGGGTATTTGTTGAAGTTAGTGCTGAGCGGTTGCGGCGACATGCAAGTCGGAAGTTGCTATAGCATCTCTCGTTGCGGGATAAACTGGAGATGCGCTACCTCGTACAGCAGGCGGCTGTTTTCTCAGCACTTACAGACAAGAGAGTGAAGAAGAATATCAAGGATGTTGTTACTCTGTCTGACGATGACGTTAAAGTTGAAGTTACTGTTAACTTTGAATTGTTCTTTGTGACTCAGATTTATTCATTTTATTCAGTGTGACGTTATTTTGTCCTGCCTGTTAATTTACTTGAAGTTACGTTTACATTTTACTCACTCTTTTGAGTGAGTCAGCTTTATTTATTTATTTAATGGGCTTTATGCACAGCTCTACTTGTTCCTGTAAATGAGCAGGTCGTTTATTTCCTGTCTTACATTATTGGATCAGGAAATGTGGCTTATTGCAGGAAGCATGTGCATGAAGACCATTCAGTGTGAATTTAGGTTGATATTTTTGTTCTTTGTTCTTACTAATAAAGGTTGTCAAGTTCAATGGCATTTCATTATACTGTCGTTTTGTACCTAATATACATTTGGGATTTGGTAGGGTCGGAATTATATGTAATTTTTTGTAACAGATGTGTAACTTTTCTGAATGAACTCCATTCTAAAATCTGCTTTAAAGTATAGTAGTATGGAACTGAGAGACCAGCAGCTCAAATTCTACTTCACATTTTTAAAAAACAACAAAACAATAACACGTTTGGCAAACATCATAACTCCAACTTGAGTTGAATCTACAACCGATGTACAAACTTCACATGTTGGAAGTCAATATGAGATGAATGGAAACAAGAAACCTCATTTGAGATGATATCCAGTCAAGTCATTATATTTATAAAAACTATAGACAGACAGGGAAACTACACCACTGGTTGAATTCTGAATAATAATAATGGATTGGATTTATATGGCGCTTTTCAAGATACTCAAAGCGCTCTGACAGGGTTCCGGGTTCCATTCATTCACACACAGTCATACCGGTGGTAGTAAACTACGATAGTAGCCACAGCTGCCCTGGGGCAGACTGACGGAAGCGTGGCTGCCATTCAGCGCCTACGGCCCCTCCGACCACCACCTCAAACATACAGCAGTCATATATATTCACACGAGGCAAGCTGGGTGAAGTGTCTTGCCCAAGGACACAACGACCATGACACAGTGACAAGGGCGGGGATCGAACCGCCGACCCTCCAAACATTGGCCAACCCGCTCTACCAACTGAGCCACAGTCGCCCCAATTCTGAATGAATTCTGAATGATCCTTTCAAATATGTTACAAATATTCTCGTAGCCGTCTATCAGGTGTTTAATGTCCTCTTGTTTTTGTTTAAATCACAAATGCTCTATGAGCTGGTTACGTGTTGTGGCTGTTCTCTCAGACTTCACATCGCTAATCAATCTATTTGCTGTTACTTTCTGCTCATTTGAAGGATATAAATTCACAAGTTTCCCCCCTAATATCAGATAATGTACTCACTGGAAGTAGAGGCTGCATCGACAGAGGAAGATCTTGTGGATTTGAAATTCCACGTCTTCAACAGTGATGACTGCGTCGCAAAACGTTCCCTCCAGACGTAAATCATTGAACCCTGAGGCAGGAAACAGGAAAGAAGAGTGGCGTTGATTGGCCATCTTGATTTGCTGATGATAGAGTTGTTGTCTCTGGTTGTTGGTTTATGTGGAGATCAAGAGAGAGACTGGACACCTTCACAGATTTCACTTCTAGAATAGATGCTCATCACATCACTGTGGTTTGTGATTCATGCAGAATGTTATTGTTCAAATGTAGTTTGTATGTGTTTAACTGCAGCTTCCATCAGTCAGACAGGAGGTGAAGGTTCACTGAGGTGGCAGCAAAATCAAGATGGCCGATGACCCCATCTCCATCCCTCTTTGACGGAACTTAAAATACATGTGCGTGTTCAATTATTTATGATAAATCTGAGTATTATAATGAAATGGATCCTCAATACATTACAAACAGAAATCCACAGTGCACAAATCTAAACCATTTTAGTGGAGATCTTATAATTACTATGCTTATAGTAGATTGATAAAAATAACACAATATATCTTTTGGAAAAGCATGTAGCAAAACATTTTCACCCAATTCTAATCCAATAGTAATAATAACAACAATAATAATAATACATTTTATTGATCAGATTATTGAGAGCTTTGTAAATGATGAGGAGGATCTTGAAGTGGATATGCTGCTTTATTGGGAGCCAGTGAAGGTGTTGCAGGATGGGTGTAACGCATTTCTTTGAGTAACTTACACTTTGACTTCTAAAGAAGTCTCTTATGTCCACTTTTCTTTTTTTAGACATCCTGGCTGCATCTAATTACCAAACACAAATACGCACGCGCGCACATACGCACACGGACACCGATTCAAACGTAAATGTAAATGAAACCTCTGATATTAACATCCTTCTAGCTGACGTCAACCAGGCAGAACAAACTCCCAACTTCCAGTAGCGGACTCCTGTAGGACTCCTGACCGCAGACTAGCAGACCGGTGTGCAAGCAAGAAGGCGTGACGGCGGGGACGGCCAATCACACAGGCTTCAGCTTGAGCGGCCGTTTTCCGCCTGGTCCTAGTGCTTGACATGTCTCTGTGTACTATAGCTAACATTAGTTTTTTTCTGCCTTCAATGAAGTAACGCAACACATTTTTTGGCAGTAACGATAACGGCGTTATAATAATGAGATGAGTTATCAATGAGATTACTCCATCCATCCATCCATTGTCTACCGCTTATCCTGTATTTAGGGTCACGGGGGGGCTGGAGCCGATCCCAGCTGCAATGAGATTACTCGTTACTGAAAAAAGTAACGGCGTTACTAACGCCGCTACTTATAATGCCGTTATTCCCATCACTGTCTATATCTAGGTTTGTCTCTGGGAAACATGGGAGGAACTGTGCTGTGTGCCTGAAGAGGATGAGGATGGCAGGTTTTCTTCTCATTAACTAATGCATGTGTGGATTTACGTATATTATTTGACTAAAGATGTGTTTCTAAAACACTCCTCCTACAGTTGATGCTGATCAGAGTCAGTCCAACTACTTTAAAACATGCCTGATAAAAGTGATACGTTTACATTCCAGTGTGTTCATTTCCAGGGAGTGGAGTGTGTTCATGCATGTTAGCATGTCTGGCTGCAGGCTGACAGCTTACTGATGACTGGGTTTTGTTGTTTTGGTTTCCTGTTTTATTTTGTAGTCCTTCTGTCTTGTGTTGTCATGTGCTTTGCTTCCTGTCTTGGTTTCCCTCCTTTTCTGTCTCCCAGCTGTGTCTCATTGTCTCGTTAGCCTTGCCTCTCGTTCTCCCCAATCACCATAGCCTGCCCTTGTGTTTCCACACCTGTCTGTCGTTGAACCTAATCCACCCTTATGTATTTAGTCTGTGTTTCCTTTCAATCTTGGCTTGGTCATCTGTTTTATCCCGGATGTGTGTCCACCACCTGATCTGTCCTGCCTGTGTCCTGGTCTTTGTCTGGATTATTGTTTGAGTTTTGTCCGCTTTGGATTGGATCTTTGTTTTTTTGATAGTGTTTTTGCCCCTGTGGCCTCCCTGAGTTTTTGGACTTATCATTTAAATAAACATTTTAACTGCATTTGGGTCCATACCTCCTTCAATCATAGTACATCCGTGACAAAAACACAACCACATTAACAAAAACACAACCACGTTAACACATTGTGGGAGTCTTTGGCCAAATCCCAATGTCCCCCTAAGGTCTAAGTCCTGAACCCTCAGGGACTTACCTGACGTCACCTGGTAAACGGTTGAGTGTGAGAGGCTGTGAGGACTTGAAATGGTAGAAATACAAATGGGACAGCACTCGGATTGTCACTTTACTTTGATGACACAAAATATATTATCTAAAAGTGTTGGGTTTTATTTCACGTTTTACAGCCTGATCTGAACGTCTTCCAGACTCTTATCATCCCAGACCAGTCGTAACTCAAATAATGTGTTTACTTCAATAAGCTAAATTAAAATAACTGGTTGATGATTAAACCAGGTGTGTAGGCTATGATGACATGCCTATGATTTCAAGTGTTTTATGTTCCATTTTAAATCTTTAATGTTAAAGTTTCTGCTTAAATGTAATATTCCACACATGTGGCGTCCTCTTTGTTTACCTCTTTTTTAAGTCCTCCGGGCTTTCCCTGGTAACCCCGTGTTTCACATTGCAACGCTATGAACTGTGGGTAATTCCCTCAGGCAAAGTCAGCATCGATGCTGATTTACGTAAGTGGGCATAAAGGACTCAAAATGTCCACGAGCGAGTCCTCGTGCACTTCACGATGTGACCGTGGGACAGACCTGAACCCTCAGGGACTCAATGGGAACGCACATCAAAGTCTGTGAGTCTGTGAGGGGCGACGTTGGGATTTGGCCTTTTTCTCTGAGGAAGGTTCCTAACTGAAGACATGACCCGGAAGTAAACAAGTGGCCGCCATGATAAGAGCCATTCAGATTCTCTAAATGCAAAGGAAAGGAGCTCCAATGATCCTTTCAGATCTCCTTTAGGATACAACAGACCTTCCTTCACCAAAGGAAAGGAGCTCCAATGATCCTTTCAGATCTCCTTTAGGATACAACAGACCTTCCTATACAAAAGGAGTTAAAGTGCTACACACCTCGGCCGTTCATGAAAACAAACCATATGCATATTTAACAATCACTTTCATGCAGACATATAGTAATTGGAATTGTGTTGATAAATGTGTCTATTATAAGTGAAGGAGTTGCATTCATGAAGGACCACAAGTTGCATTTATGGACAGTTTGCAGTCTTGGTTTTGGGACACTCTGGTCTGAGTCTCATCAACGGCCCTAACTTTACCCTCAGGATCTACTTTTAACTCACATTCTTTGTATTATTATTTTATTTGAACATGTTCTCATGTAACTTCCTTATTACACAGAGCTTTTGTCTTTTTCTTATTTCAGTCGTTTGATTTGAATCCACACATTCTCTCATCTTGATCTTAATCAATTTCCTTTTGGAGAATATTATGCGTTACTCACTGCGTCTAGGCCGAGGTGAAGCTGACGATAATATAGTGGCAAAAAGCCTCCACTTTATTTGCTTTTTTCTCTTCTTCCAAACCTGTTGGTGACGCCGGATTCAATTCAACGGAGGTTCACTGCAGCAAAGTCAACATTTATACACGTTCACATGCATCATGCAGCCGTCTTCATCAGCTGGTCTGTGTATCTCTCAACATCACCCAAGAGCAAGCGTTATAAAGCGTTGATGAATGGAAAATCACAGCTGCAGCATCATCATAGTTTATAATTCCTTAGTGGATTTAGCAGGAGCATTTCCTCCAACAATGAAGAAACAGTTTAATATGTTTTTTTATTTGTAATATGTTAAATACATTATGTTTTCTATTCTAACCTGTGTGTGCTCTGTGTTTCATGTTGATGGTTTTCACTGGACAGCAACTAGTTGCTCCAGTCACTAATGCATGTTCCTCAACACGACAAGGTTCAGTCTAAAGACAAAGCCATCCCGATATACTCCATTCATTTAAGTACATTTACACAAGCATTAATACATTTACAACAAGTACAAGGAGGAATGAACCTGACTGATTACAAACTGCAATGTTTTCATTCACATCTTTGCATTGACTCTGAATGTAATCGCACCGCTTTGTGTTTGTTGTGAACAGTTTCAGAGACACAGAGACACTGATCCAGACCCGACTCCAAACCCAGGATAAAGAGGTTCAGTGAACGTGGTGTTGATGGTGTGGAGGTGGATCAGTTTGTCAGAGGAGATTCTGTAGAAGGTCAAGGTGCCAGCAGGACAGTCCAAGTACACTGCTACCACACCAGAGGAGGAGGAGGAGGAGGAGGAGGAGGAGGAGGAGGAGGAGGAGATGCGTGTATGTTTTGTTTTGTGCCAGACAGAGTAACCACCATCATAACAACCCAGACACCAGGACTGATCATTCCATCCAAACCAAGAGTCGTATACTCTCCTCTTGATTCCTCTGTAACTCACTGATATATAAACATCTCCTCTCCACTTGACCTCCCAGTAACAGCGACCAGTCAGACCGTCTCTACACAGCAGCTGAGGCCGTGAGACAAATCTGTCTGGATGATCTGGATATGACTGGTCGTCTGACACATATGTCACCTCCCTGTTGGTGTCATCCAGTTTGAGGTTTCTGCTGACTGTGTTTGTGTCCAGTTCCAGTTCACAGACATCTGATGGAGAGAACAAACACAATGCAGCTAAAGGTTATTGTTGGAGACAATCGGGTGTTTTTGGTGTGTGTTTTGAAAGCTTAATAAATATACTTTGGGTATTAGTATATGACATCACAAGGGGGCGGTAACTTGATGGTGATGGGTCACGTCACCCATTTCATTGATAAATAGGACACCGGTGTGTAGTGGTGTGTGTTTTGTTGGATCGCAGAGAAAAACACAGTGTTGGGGAACTAGCAGGAGGAGATTCAGTTATTAATAGATAATTATTCATATCAATACTCAGTCTCAATATAAAGGAGTTTGTACTCAAATGCCAATAATTAATAACTATTAGAATATGAGTACAAACAGTTGAAGGATTTGTGAATTCTTCACAGAGAAGAGGTTGATATCATTCATTCTTATACAACATAAATAAACACAGCAGTATGTTCATAAGGGGTTTATTAACAATAAACAAAGAAACATACACTAAGTCCAAGTGGCCTATCTAACTAAATACTATACAAGTGTATAATTAGTGTAATATATGTAGAGCCGTTAGGAAAGTTGGATTAGTGAGAACGCAACCTGTCTGTTCTGGATCACTGACGATCAACAGACGAAACAAAAACACGACAAAATTACATCGTTGGTCCTAAAAATATCACAGTTTGGCCTTAAATTACTAAAGATGGACACCAGACCAACCTGTGGTCTGGTCTCTGGACTAATGTGAGCTACTATCTAGACCTCTGGGGGACCACAGACAGTCTCTGGTTCCTCCACATAGTCTGGTCTGGTCTCTGGAATAATGTGAGCTACTATCTAGACCTCTGGGGGACCACAGACAGTCTCTGGTTCCTCCACATAGTCTGGTCTGGCCTCTGGACTAATGTGAGCTACTATCTAGACCTCTAGGGGACCACAGACAGTCTCTGGTTCCTCCACATAGTCTGGGTCTGGTCTCTGGACTAATGTGAGCTACTATCTAGACCTCTGGGGGACCACAGACAGTCTCTGGTTCCTCCACATAGTCTGGTCTGGTCTCTGGACTAATGTGAGCTACTATCTAGACCTCTAGGGGACCACAGACCCAGGAGACAACATCTGGTTCCTCCATTTAGGATTCAGGGACGTCAGGACGACAGGAGGACGATCTCAACACTGAGACGCTTTAGAGACACAGAGGAATTTATCTCTTCAGTTGAAATATTTAAACATAAACCCGACTACGTGAATGTTGCGTGTTTGTCTCCGTTGCCGTCCGGCAGGAATTGACGTCCGTTTGTGTCTCTGCGTTGACTTTGTGTGTAATTGAGTGTGAAAATGTGGCGTTTGGTGTGAACACAACACGACATCTTTACAGCCACGAAGAAACAAACGCTGCATCCTGATAGAAACGTGATCATCGGATTTCAGTCATGAACACGTTCACATCTGGAGCAGCTGAGTTACTGAAGACATACTCACACTTCCTCAGACCAGGTCTCAGTCTCTGCTGTCCCCCATGGTCCACCCTGCAGGAAGACATTCAAAGACCTCAATCAGGTCCACCATTAAACATGAACCCCAGTTCCTCAGTCAGACGGAGACACAGTCTGGAGCTGTTGTCCATCTGTCCTCACCTGAAAGTGTCCAGTCTGAAGTCTGTCCATCTGTCCTCACCTGAGTGTCCAGTCTGCAGTCTGTCCATCTGTCCTCACCTGAGAGAGTCCAGTCTGATGTCTGTCCATCTGTCCTCACCTGAGAGTGTCCAGTCTGAAGTCTGTCCATCTGTCCTCACCTGAGTCTCCAGTCTGATGTCTGTCCATCTGTCCTCACCTGAGAGCTTCCAGTCTGATGTCTGTCCATCTGTCCTCACATGAGTCTCCAGTCTGATGTCTGTCCATCTGTTCTCACCTGAGTCTCCAGTCTGATGTCTGTCCATCTCTCCTCACCTGAGTCTCCAGTCTGATGTCTGTCCATCTGTCCTCACCTGAGTCTCCAGTCTGATGTCTGTCCATCTCTCCTCACCTGAGTCTCCAGTCTGATGTCTGTCCACCTGTCCTCACCTGAGAGTGTCCAGTCTGATGTCTGTCCATCTGTCCTCACCTGAGAGTGTCCAGTCTGATGTCTGTCCATCTGTCCTCACCAGAGAGTCCAGTCTGATGTCCGTCCATCTGTCCTCACCTGAGTGTCCAGTCTGATGTCCGTCCATCTGTCCTCACCTGAGAGTGTCCAGTCTGATGTCTGTCCATCTGTCCTCACCAGAGAGTGTCCAGTCTGAAGTCTGTCCATCTGTCCTCACCAGAGAGTGTCCAGTCTGATGTCTGTCCATCTGTCCTCACCTGAGAGTGTCCAGTCTGATGTCCGTCCATCTGTCCTCACCTGAGTGTCCAGTCTGATGTCTGTCCATCTGTTCTCACCTGAGAGTGTCCAGTCTGATGTCCGTCCATCTGTCCTCACCTGAGAGTGTCCAGTCTAATGTCTGTCCATCTGTCCTCACCTGAGTCTCCAGTCTGATGTCTGTCCATCTGTCCTCACCTGAGAGTGTCCAGTCTGATGTCTGTCCATCTGTCCTCACCTGAGAGTGTCCAGTCTCCAGTGTGGACCCTCCAGTCCAGCAGACAGCAGCTTGACTCCTGAGTCTCCTGGATGATTGTAGCTCAGGTCCAGCTGTCTCAGATAGGAGGGGTTGGAGTCCAGAGCTGAGGCCAGAGAAGAACAGCCGTCCTCTGTGATCAGACAACCTGACAGACTGAAGACACACACACTACTGTCACTTCTGGGGACTTTACATAGACTTATGTCCATTTGTCCACTTTTTAAAATGATAAAAAGTGATATTTGTCTTTTGTTGTGTTGATGTTGTACGGGGTGGGATAAGCGTGGCTGAGTGATGGACAGAGATGGACAGAGTTATTACTCGTTACTGTCATTTCAAAGTAATTAGTTACATTACAATATTACTGTCTTTGAATTGTAAGGCATTACACTACTTTTACATTACTTTTGCATTACTTTTCGCCAAAATAAAAGGACATTTTTGTTCTCGATAGATCTTCTTGTGTTCAATGCAGCTCATTACACAGCAGGATGTGATGTTTTTCGCTTCAAAATAAAAGAACGGAAAACGGAAAATGACTCGTATCCCGTTAGCCTATTCGTTTTAAAAACGGAAAACGACTCGTTAACTTATATTAGATATTGTGTTCATGAATGGGATTCGGGGATGAAATAACAGGGCCATTTTTCATTCCAGATTTGCTGTACGTCTTTTTTAATGACCCGGAAGGCGCTGCGAAATTACCTGAAAGCCTACCTGAGACATTTAGGGGAGCTCTAAAACACTGTTCATAAACGCTCTGACAGCGTCTGACGCTCGCGTTTTGAAATAAACCTACTGTTTTAAACTCGCACCGAAAGCGTTATGACGCGGACATAAAAGCGGTTCAAAACCGACGGGGAGAATCGGAGCCTCCGCCTTTTCGCCGCCGCCCCTCAGCTGTTGATCCTCGGTGTGCCGGGTCGGCTGCACTCTGACCGACCGGGAGCCGCTCCGTGAGTCGGTGTCCAGCTCATGGAGCCTGCTAACAACAGCGCTTAATTAACATAGTGTAGAGTCACATGGACTGGCTTTCACACTTTTCCAAAAGTGGAGCGTATGCCCATCTCGCGATCGCGAATGTAGAGTCAATTGATTTCGGGTTTAAAATGCATTGTAACGCGCGTTACTGAGATTTGTACCGAGTAAAATATTACCAGTTTTTTTTTGTAATGCCTGACATTACCGCGTTACAGCAAAACGTAATGCATTACAGTAATGCATTACTTTTGTAACGCGTTACTCCCAACACTGGCTATAGAGCCTTTTACAGTCATTGTCATCATAAATGTGTGTGCACATGTTCACTGTAAATAATTACCAGGATTTCACAATAGAACTGTAAAATTTCACTCTAAATTGCAGTATTATCACTTTACAGGATTTAACTTTAATGTTCACAGTATGACACTGTAATTTAGAAGTTTACTATAAAAACAGTGCCATCACAGTAAACTACTGTATTATTTGTTGTTTTAATTATTACTGGGATTTCACAGCATTTTATTGTGTTGTTTCAGTGCAAAATAATGTATTAAGACTCTCCACGCAAAAACACAGCAAATTACATGAACCACACTGAATTGTGGGACCTGCCGCGGATTTTTTCAAATATTATTAACTGTCGGTGCATGGACTTGATACCACCCGCCCAGAGAACAAGTGAAGGTAATTTAGCCTCGTTTTCCACCTTTGCGTTCACTGTATTGACATTTTAAACAAGTGTGATGTTCGTCGTATTAATTACTCTTTATTCTCTGGCGCGTTTATTTCTACACAGTCAAACCGAGTGACACCCACCTCACCGAAGGCTGCGAGGGACAATCACCTGGAGGATTAACTGTTTGTGTGAGCTAAAGGGACGTTTTGTGTCACTGTTTGCTCCACATTTTGATTTGAGGCTGTGGCTGCGGTAACTTTAGCAAGTTAGATAGTTGGTTTGATACGGTGCAAAACACCCATGCTAACGTTAGCTTACGTTTCTCTTTCATCTTGCATGTGACATTCTCAGTAGAGCAGCACGTAGGCTAATATAACGCCAGTGTTTTTTTTTTTTCTTTTTTCCAAGCATTTCTTGATCCATCAACGGCTTGTAACCAGGGTGTTTGTCTTTTAGGCCTTAACAACTTTTTTTTTTTTTTTACAGCCGTCAAATGATGGAATAAAAAGTTGATATTGTAGCTAAATCATTGACCTGCTGCATATGCTCTAGTTTAGAATTTGATTGGCATCGGTTGTCCTGGTTTTTTGTAACTCAGTTAAAGAGATTTTGCTTCGGCAGATAGTTGTAGAAGGTAGAATGTTTTGTTTTGTTTTTTTAAAAACTTGTGAGTGTCCTTATCTAAAAAAAATAGCTTGTACCGACAATTAAAGATAATGGACCTACTGACTATGACTATAGGGGTTAGGGCAATGGGCCAGTTTGCCAAAATGTTGAACTGTTCCTTTAAAACAATTGTAGTGGTTATACTGTTGTACAATTTTGCTGTTGCACATTTTAAATCGTAACATTTTTAAAGCTGCCTGAGAAGGGTGTCCCTTTTGTCATGACCCCTTCCATTTGCAGCAATTTTGATTTTATGTAAGAGACAAAAAAATCTGTATTTCCTGTGAGTGGTTTACTGTTGCACATACATTTTATAAAGGTGCTTGCTTGTTCTGAATATGTTGGCAGCATTTTTGCCCAGGAAAATTTCCTATTAAATGTAATATTGCACTTTGCACTTATCGCAAGCTGGATTAAAAAGTGAAAAAAAAAATCGTTTTGTTTTCTTTTTTCAGCATAAAGTGAGAGGGTGCAGTCAAATTACAATTAACAAATGGATTTTACAATATATTACGCTGTTAATTAAATTGTAAATTTACAGTAAATTATTGGTTAATAATTGCATTACTTTTACAGTAATTCAACGTAAATATTTTCACAGCAATTTACTGTACTTATTTCACATTAGTTTACAGTAAGTCCACAGCTAATTACTGCTATATCACGGTAATTCCTTGGGCATGGCAACCATGAATTACTGTGGAATAATTACGGTAAAGTACTGTGAATTAATTACGGTAAATTGTTTACAGCTAATTGCTGTGAAAGTAATGCAATTATTAACCAATAATTTATTGTAATTTTACAGTGAAATTTATTACAGTGTTGGTGTTAAAATGGCGTTTTGTCTCCGCCGTGCAGACGAGTTAGAAGCTTTAAACTTTGAATTAAAACTGTCAGCAGCATCAAAATGTCTGGTTGGTTCATGTTCAGTTGTCAGAGTTGATATTCCAATCAGGCTTCAACCTCTGGTTCAGAAAAGTGAAGTCAAGCCTGAAGGTCCTTAAAGCTGCATTCTCTCTGCTGGCCACTAGGGGGTGTTTTCATGAATAATATGTCTTCATTGCATCTGCATAGCTTTGAGTCTGCATGTGGGTCCTCCCTGCTGCTTCAGCCACCGTGACAACAATATTAGTTCATTTCATATAAAACTCAATAAACTCAACTGTATAGAAAGTGGTTCAAACTGGCTCCACCTTGACAGCAGAGACAGTCTGGTGTTGTAGTTCAGGCTCACATGTTCATGGAGTGACGTTCACAAACGTAGACTGACGTTTGCAACAGCATTTATAAACGCCAGGTGGATTTATAAAACTATTAAAACATCGAACAGCAGGGAAAAGATAAACAAGAGGTTTGGTTTTGATAAAAGTTTTGTTTTGTTATTTTGCTGGCAAGTCGTTAGCAGCAGAAACAGTATTTCATCAGCCGTGTTAACAGATTAGTAGCAAACGTGTCTTTTTAGGAATACATGAATATAAATAACTGAATATTTGGTGCATGTAAACACATCATTGAAAGCTTCATAGGTAAACTTCTCAAAGTAGTTGAATCTGACCTGAGAGTTTCCAGTCGACAGTGTGGACTCTCCAGGCCAGCAGACAGCAGCTTCACTCCTGAATCCTGCAGGTCGTTGTTACTCAGGTGCAGGTCTCTTAGACTGGAGGACTGGGAGCTGAGAACTGAGGACAGACCTTCACAGCTTCTCTCTGAGAGGTAACAGACACTGAGTCTGAAGAGGAACCAGAAATTAGTGATGAAACAATTACAAACAACTGTTCATCCCCTCAGGTTCTAACTGACATTATTATCATAATGAAGTTAAATGATGTTTAACATGTTTGTTCATCAGGTTATTGTTGCAGCTGGGTGGTGTATTAGGCTCCATGGTGAGGTTAACGTCACACTGTGCCATCTGTTTATTTCTGTCTGAGTCTTCTTTCAAGACTCTCACGTGACTCCGTTTCACCAATCAAACGCAGCCAGGCAGTCACATGACAGCACACAAACTCTCCACGCCCGGTTATAGATAGAACTCTTTTAACGTTTTTTAATTCTAAATCCTTGTCATTCAGAGACAAATGTGCATAAATATGCAAGTGTATGTGCAATCATTTATGGAGGAGTCACAATATACCGCCCACTTTTTGAAATCCCCCCGACTTTTACCGTCTAAAGTCAGTGAATCTGTCGATCCTATTTCACTTTCAGTTGTGAATCAGTTCATTTCTGAATGTTTCTGATGTGAGATTCTGTTTGTAGCTGCTCATCACGCAGATTCTTGTGGGTCGAGTCATTCTTATGTCGACAAAACTCAGAGAAAAGTTAGAATAAATGTCTTCGACATGACTATCGATCACTGTGTGTGTGTGTGTGTGTGTGTGTGTGTGTGTGTGTGTGTGTGTGTGTGTGTGTGTGTGTGTGTCGGTGAAACAGACAGAGAGGAGAGACGCTGGATGAAGCGGTGAGCTGTGTTTTTTCTTTTCTTTCAGCTGAGGTGACAAACGCTTCATGTTAGAGAAAGCATTGATTTTTATGTAACTGGGGGGGTTAGCTGCCCTTCCAACGTCTATGCCTCCTGGTAGTCTCTCAGATCACCAGGTGCGGGGCCACAATAATCAGAATTTACTCAGAAGTTACTCAGTACTCGAGTATTTTTTTCACTAAATACTTTCTTACCTTTACTGTTAAGTAACTATTTGGAACTACTTTTTACTTCTTTACCTTTTACAGTTGGGAAAACCAATCAAATGGTTCAGAATGCAGATAGAACCTTGTAATTCCAAGATGGTTTGTTGTTTTCTGAATGAAAAACTATATTTACAGAGCTTTGCTGGAGGCTTGGACCACCGGCAGCAGCCTCAGAAGAGCCTCCTCTGAAGCAGAGTATTCCTTCAGGTCAAACACGTCCAGATGTTTTTCTGAAGACAGTAAGATGAAGACCAGAGCTGACCACTGAGCAGGAGACAGTTCATCGTAGGAGAGACGTCCTGAAGTCAGATACAGTTGGATCTCCTCCACCAGAGAACGATCATTCAGTTCATTCAGACAGTGGAACAGATTGATGCTTCTCTCTGGAGACAGATGCTCATTAAGCTTCTTCTTGATGTACTGGACTGTTTCCTGATTGGTCTGTGAGCTACTTCCTGTCTGTGTCAGCAGACCTCGTAGGTGTTTCTGATTGGTCTCTAGTGACAGACCCAGAAGGAAGCGGAGGAACAGGTCCAGGTGTCCGTTTGGACTCTGTAAAGCCTTGTACACAGCTGTCTGGTGCGGATGTTTTGGTTTAGGTTTGTGTCTGGAGACTTTAGACCACCAGGAGGTTGTTTGTTCTTCTGCCATCAGATTGACACCAGAGTCGATGAAGGTCAGATGGACATGAAGAGCAGCCAGAAACTCCTGAACACTCAGATGGACGAAGCAGAACACCTGGTCCTGGTACAGTCCTCTCTCCTCTCTGAAGACCTGTGTGAACACTCCTGAGTACACTGAGGCTGCTTTGATATCGATGCCACACTCTTTCAGGTCTGGTTCATAGAAGATCAGGTTTCCTTTCTGCAGCTGCTCAAAAGCCAGTTTTCCTAGAGACTCAATCATCTTCCTGCTATGTGGACTCCAGTGTGGATCCGTCTCAGCTCCTCCATCATACTTGACGTTCTTCAGTTTGGACTGAACCACCAGGAAGTGGATGTACATGTCGGTCAGGGTCTTGGGCAGCTCCCCTCCCTCCCTGATCTTCAACACCTCCTCCAGAACTGTAGCAGTGATCCAGCAGAAGACTGGGATGTGGCACATGATGTTGAGGCTTCGTGAGGTCTTGATGTGGGCGATGATCCTGTTGGCCTGGTCCTCCTCTCTGAACCTCTTCCTGAAGTAGTCCTCCTTCTGTGGGTCAGTGAACCCTCTGACCTCTGTCACCATGTCAACACACCCAGGAGGGATCTGATTGGCTGCTGCAGGTCTTGTGGTTATCCAGAGGCGAGCAGAGGGAAGCAGTTTCCCTCTGATGAGGTTTGTCAGCAGCACTTGGACTGAGGTGGACTCTGTAACATCAGTCAGGATCTCGTTGTTGAGGAAGTCCAGAGGAAGTCGACACTCGTCCAGACCGTCAAAGATGAACACAACCTGGAACTCTTCAAACCTGGAGATTCCTGCTTCTTTGGTTTCAGGGAAGAAGTGATGAATGAGTTCCTCCAAGCTGAACTTCTTCCCTTTCAGCAGGTTCAGCTCTCTGAAAGTGAATGGAAACGTGAACAGTATGTCCTGGTTGGCTTTGTCTTCAGCCCAGTCCAGAGTGAACTTCTGTGTTAACACCGTTTTTCCGATGCCAGCCACTCCCTTTGTCATCACTGTTCTGATTGGTTCATCCCTTCCAGGTGAGCCTTTAAAGATGTCTTCTTGTCTGATGGTTGTTTCTGGTCTGTCTGGTTTCCTGGATGCCGTTTCAATCTGTCTGACCTCATGTTCCTCATTGACCTCTGCAGTCCCTCCCTCTGTGACGTGGAGCTCCGTGTAGACCTGATTCAGGAGGGTTGGGTTTCCTGCTCTAGTGATGCCCTCAAACAAACACTGGAACTTCTTCTTGAGGTTAGACTTGAGTTTACGTTGGTACACTGCACCAGCGGTTCCTGAATAAACAACAAAGGAACCCAGTTAGTGGATCCTACAGACCCTTTTACAGTCTATGAACAAGCCATGTGTTAGAGCCATGTATTCCTATAGTCCTCAGTAGTAGTGACATCATGAGCTTCTTTCATGATTAAATCAAACTAATGGAGACAAAATCAATCAGGTGCACCTGATGAAGCCAACAGAAGTAAAATAAAAGACATTTACAAGACAAACAGAACTGGAAGGATATATAACCCTTTGAACTGCAGCTGTAAAGCTCAGTGAGTCAGTCTAGAAATAAAGAGCCTCTTGTATCGCCTCAATGTGCCGTTTTGGTTTTGAAAGGAAAATTCCCCAGAATGAGATTTTTAAGGCAACAAAACAGAAACACTGACCTCTGGTCTGAAAACATGGAGGTGTCCTCGTAGAAGCCTGTTTTAAATACATTTTTGTTTTCATCTACCAACTATTTAGTTCCTAGCTGAAAGTCACCAGTTAACAAGGTCACTGGGTGAAGTGAAACACCTGTTCCTCTGAAACGGTCGTGATCCTGTCTGAACTCTGTAGAACTTGAGTCTGTTGGAATATCGATTCTGACAACCGAACACGTAACAAGCAGACATTTAGATGCTACTAACAGTTTAAATTCACTGTTTAAAGCTTCTAACTCGTCTGGATGGTTGAAGCAAAACAACATAAACATTGACATCATGCGTACATATATTTATGATGACATTGGCTGTATTCGGGTCTGTAGACAACCAGAGAACCTAAACATTGAAGTTGTGTGCAGCCTATTAGGAGAAATATGAAGTTCTTCATGTTGAATCCTTCTCTTCTTTCCACCATGTTAAAACTGTTAAAATCCTCTTACTGATCCGCAGACAGTCAGCCAGCTCCTCCTGCTTCATTCTCCTCAGGAAGTGCACTGTGATCTTCTGAAACGCCTCTCTGCTCCTCCTCTGCTCTTCATCCTCACCGTCCAACAACTCCTCGTCCTCATTCTCCAAGCATTCTGGGTAATCTGGACTCAGGACCTTCTGGATCTTCTTCAGCTCGTTCTTCACAAAAGTGCCGATGTTCTCCTCCAGCAGCTGGAACCGAAGGATAAACTGAACATGAACTCTAAAGAACCCAACATGGGATTCATGTGTGGGTCTGAGCAGCATGGAGACCACTAGAACCTGTTCAGCATTGAATCTGTAGTTGATGTGGTTAATAGTGTAAGGTGAGCTTGTACATGTACTCACCATAAATATGGAGTCCAGGTCTGTTTGATGCTGCTGGGTCAACGGAACCTCTGAGATCTGCTGAACTCTGTGGAGAAAACCAAGTTTAAAGAGTCACTAAATCACAGACTGTAGATCAGAAGTGGACGTCGTCATGGCGACATCGCCTGTTGGTTTGTGGACTACAGTTTTGAAGCCTCAGATTCTGCACAAAGGGTGGATCTGATGAACACAAGCGGCAGAGCGGCACCCAGAGCGGCAACCTTACTGGATCTGGATCCATCTGGATTCTGGTGTGAAGCTGCTAACAAAGTTAGCTTCATAATTCAAGGTCAACTTTACAGCTAAGTGTTTAAGTCATCTTAGTAGCTAACCAGCATTGGTAGTGTGGTAGCAACCTGTCAATCAGCAGGTAAGCCCCGCCCCCTAAAGCATCCCCTGCTTTCTGGTCTGGTGGACTCTAAATGGACCATAATGTACTAAATGAACATCATGCTGGATTGAAGAAGACTTGAAACTAGAGATTGAGACCATAAACTCATGTTTACAATGTTTACTGAGATAATACATCAAGAGAGAAGTAGGACCATTTTCTCATAGACTTCTATACAACCAGAGAGGAGTTGCCCCCTGGTGGCCAGCAGAGAGAAATAGGACCATTTTCTCATAGACTTCTATACAACCAGATAGATTGACAGTTTAAGGCACTTCAGCATGGCTTCACTTTACGGAACTGGTCAGCTCCGATGTAAACCCACTTTAGCACATCTTAGCTTAGCTTAGCTTGCAGTAGCTGTCACGTTAGCCAATTTAGCTTCTCACTGACTCTTAACTTTTCTCTGGCTGGTCTAGACCTGATTCATCCTCTAAGGAGGGTTCAGGTTTAGTTCTTACCTTCCATCAGCAGCTTGGTCAGCTTTAAATTTAATATTGCGAAGCATAGACCAGTCACTCTTCATGGAGACACAGCTGGGACCAGTTCCAGGTCCAGGGGAGTCTGGTCTCTGCTGCTGCATCCTGATACATTAAATACAATTTCAGATTCTAACTAGTTGAGCTTCATGAATATAATAACTATAAATGGATCTGGGTCACATTAGACCACGTTGTGGACCCGACTTAGTCCTGCACTGTGGATCCGACTTAGTGCTGCACTCAGCGTTTTGCTAGCATAATGTTAGCTTTGTGGTTTGTTGCTGAGCCTAAGGGTTCTATAAGCTGAGCGGACTAGAAATATCTCCCGTTGCCAAGTCGTATCTAAGGTCCGTCCTATTAACGGGAGCAGTGGACAATGTTTCCGTTACATGAGAACCTTATGGGGTGACAATGATGGGGAAACGGAGTTATGACTCGTGAAACAACTTTACATTTTGGTTGCAAAATCTCCACTGGGCGTCTGATGGTTCTGTCCTTCACGTAGTCCATTACCTCCTGATAATAGACACCTCCTCGGGTATTATCAGTTATGTTAAAACCTAAAATAAGAGTCTGGTGGATATAAAGTGTCTTACTTAATACTCTACAACCTCCCTTGAGTGAGAGGAAGACGGTGCTTGAGTTTAGTGTCTGTTTAGTTTGGAGTCTTTCTGTTCTTAGCTTAGCTTAGCCTGGCCGCTACTCTTCTATGTCATTAACGCTTTACTTTTCCCGTCTATGAGTCTTTTCTTTCAAGAGGTTTTCTCCTCATTGTCTCTTTAAGGTTGGATTTATTGGGACCTCACCATTAGGACTACACAATGCGGCCTACAAAAGCCTCCACATGCGGTCATGAAGGAACAAAGGAGATAAAAAACTACAACCTCCATTTTAGTTTCACTTCTCACCTGGGTGCGAAGTGCAACGTCACACAACTGGTGCCCTATTGGCTGACAACCATTATTTTATTATTTTATTGAATTGTTTGATTGTTTCATACTTCTATGCCAATGATCACGATCCTTGGCATGTGAGTATAAGACCTTTTATATTGAGACTGAATACAGTTTTAGGTTATCTTTTCCCTGATCCCAGGGTGGTGCCCCGTTTATTCATGATTATATCATGATAATATATTAAATATAGTTATTAATATCGATAATCATATTGACATTAATAATTAGCTGTTGATAACCAAATCTGCTCCTGCTACATCCCCAACACATTGTTTATTTCATATTCTGTAGTTTAATCCCAGTTAAACTGATATGCTCCCACTACATAAGACTTCTAGACCACTAAGATCTTCTGAGACCAATCTGTTAGTGATTCCCAGAGTAAACAACAATCACGGGAGAGCATCATTTAGTCACTATGCAACAAATGGCTGGAATAAACTTCCTGAAGATGTTAGACTTGCCCCAACTCTGACCACTTTTAAAACTAGAATGAAAACTGTTATGTTCACCATAGCTTTCTGCTAAATCTTTTAATGTCTGCACTGTTTTTAATTATTGCAAATATGTTTTTATTCTATTTTCTTTCTGTAATGCATTTTTAAAATTTTTATTATTTTCTTTTAATTCTTCTATTTTTTTTCTTTTTTCTTCTCACTTTGTTTTATGATGTGAAGCACTTTGAGTCTGCCTTGTGTATGAAATGTGCTATACAAATAAAGTTGCCTTGCCTTGCCTTGCCTTAAAAAGGATTTAATTGGTCCTTTCTGTTCGAGCTTCAGTGAAACAAGAGACTGTCTGTCACTCATCGTGGCTCAGAAGACAGAACGGGTTGCAGGATTCAGGGCTGGTGGACTCTGAGTTATTGATTAAGGTGCTGGTCTAGACCTGATTCATCCTCTAATGAGAGTTCAGGTTCAGTTCTTACCTTCCATCAGCAGCTTGGTCACCTTTAAAGTTAATAATGTTAGGCATAGACCAGTCACTCTTTATGGATACACAGCTGGGTCCAGGTCCAGGTCCAGGTCCAGGGGAGTCTGGTCTGTGCTGCTGCATCCTGATGCAATAAATACAATTTAAGAAATAATTTTACTATGATATTATCCCAATACAATATGATCATGATACATAGGTCACGATATGGAGGAAACCCCCCCTTCCTATCTGCAATGTCATGAGTGGTGCAAATAAACATAAAACGATCCTGCTGTCAAACTAAGTAGTGTGAGGGGCAAGTTGCATTGTGGGAGATGTTTGGCAGTTCAGACCATCACATTATTCATTCAGCAAATGTTTCATGTGTGTAAATTACAAACCACTCAGGTGGAAGATTCCATCATGCTGTTGTGAGTTATTGTTGATCGACACTGTGTTTTTGTGGTCCAACAGACCAACAGAGAAAAGATCTGAATTTCCCAGTTAAACTTTCATTCCTATCATATCAATATTTGAAGCTGATCAGCTGAAGTGTCAGCAGGTTACAGCGTCAGGTCCAGGTGTGTGTCAGGTTAATATTTAATCTGAATATTTATTTGACTCATCAAACTTTACTGCTTCTTCTTCTCAGACAACTAACAGTACTGAAGGCAATTAAAGCTTCTGGTCTCAGTGATTGTTCACCAAAGTGAAAACAAATGGATTCAACAGTCGACACTAGATTCAGATCATCCCCTACATGGACTACAAAGGTCTGGACCAAGACCTGATTCTTCACCTCAGGACAGTCAGATAATAACAAGGTTCAGTTTTAAACTCAATAAAGCGATCTAGTTAATATCATGTATATACTGTATATGTTTTTGAGTGAGAACCATGATGGTGGAGTGATCTGAGTCCTGGACACTTCGAGATCCTAGTCTCACCTCTGAGCTTTGGTCTGACTGTCATGTCCCCCATCCTGGGTGGTTTTAGAGGGAAGGACTCCGTCCTCTCGGTCCTCACACTGATCCATAGCAGAGTCTCCACCTGCTGGCAGAGACGTACACTGTCACTACGGCAACACTGACAACAGAGAGGCAAAGTCCCGCCCCTTCCTGTGTCTCCAATGGGACCTCATTTCATGAAAACTATGAACGGTAGTTAACGGTGAGACCAATAATGTTTTGGTCCCGTTTGAGTTGTACAGCGTCCAGACGACAGCAGGAGAATCTCAAAGGCTTTCAGGACACAGCGACACACAAAGTTACCGCTCCAGTTAAAATATTTCAACTGACTCAAATACGCATTTAGTTCTTGTGTTAATCTTTGAGCTTTTCTTCATAGATAACTTTAGCTTCAATGCTAACATTTTATTCACGTTGTAAATAGCTCAGACGTTAATGTCCAACATGAAGCCGTAGGGATGAATCCCTGTTGTCGTTAAACACCGTTGTCGTCCTGTCGTAGGGAGTTAGACCTTGTCCATGTGTTTTTGTTGGTTTCTTCTGTTATCGGATTAGCTCGAACTCCGGTCAGGAAGTTACATTGATACGTTTATTGCTTTGGCCTTTTGTTCGACATGAACTTCCAACAAAGTCTCACAGCAATTAGTGAAACAGTCATGGAATTGTAATCTAGTCATTTGTATACATGGACATGAATTTTACATTTTTTTCCTGGCATTCAGCAAACTGTTTGTACATTCAGTTGGTCGATATTATGCCACAAAACCAATGTTAGCTTTAGAAAACAAAACCAACGTTAACTTTAGACAAAAAAAAATACTACATAGAAAGAATGAAATACTACATAGACATACAGTAGTACACAATGTTGTTTAATGGTTAGATCGGTGTTTTCAGGGACATTTTATTCAGATACATGCTAACTGACCACGTTGACTTCAACTAGCATTGCTAATAAACACTTACAATAGCGCAAAAAAACAAAACACTTGAGGCAATGCCCTTTAGACGTATTGAAATGACTTTGTGTTTTCCTCAAATCAGACTGGCTTTTTAGACATAGGGAACCTTTTATTTAATTGCAAATGTCGGACGGAAAGGATTTATTTGTCCGTGTTTTCTGTTTCTTGTGTTTAACAGATAAATGAGAAGTTTCTGAGATGCAACGCTGAACATCTGGAGGCAACATTCATGCAGCGATTGGTCAGTCACACTCCAGGGCCCTCATTTATAAAGCTTGCGTACGCACAAAACGGGGCTGGAAACGTGCGTACGCCACTTTCCACGCAAATGTTGTGATCTATAAAAACCAAACTTGACGGGAAAGTGTGCGTACCCGTAAGCAAACTCTGAGGCATGCGTACCGGTACGCACATTCTGGAGACTGGAAGGGAATCAGCAGTAAACGTGAGAAGAACTATATATTTTTGATGACTTGCACACATTTAATTACACTCCATATCATACGTTAGATCTGCGTTATCATGAGGAACTCCAGCAATGTTTTTGACGTTTTTAATGAGTGATAGTTTTTTTCATATTAACACCTTCTTTTAAAATCTGACTTGTATCTTAAATCAAAATCATTTTGAAATATTGAATCAGCGCTGTCCCCGCAGGAGGAGGAGACGGCCCAAATGCATGTACAATAAATACCTTCCATTAGATCACTGTAGAACACAGTGGGAATAACTAAATATTCTCCTTATGTATGTGCATATATCATCAACACACATACATACAGCCATTAAGCCATCATATACGTGTTACACTTTATCCTCCTTTTTAAACCACCAGAGCGCAGGAAATGCGCTATAATGAGTGGCACGCTCGTGGAGCGTGGAGAGCGCAAATTTATCGATGACCCCGCCGTTGACTGCAGCAGCAATGTGTTGCCACTCGCACTGCGTCTTTTTATTCGTGATCCCGCTGCTGTGACCACTAAATTAAATTATTGTCCGGGCCTCCACCTCCCCAACAAGTGTCTCTTTCTCCGTTTCTGAAAAGTTAAGTTTCTTCGCTATTTTTCTGACCTGTCGCCGTGATTCACCACACGGAAACGATTGCATGCCGGCTCATTAACATAGTAAAATGTGGGCGTGTACAGGGCGGGATTCAGGTACGCACACTTGTAGGTGATCCTGTGATTTATAAAGGGAACATTGCATACAGCTTGTGTGCGCACAGTTTTATAAATCAGATTTTTTTTTGGCGCACGCAAACTTTGGCTTTTTGCGTGCGCCAAAACGCACGTACACTTTTAGTAAGGATCCTACGCACAGTTTTATAAATGAGGGCCCAGAGCTGTAGACATGGTTCAATGAGAAGGGATGAGCTGTTGGCTGGAGGATGAGGTCCCACCTGTCCAGACTCATCCAGGTGAGACGCACATTAAATATACATATACTCCTAGTGAACGCATTCACAATGAATGTGGGTAGTTACTGTCCTTTCACCGGTGTTGACAAGAAGACATTTTTACTTTGTCTTTGAACTAACAGATCCATGTCACCCAATCAACATGAAGAGAGGTGGACTACGAGTACCATGGGGACGAGAGCCGAGGACCTTATCGAGGACTACCATGCAACTATTATCTTCATTGGTCATTCATCAACGCTGATGATTAGCTACTCAGTTTATTATGTCACGTTGGTGGTGGACTTTGTTTGGGCCGAAGTATGCGACATAGAAACGAGTTTGAATAATTTATAGTTGAATTAGAATTCCTCAACTTCTGTTATTGCATTAATAACTGAATTTGAATCACATGCGTTGAATTTATGGTTGCAGTTATTTTTTTAAATCTTTTTTTTTTCTTTACAGTTTATTAGGCGACATGTAATTCTGTAGTTTTTATTTAGTGTATTTCACAGTAAAAATACTTTGTTAGTAATCATGAAAGCTTCTGCTTTGTAATCAGCTTAAAGCTGTAGTCTACGATTTGAAAGATTTTTCAATTGAGCCAAAATTCATCCAATAGTAGCCATGCGGTCCGCATGGCTACTATTGGCAATTTTGGCTGAGGCTGCGGCGTCAGCGAGGGAGGGGGGGATTGTGGCGAGTGATCGCTGAGCAGTTTGGGATTGGGGACTTACTGCAGTCGGGGTGAGAGAGAAATGCATTTACACCGATAACGTTTCATCATTCGTGGCCAGGGCATGAAACTGGCACCCGCCCACACGCCAAATGCGGGTAGCTTTTGTGATTGGCGGGTGAAACTGTCAATCTCGCTGCCACATTGGCGGGTAGCCAATAAGACAACACAACACTGAGCAAGTGTCGGCGGCTAGTTCAAGCAGCAACTCTCTGGAACTCTCTGTTGACGTCAACTGTCAATCATCTCTATTCTACATTCTGATTGGTACTCGCTTCAATCGCATCGCAGAGAGTTACATTATTTTATCTCCGTCCCCGCCCACATCGCATCACCTGTCCTGACCACTTCCGCTAGAACACATTCACATTCATTGACAGCTGTCGCTCAGAGATGGGCGAGTGGCGACGTATGTGAACGAGGCTTCAGTCAAAACCAAAACACCAAGGAAGGCTGAGGAATAGTCACCCACTTATATTATTATTAATAATAGTCATGATAAACTAATAGTATAAAGGCTCAGCACTGTGTTTTAGTCATTTTTGTTGTTTTCTTGGATGCTTAAACTCCTCAACCCCATTAAGTATGTCAACATTTGTATCAGCACCAGCAGTTTGTAAGAAATTGGTCAGTAATTGATATGTCATATTTTGGTTCTCAGAATTCACCAAATTGATGCATTAAAATGAAATTATTCAAAATGTTCTCCCTGGAGATGTAAAATCCCACTCATTCGGTGTGTTATGGAAGCGTTGTGATTGGAGACGAAACAGCCAATCAGAATTGAGCTTCTCCAAGTCTCTGATTGGTTGCTATTGTGGCACATTTGTAACGCTGTGCCAAGTTGTGCGAGCGTACAGACAAAGTTGAGCGCGCACAGAAGGGACAGATTGAGAGCGCCAGCTCGTTTATTTCCTGTCTTACATTATTAGACCAATTGATTCATCCATGTGTGTCTGACCTCACAACAATGGTCAGGCACACCTGGATTAATCAGTTTGAGTCTTTCAGGCACTGAGGTTTAGTGCTTGCTTATGCCACAAAGTTTTACATGTTTACTAGTGCTGGGCCGTTAACATCATTAACAGCGTTAACTTAACGGCGCCGTTAATACGGCCCGCCCAGCACTAACTTCAACAAACACCCACCTCCGAGAGAAGCACGAGTTTCCTCTTGTTTTGCTTTTTTCCCCTCTTGCTCGCGCCTGACTAGTAGGTTCTTTTCGAAGTCATCACGTCTTCACCTGCAGCTGCTTGACAAGTGCCTGCAGCGTATGTGCATCTGACCAGTGATTGGTCAGATCGATTGCTGTCAATCATTGCAGTGACGGCCCGTGCGTTGTCTCTTCTTCTCTCTCTTCTCCTGCCTCACGCTGACAGCTGATCTAGTAGCGCGCCCCACGGCTGTGCATATCCGCGTCCTTTGTGCAAAACGGGGCCCCTATTGGATCGCGGGGCCCTACGCACTGTGCGTGTTCTGCGTGTAGGCAGGGGCGGCCCTGAGTGAGAGCAGGGCTGCCAACTTTTCAACAAACCTTGGAGTGAGATTTGGTGGGCCAACCAAGATTTTACCGCATACACGGCCATATTTTGTTTGGCCCATCCAGCATCATTAGGCTACCATACAGCAAAAACATTTTTTAATACCGTTTATCAGTGGTTCTCAATGTATTAGCCTAACTCAGAGTACAAATAGAACCTATTGACCCAACAGTAAGATACAAGACACAACATGGCTCATTTTGTGCATGTTTACTTTGGGATTCTGTATAAAAAATAAAGTAATCAAATACCAAAATCAAGTCCTTGAGAGCTGTGTGCTCTGTTGTACTTCTGTACTTGTTCTGGTCTCTGCTCTATTGCTTCTTTTAATACTACCACTACTGCTAATGCTACTACTACTATACTACTTCCAACACCAAATGCAGTTGGAACCCAAGGGCTGCACCAGATTTCTGCCTAAAAGCCTATTAAGGCAGTTTTTTCTCGCCACTGTCGCTGTAACGCTTGCCCCTGGGTGATGTTGGGACTTTGAAATATTGACTCTGAACATCATGAGCGTATTCTAGTCCTGCTCAATGTGTTAAGTGTCCTAAGATGACTTCTGTTGTGATATGACACTATAAATAAGATTGAATTAAATTCTGACCATAGACAGTAGGTTCCAACCAAAGAGTAGGCTGAACAGGGCGAGATCCGAGCTCCACCCCCTATGAACTATGAAATCTGTTTTCATTTTTTCCAGAGTCTGTGTTTATTTTTTCCCAAGTTTCGTGTTTTCTGTTTTATTTTTTCTTAATTCTGTGTCTTAAAATGAGCATTCGTTCCATCAAATGGTGTGTAATCATGTGGTTGATGACTAAAAATGCAATAAATCAATAAGAAAATATGAGAAATGTTTTGAAGAAAAATTCTAGTAGTCCTTATCCCTTGTGATTCACAGACAAATGTGCATAAAATATGTAAGTGTATGTTCAATCATTTATGGAGGAGTCACAACATACCACCCACTTTTTCAAATCCCCACAAGGACTTTCACCATGTCTTAAGTCTGCGCATGTGTAGATCCACTCGCCGCGATTTAAGTTTCACTTTCAGTTGTGAATCAGTTCATTTCTGACGACGTGTTTTTTCTTCTCTTTCGGCTGAGGTGCGGTGACAAACACTTATCATGTAGAGAAGACGCTGATGCTCCGAGAAAACAGATAACACAATAGATTTGTTTTGTTGCTGGATGGAAACTTCAGTGTGAGAAACCAGGGTTGTGGCGTGAGAGAGTGTGAAATCAATCAAATACGTGTGTCTCACGGCCAATGCGTGAGAGTTGGCAGCCCTGTGAGAGTAATATATTTTTGCCTGCTCAAATGACATTATGTTTTGCTCGCCTATCATTTCTCTTTAAAATATCATTTCTGTGCTCGCAAAATATATTTTTCTGTGCTCAAAATCTCACATTGCTCCTTCATAAATGTGGCACAAATTACGCCATACGGTTCCACTCCGGCGTGCGTACGTGTTTGTAGTCAACACGGCCCCCAAAAATGCTGATCGGAGCATCCCTACTTTGTACATGTTGTGGAAGTCCCGGACACACGGGAAACTAAACGGCCTGCCTGAGTTCATAGCGGAGGGAATGTTCCCATTCATTGTCTATGTAAGAAGCCGTGTAATGCCGTCGTGGAGCAGCGAGTTTACAGAGACGGCGCGGCCCGCAAGCTCTCGATAATCTTTCAAACTGACCGTTGGCGATCTAAAATAAAGACAGATTCAGCAACTGCACGGTCATGCATACATTTTATTTCCTCCGTTTTCCCGTGAAAACGAGATCATATCATCCGTTTTCCCGTGATAACGAGATCATATCATCCGTTTTCCCGTGAAAACGAGATAATGAATGAAGCATGATAGTCGAGATATCAAGTTGGGTAAAGTTGGAAAGATATTCACAGATTTGAACTTCCTGGATGAATAAATCAGAAGTGAAACGTTTTTCAAACACAAATGATGCCTCTGTCCCGCCGTAATATCATAGACTATGAGCTACAAGGACCAAAACCCAGATTTTTTACATAAATAAGCGTCCTCCGAGCTGAACGGAGAACATTGATCTCTATGTGCAGCCGACAGCCGGGCGAGTGTGCAGGGACCGTCTGCAAATTACAAGACAATCAATAACTCCACTGTTATACAGTACAGAGACTCCAAAATCATTACACACACCAAGGGTCTCCTCGTTGTCATACAACAGCTGTTTTGAAAATATGTGCCTTTTTATAATTGTGGTGATTTTTTTAATGGTATTAATCATGACTATCTCCTATATTGATCAATAACTCCACTGTTATATAGTACAGAGACTCCAAAATCACTACACACACCAAGGGGTGCTTTTTTCAAACTTTCAAATCATAGACTACAGCTTTAAAGTATCCACAGTAAAAGTACACAGTGTTGTACTATAATACATAATATGCTTATATTATTCTTACTGATGCATTCAGGTGGAAGCTGTATTTTACAGCTTCAGTACATTTACTGCAGTAAAGACTGAACATTGTCTCATTCTTGTATGTTTGAAATATCAGAAACTGTCACTTACCAAACTGTTCACATGTAGGAGAGACGACAGGACGATGTGTCGCAGATCTCAGACACCAGGAAGTAACCAGAGTTTAAAGTATGATTTAAACCAGTTCAGGACTGTGCCAGGCAGCCCCACCCATGTTTCCAGAATGCCTGGTATGCCGAGGTCTACTGTATCAAACGCAGCACTACGGTCCAGTACAACTAGAACGAAGATTTGCTGCAATCTGTACGAAAACCAATATCATTTTAAACCGTGCGATGCGGCCATCCGACTTTCTTTTTGAAGTCGACAACCGGAAAACGGATAACGAGTCGTTTCCCGTTTTTCGCTTCAAAATAAAAGAACGAAAAACGGAAACGACTCGTATCCCGTTATTTGTTTTAAAATCGGAAAAGGAGAAACGGAAAACGACTCGTTAACTGATATTAGATATTGTGTTCATGAATGGGATTCGGGGATGAAATAGGGTCCGTGTACCTTCCGTTCATTCTATTTTAAATTTTGAAACGAAAAATTAGTAATTTTTCTTTTTTCAATATACACTCAACAAAAATATAAACGCAACACTTTTGTTTTTGCTCCCATTTTTCATGAGATGGACTTAAAGATCTAAAATTCATTCCAGATACACAATATTACCATTTCTCTCAAACATTGTTCACAAATCAGTCTAAATGTGTGATAGTGAGCACTTCTGCTTTGCTGAGATAATCCATCCCACCTCACAGGTGTGCCACATCAAGATGCTGATCTGACATCATGATTAGTGCACAGGTGTGCCTTAGACTGTCCACAATAAAAGGCCACTCTGAATATGTATATGTATATATATATATATGCCGTTGAAGCCCCCGGCAACGAAGATCCGGTCATCGATGACTTCGATGCCGAAGTTGCTGCGAGGGGTCAACATGTGGGACACTTGGTTCCAGGTGTTGCTCCGAGGGTCGTAGACCTCCGCGCTGCGGAGACGGCTGGCGCCATCAAAGCCGCCGACCTTTGGGAGGAAGAGGAAATGAAAAGGTCAAACGGAGATTGAACCAGTTTCTCTGAATCTACAAAAAACAACTGCTGATCAAATCTCTTCACCCTTCAGGTTATGTGTTATGTGAGGGTCAGCAGTGTTTCCTGGACTTACAGCATAGAGGCGGTCTGCATAAGTAATGACGCCGAGCCCACTGCGGGCGCAGGTCATGAGGCCGATGGTCGTCCACTGGTCGGTCTCTGGGTTGTAACACTCAGCCGTCTGCAGGAACTCGTTCCCATTGAAACCACCGCAAACGTAAACCTGGAAAAAACAGGAAAGGACTTTAATAGGATTTAACAATGAAATGATTTAAGAATTAACACTTTTCTTGGCTTCTACTGGTAATAAATCATCTGAAATATCACTACACAACTGTGAAATAATGTGAGAATTATGAGACCCACCTTGTTGTGGAGCGTCGTGGAGCTGGCCTTACATGAACACGAAGTCCATACGTCGGTCTTTCTTTGTGAAGTGGGCGATGGCGGCATCATAAAGTTTGTCCTTTGATTTGAGCTCCAAAAGAAGTCCTTTCTCTATGGACATCAGTGCCAAAGCTCCCAGGCGATCCTGTCCAGTACTGTCTCGGCGTGCGTCTTGATGCGCTTCAGAGCCGAGAAAGACCGCTCCACGGAGGAGGTGGACACGGGGATGGTCAGCACCAGGCAGGTGAGGCGATACAGCTGCGGCATGCTCTCAGTCAGCTCTTTAAGAGTCAGAAAGTGCAGCAGGTCTGGTGGGCTCCTTGCCTCGAAGACCGTCAGTTCAGTCTTGAGCCTGGGGAGGTCAAAATGCAGCCCGTAGTTTCCCGCGAGGCTCTGAAACTCAGAGTTGGGGAAGTTTTCTCTGTATGAGGCAAACTTCTTGGGGTCCAGAAGGGCCAGGAACATGAGTTTTTCATGATCCTTGAATCTGTTCCTCAGCTGAGCGAGAATGTTGTCCAGGATTTCACTGTGCAGGTGCTGGTACGCTGCGCGCACATCTCCAACTCTCCGTGCCCTGCGCCCGCTGGGAACCCTGACTTCACGCACAGTGTCCTCATAGATGGAGTCAAATGTGGCCTTTTCTCTCTCTGTGGTGCTGCAAAAGTCCTCGATGCTGGACAAACAGAACTGCATGTCATACTCCTTATTCTGCAAGATCCCAAAGAGCAGGTCGGAGTAGGCGAACACGGAGTTGAATGTGGCGAGGAGAAAGCAGAACTCGAAGCCCGTCAGCAGTGCAGTGTATCCATCAGCGCTGTTTACGGCATCATCATCAAAATCATTGTGGTTTTCAACAATGAATTCAAAGAGCTCCAAGAGTTCTTCTCTCTGCTCATACACAGTGCAAACCAAACGTGATGAAAAGTTCCACCGTGTTGGAGTCACTCTAGGCAGTCCTCGCTGGCATATTTCATCCAGGAGTTTCGTGCGTTTGGCTGACCTTGTGAAAAAGGCTGCGAGGCCACTTAGGTGGGAGAAAAACACTTTGCACTCTTTGATTTTGGCAGCACTTTGAGACATGACGAGGTTCAGAGAGTGCGCATAACAGTGAACGAAGAGAGCTTGTGGTATTTTTTCTTTGACTTTAGCTTGGACCCCATTCAGTCCAGAGGCCATGACTGCAGCGCCATCGTAACACTGGGCAATTACCTTATTGGTGCAGGGCAGGCACAGTCCTCCAGAAAGTCCAAAACTTGACGAGCTATGGCTTCTGCGCGCTTATCACCACTGACATCACCAAACTGGAAAAAGCGCTCCTTGACACCACCGTCAGTGGTGTAACGCAGGACATATGACATCTGAGCAGTGTTACTGACGTCAGTTGTCTCGTCTACCATAACGGAGACAAAAGGCGTGTTCCTCACCTCCTCCCTCATTGCTTCGGTCATTACATCTGCCACCGATTGAATCAGGTCATTCTGAATTTTGCTGGAGGTGCCGATGAAAACAGTGGCCGAATCCAGATGACAGCGCAGAGGACTGTCATACTCCGTCAAAAACTCCAGAAACTCCAAGTAGTTCCCCTTGTTTTCGGAATCTTTACTCTCATCATGTCCTCGAAATGCCAGCTCTTGTTTTCCAAGAAATGTGACGACATTGATGAGACGTTTCAGGATCTCTCTGTTCTGCCTGACCTTGTTGTTGTGGGCCGTAGTATGATTACGGCGCTGCTCATCTAGCTGAAGATCAACTCTTGTGTCCCCAAAAGTTTGCAGGTGTGCCGCAGAATCTTGATGTCGGTGGGCTGACTTTGTCAGATTTGTAAGGCTGACAAATCCGCCGCTGACCCAGGTGGATGACTTGTCAGTTGTAAAAAGTAAGCAACTCCAGCAGTACAGCCTGTTTGTTTTCTTACAGCCCGTCATCCACGGACATCGCTGATAATTTTAGGTCTTGAAATGCCTTTCCACTTTCTTAACCTTTTCTTTTAATTCCAGTTCTGGAGTTGGTCTTCCGTTTTCTATTATTTGAAGTTTTTCTGTGAAAGGCCGCCTTGAAAAAGGCGATGCTATCAAGCTAGCCACAACGTCACTCTCATCTTCCGCCATTTAACTCTGTCTCTCAACCGCTCTCACCACTCTGCAGAGATTCGATGTTTGGACTTCATGAAGGCCTACGACAGGGTTCCCCAATTAGTTTTCACTGAGGGCCAAATTATGTCCAGGTTGCCATGTCGAGGGCCAAATTGTCTGTTATTTTTTTCATTGGAACACTAAACATTGTTTTATGTGCAAATGTTATTATTGTTGCTGCTATTATTTGAAGTATTATGATTGTAATGATTAGTACTACCAGTGGTAGTTGGTTGTAGTAGCAGATAGTAGTAGTAGTCATAGCCTGTGTTGAGGGAAAGATAAAAAAATGTACACTTGAAAGAAAATAAGTCCAATATCAACGATTTATTTATTTGAATGCCCCTGGAGAATATTTTGATCAACAACAAAAAACAACAGCACTACAGCAAGTGGTGCACAAGAGGAAAACAATATTGTATAATAGTGGAGTTAATGATTTTTGTTTGCAGCGTCTTGCTGTTGTCTTGTAATTTGCAGACGGTCCCTGTGCACTCGCCCTTTACATGGTATAAAACTAAAAGTTCACACAATCTGTCAGTAGCTGTTTGATGCAGCTTCTATCAGTCAGACAGGAGGTGAAGGTTCACTAAAGTGGCCTCTGAAAAGTAGAGAAAAACTCCAAAAATAAATGCAACATCCGTTGTCATGGTTAATAAAGTGGCCCAAGAGTTGAAACAAATGATACAGTGTGAGTTCTGCCACTTTAGTGAACCTTCACCTGCTGTCTGACTGATGGAAGCTGCAGTTAAACACATACAAACTACATTTGAACAATAACATTCTGCATGAATCACAAATCACAGTGAAGTGATGAGCATCTATTCTAGAAGTGTAATCTGTGAAGGTGTCCAGTCTCTCTCTTGATCTCCACATAAACCAACAACCAGAGACAACAACTCTATCATCAGCAAATCAAGATGGCCAATCAACGCCACTCTTCTTTCCTGTTTCCTGCCTCAGGGTTCAATGATTTACGTCTGGAGGGAACGTTTTGCAACGCAGTCATCACTGTTGAAGACGCGGAATTTAAAATCCACAAGATCTTCCTCTGTCGATGCAGCCTCTACTTCGAGTGAGTACATTATCTGATATTAGGGGGGAAACTTGTAAATTTATATCCTTCAAATGAGCAGAAAGTATCAGCAAATTGATTGATTAGTGATGTGAAGTCTGAGAGAACAGCCACAACACGTAACAAGCTCATAGAGCATTTGTGATTTAAACAAAAACAAGAGGACATTAAACACCTGATAGACGGCTACGAGAATATTTGTAACATATTTGAAAGGATCATTCAGAATTCAACCAGTGGTGTAGTTTCCCTGTCTGTCTATAGTTTTTATAAATATAATGACTTGACTGGATATCATCTCAAATGAGGTTTCTTGTTTCCATTCATCTCATATCAACTTCCAACATGTGAAGTTTGTACATCGGTTGTAGACTCAGCTCAAGTTGGATTTATGATGTTTGCCAAACGTGTTATTGTTTTGTTGTTTTTTAAAAATGTGAAGTAGAATTTGAGCTGCTGGTCTCTTAGTTCCATACTACTGTACTTTAAAGCAGGTTTTAGAATGGAGTTCATTCAGAAAAGTTACACATCTGTTACAAAATGCATATAATTCACTATTTCCATTCCAGATGTCATTTATTCAATAGGTTTCATGTGTGTCATTCAGCGTGTTGGGTTTGTCAGTGATGTGGTTTAAAGTAAACTGGGAGGAGCCTTGATATCAGTCATATTACACTCTGCTGTTGTTTTGAAAAGCGCCCCACTATATTCTTATCCTAGTTATTAGTGTGAAGCAAAGAAGGAACAGCTGACGTCAGTTTCTCTTTCTTCTTCTTTGTGTTTTCATCCTGACCCACAGAGCTCTCTTCCAACGCTGGTCTTCTTCAGACAAGAAGGTCTTCAACATCCCCGGCCTGACTCCTGACATGATGCAGCTCCTCATCGACTTTGCATACACCGGCTCCGTTTCAGTGACGGAGGACAACGTTCAGGAGCTGCTTCTAGCAGCCGATCAGTTTAATGTGATGGGAGTTGTGAAAAAGTGCTGCGACTTCCTGGAGAGCCAGCTCTGCCCAGAGAACTGCATCGGCATCTTCCAGTTCACCGCCGTCTGCTTCTGCCCCGAACTGCACCGCCAGGCCTACAGCTTCATCGTCGACCACTTTGAGGAGCTCGTTTCCTCTGAAGAGTTCCCGCAGCTCTCTGTGCAGCAACTCAGCGCCATCCTGAACAGAGACGACCTCAGAGTGAGAGACGAGAGGACTGTGTATGAGGCCGTCCTCCGCTGGATCGCCAGCTCACTGGAGGAAAGGAGAGACCACATCGCTGTGCTCTTATCTAAGGTAGGATGACTTCCTGTCACATGATTTCTTCTCCATGGTTTCATCCTGACTGAACAGTAGTCTGTAGGGCCACCTCTAGAGTCAAGGACCGGCCTAAAGTACTGCCGTCCATGAACTTCTATTCAAACATTCTGTCCTGTTTTCTCTGTAGGTGCGGCTGGCCTCCATGGGTACAGAGCACATGAGGATCAGTGTGATGTCTAATAAGCTGGTGAATAACAACGCAGACTGCCAGCGCATGGTCAGGGAAGCTATAGAAGTCATGCAAAACCAGCCTGATGTCTACCACCATCTCGCCCGTCCTCGCCTTCCAAACGCCGTCCTGCTGGCCATCGGAGGCTGGAGTGGCGGCGATCCGACTGACGGCATCGAGGCCTACAACGTCCACACCAACGACTGGATCAGCTTGACCCAGCATCTGGAGCGTCCTCGTGCCTACCATGGCAGCGCCTTCCTCAACGGGAGCGTCTACTGCGTTGGGGGCTTCGACAGGTTGGAGTGTTTCAACAGCGTGTGCAGGTTCGACCTCAGCTCAAAAACCTGGCATGAGGTGTCGCCCATGTTTTTCCGCCGCTGCTATGTGAGCGTCACTACACTCAACGGGTGCATCTATGCCATGGGAGGGTACGACGGGCATCGACGACTCTCCACTGCAGAGCGCTATAACCCCGAGACAAACCAGTGGAGTCTCATTTCATCCATGCAGGAGGTTAGAAGTGACGCCAGCTCCACGACGCTCCACAACAAGGTGGGTCTCATAATTCTCACATTATCTCACAGTTGTGTAGCGATATTTCAGATGATTTATTACCAGTAGAAGCCAAGAAAAGTGTTAATTCTTAAATCATTTCATTGTTAAATCCTATTAAAGTCCTTTCCTGTTTTTTCCAGGTTTACGTTTGCGGTGGTTTCAATGGGAACGAGTTCCTGCAGACGGCTGAGTGTTACAACCCAGAGACCGACCAGTGGACGACCATCGGCCTCATGACCTGCGCCCGCAGTGGGCTCGGCGTCATTACTTATGCAGACCGCCTCTATGCTGTAAGTCCAGGAAACACTGCTGACCCTCACATAACACATGACCTGAAGGGTGAAGAGATTTGATCAGCAGTTGTTTTTTGTAGATTCAGAGAAACTGGTTCAATCTCTGTTTGACCTTTTCATTTCCTCTTCCTCCCAAAGGTCGGCGGCTTTGATGGCGCCAGCCGTCTCCGCAGCGCTGAGGTCTACGACCCTCGGAGCAACACCTGGAACCAAGTGTCCCACATGTTGACCCCTCGCAGCAACTTCGGCATCGAAGTCATCGATGACCGGATCTTCATTGCCGGGGGCTTCAACGGCATCACCACCTCCACCAACGTGGAGTGCTACAACGTGACCACTGGTGAGTGGTCCGAGGTCTCTGACATGGGGATCGGCCGCAGTGCTCTGAGCTGCTGTGTGGTGTCCGAACTCCCCAACATGGCCGAGTATCTGGTCCCACGTGATGTTCTGCCTCTTTTAGACTTGGATAGTGTTCCTGTGGAGTCTGAGGAGGCAGGACGTTCTGTCTAACACCATCCACCCTGTTTATTAATATGTTTTTTTAAAAATGTAAATAATAAATAATAAACTTCTTTCTGCATCAAACAGCTACTGACAGATTGTGTGAACTTTTAGTTTTATACCATGTGAAGGGGAATTTTATAAGGTAGTCAAACTAAAAAATGAAACTGTTGGCTGTTATCTGCTAAATGTGTATTCCAGCATATCTAAGAGTGTGATATGCTTCTATGGTATTTGGCATTTTGATATTTAAAAAGCCACCAAGGTTTACATTTTTTGCTTTTTCAAAGACCAATAGAGTGATGAGTTCAAAGGTCAATATAAACATGGCAGTACCTTAACTCCTCTTCTGAGCCACTCAATTCAGCAGTTGTAGTAAAATCATACTTCTCGCATTCATTCTTGTCATCTGAAAGTACATAAAGCAAAAGTAAAATGCATACAAATGAGTAAGTCTTAATATACAACAGGTTTGGCTATTATATAATACATGTTTTATATTAGCGGACATCATCTTGGATGCCAACAGTCAACAATAAACTGAGGCTATTGAATGACAATATTTTAATTTTTATTGCATATGATGTGATTTTGTGAGGAAGGGGCGGGACTAAATAAGCTTTTTGCTTCCTCCTGTTCCCTCTCGAATATATTCAGTTTTTTTCTGGATGAGACTGTTTATTTGTGTTGTGCTTCTGACATTTAGTTACTTTAAATTTTATGGTTATTTGTTGTTGTTTGCGATAAAAAACAAATAATAAAACAGTCACCCCAAAATACACACACAAGCAAAACTAATAATATAGCAGGCTAGAAATGACCAAACATACATAAGAGACAGAGAGAGATATTTAAAAGTTGAAAAATTAAGAAATGTCCGTATGTATGTGTTGACAATTACGTTCATATATGACATAAGTCATTGCCTTACGAAATACATACCTGACTGAATCTTCGCAGCTCCTTGTGTAAGCCACAATACACCACCATTCTTAATCCAACATGATGACATCACTTCCTCCGTCTCCATGGTCTCCTCTCTCCTCACCGCTCTGGTCCACATGGTTCTGGTCTATAGAAAAAACTAAAGAAAAAACTCAGAACAATGCTATCCAACAGTTAAAGTGAATAAACATCATTACATTATAATTAAAAACGTATAACATTAAAAGATTAACAGCTATTAGTGGACTTACTCAGGCTAGTTCCTTTCAATACCATGAAGCATGGCATGAATACGTAGCCACTTTTGTATGGTAGACAAATGTCCCAAGTGCTGCTGCTGAGACATTTTGGCATCTCAATTTCTGCTATCCTCTTTGATGTGCAGTTGGGTTTTTGCATTTCTGACACTTTTGTTTTTTAGTTTTTGCAGGTGGTTTTCAAACTGAAAGGCAGAGATTTCATTCAAAGGTGTTTCAAAGTGCGTTGCATCTTCAGCCAAGTGGATCAGGGCATGGACATTATAGGGCGGAAAGACTGGGCTGTAGAGCTCGGTAGATGATCTATAAAAATATACTAGAAGCTCTTCAGCCTAGCCAATGGATGACATCCGTGTAATGCCATTGGAGTCCAACAGTACAGACATGGCAACTGACAGTGTCAAAAAGTGACGGTAAAAACTGTCTTGCAGAACGCCTCTGCGAATTTACAGAGACTCGCCGCCTCGCCAACTGAATGTTGTCGATCTAAAATAAAGACAGATTCAGCAACTGCATCGCTTATTTCTCGCATAAAGTGTTTTCAGAAACACATTTCGGTGAACTATTGTCGTAAAATAAGAGAAAGTTTCCAAACGAGCCGCCATGTTGGTCTGTTTGAAATCCGGGAGCAGACAGGACGGCTGTGAAAGCGACCGTCCAATCAGGTGCAGCCATGAAGTGTGCACGTGATTGTATGAAGGAGAGCGCCTGTCAATCATCCCCCTAGTGGCAGCCCACCAAGCGTGCACTACTGGGAAGCGGCGCGTCACAGGAATCTGGTGCACGCGCACTGACGAGCACTCGGATACATGGAGGAGCTCGGTGGTAGAAGGGGGAGGGGCGTGAGTGTTGTAAACATTCATAATTTGACTGAGTCGATCTGCAGCTTTAACTAAATGATTTAATATGGACAAAATGTAAACACACCTCATAATAAAACAAACCCAATGCACAAATATGCTTTATTCAACTCATTTACAGGAAATGAAAAAAATAATCTACATTTCAAAGCCATTCAATGATTTTAAGGAATGTTTCAATGGTAAACAATAAAAAAAAACATGATTTAAAAAGTGCCTCTTTTCACATCTTTGGTCATTCACCAGAAATACAGCTCGTTTTGATTGAAGTGCTGGAGCGAGATCTATGGGAGACTATATTCAAAGTAACCACCATGGGTGATATCTCTACACCTACAGCATCTCCAGTTTGTGCGACTCCTCAGTAATACATGTAATGTCATTTTGATTGACGGAAACAAAAATATTAAGATCGATAAGTCTCCTTCTGACTTTTTAGGTCATCGTCTATGTCGGGACAGTGAACAATACTGTCAGTCAATAATCCTCACAAATTAGTTAGAGACAAAATAGAAACAGATGTTAGTCTACATTATGTTTTATTCTTTAAATTAAGCATTTTAAAAATAAAAGTATCTTTAGTTATATTCCCACCATATTTCATAGCGTGATTTTCTTTGACTCAGCACTATTAGAGGTGAATGACCCACACATAATACTGTCCAGGCAACAACTGAAATAATAATACATGGTGGCATCTAGGAAATAATAACAAACATAAATAAAGGAATGAATAATTTATTTAAAAATATATATATATATATATGTGTGTATTGGCCATTCCAGGCTTTAAATGAGTCCTTCATTGTTTATGCATCGACATGTGGTTAACTTTCAGTCCACTAGGTGGCTCTGTTTTCCTACACATAAACTTTCTGTCATAAACTTTGACTGGCCGATAGAGAATGTTTTACTCCCAGAAGGCACGCGGTTCAGAGACACTTTGTAGCTCGACGGTTTCTTTCTGAAAAGCAGTTACGGAGGAAAATACTGATGGACATTAAATTACAGATGGACGTTTCAGACGGGAGATCTGTTGATGAATTAACTCCAGCTGTGTGGATGAATTTCAGTCAGGCAGCTCTAACTAATCTTAATTTGATGTAACAACAAAGTGCTCCGAGTCACTGAAAAGTAAAAAAAAGTCTTCACATTGTTCTCATTAAAGGAATAGTTTGACATTACTTGGAAATACGGTGCTTTCTCGCTGAGTTAGATGAGAAGATTGATACCTCTCTTATATTTTTATGCTAAATAATAATATTAATAATGCTAAGGTTATCTTAGCAGCCAACCCGTAAAACAACAGTCTGTCATTTATACACTTCCCTTTTTCAGTCCGACGTTTTCCAACATGTTGAACCATTCCTTTAAAGTCTGCAGTTTGGGATCAGGTGAATTCATCCGAGTGTCTCCAACTGATTGCAGTCGTTGCGGTGATTCTAATCCAACCAACTGGAAGTCCTCATGACTTCTTGGCGTTCGGGTTCTGCTGCTGTTTCTGCTTGCGGAGGTGAGCTTCGATCTCCTGCCTGAAGAACAGCATCCCCAGCTGGCCGTGCGACGCCTCGTTCATGGCCTTGGACTGCATGCACATGCGGTACTGGTCCGGCGGGAGCTCGTCGGCGCAGTGCTTCTCGTGCCACAGGTGGAACAAGCCTCGCGACGGGGCCCGGACCACCAGGAGGTTGCTGTGGAGGTACTTCCTGTACAGGTGGACGTCCTCGCCCCCCCAGCCTTTGATGTCGATGTCAAAACCTCCTGGTGGTGAAAAAGCAGAAGTGATAACACTTCATCATCATGTGTAAAACGCAGATTATAAAAACCTTTTTGATTTGCAAACAAGTCTTATGTAATTTATGTGTGTTCACTTCCTCTTAAAGGCTGATTGCGAATCCAAATTACAGTTTGAGTGTGATCATAATCAGTGTTTCTCTCCAGTCTGCCTGGTTTGTTGTTTCACGAGGGGGGTGGTGACGACATTCTGCACCGATGCAGCCACGAGAGTTCCCACTCGGGCATGTTTGGACCTGCACCTTTAGACGCCGGCTTGCGCTCACACTCCGTGTCCCTCTGCAGTTTTTATTTGGATTATTCTGTCTCTGTCCGCCCCTTTTTACACACTCATAAACAAAGACGAGACAGAGACTCGAACCCAATATATGAGTCATTCTGGTAGAATATTAAACTGTGCATCTTAACTATGCTTTTATAGGAATAGTTCACCATTTTGAGGGAAGATACGCTTTTTGTCAAGAGTTAAATGAGAAAATGTGTACATATTTTTGGTAAAATGGTTAGCTTAGCATAAAGACTGGAAATACAGGGGGAAAGCTTGGCTGGATCCGTATAAAGGTCATTTAAGCTAACCCTACACATTAACTGTACCATCACATTTCATGTGATTAGATATATTAAAAGTCAAGGTCATATTAATAACGTATTCATATACATATTTAGATACATAAAAACTTGGGACTTGTAAAAACTCTCTGCAAACTATTCATCTAAATTAGATTTCTGTCCTTGGAGCTTGTGGAACATTCTTGGCTCAGTTAAGTGAGAGCATTTGCATACTCGTGTGTGTGTTTAGGCCTTAAACAATAAACCACTATGAATTTCAATGTAGCCTATAATTTGTGTCACTTTGGAGGGAAACTAAATTGATCTGCCTTGAGAGCCAATATTCCTCAACTAATAAACAGATGGAGAGGACATGGCGCTGTGCGATAAGCTAATATGCTGCCGCTGCTGCTCGGAGCAGTTTCAAGTATTATAATAACCCCCCCTCCCCACCCAGTTAAGAAAAGTAATATAATATTGAAATGCTTGTGTTCTACCATTTTTCATATCTATTAAGCTCCAGCACCGTTAACATCGAGACAACTGGCAAACCCGTTTTACACCACGTTACGCCTCTGCACAGATAATAAACCCCCGGGGGCAGCTTGTTTATGAATGCCTGCATTGCTCAGGTGTTGTGGCGCTTATGGCTGCGGTGCAAAATACTTACCGATGTTGATGAAGTCGGACCTGTACTGACAGGTCATGCCGAAGCCGAAATCCCTCCAGAAGCCCGTATCTTTCTTGATCGCCTGCAGAGAAAGGAAGCCCACGTTTTAGAGAACCTATGAGCAGAAACACACACCAGCTCAACAGACAGGAGGCGCATCGACAGGAGCACGCTTCTGTGGATTTGGAGCAGCTGGAGGGAGGAAATACTTCTAAACCTCCCAGCCAGGAAGACTGAATGGGATGTTTTCCACAAGGGGCTTGGCGAGCGTTGGAAATAACTATAGAGTTGATTGGTGTTACCAGCTGTTGCTCCACAGGTGGGACGTGTTCAGCACTTCCGTAGATCAGAGTGGGGTTGTACTGGCTGAATAACACCGGGTAGAACACCTTTTTACCTGAGATGGAGGGAAAGAGAGACAGCGGTGTCAGACAACAAGCCAGCGATTGGCTGGGGTCATAATAACAATGTGTGGTTGCTTTTTTTGCTAGTAAGAACATCATTTTAAGAAATATGCAAATAGATTTGGACTGTAGTCAGAAATCCTTTTAAGAAATCTAATGACGTCACATAAATCATCCTGCTGTTTAAGTAATTAGATGGACGTACTTATGTGTGTTACAGAGAGTCTAAGTAGAGGTATGTGGAATTCCATGTTTCCTAAATTGAAATGTGAAATCAAGATATCTACATTTAATTGAGGTGAAACCCAAACTGTAGAATAGTCATGATTTAATAGTCATAAATCATTCATTCATGTTTAAAGTCAAGTTTCCATTAGATTAAATGAAAAATATCTACAATTCATCCCATTTTAATGATATATTAATTATCTTTTTGGATGCGGAACCAGAGTTACAACCAGAGGAAACTACAATGGAGATAATTAACTGAGTTGTGGAAATCCTGATTTTTTTTTTTGTGAAAGGATTTATTTGACAGGCCCTAATTACATTTTACATCACTGCCAATGCATACAGACTGCTTCCAATTATAATGTGACTGATCAGAATCATAATTCAAGTGCACTGCAGTGTAGTGGGAGATGTCTTGAATGCATTGCGGATGTGAATGAACGTGAGTGTTGATCTCGTCTCACCGGGCTGCGTGTTGAGGCGACAGGTGTTGAGGAAGTCGGCGGTGAAGTAGATGTCCACGTCGCAGAAGAAGAGCAGCACGTTGCCCCCCTTCCAGGCTCGGGCGCCGACGTCTAGACCCCGTCCCCGAGAAAACTCCTCGTCCAGCTGCAGCAGAGTGAAGTTCTTAAAACTGACCTCCCTGCAGAGAGAGAGAGAGAGAGAGACAGAGAGAGAGACATGAGTTTTCTTATAGAACGCCTGCAGAATGAAAATATCAATACATCACAATATCATTTTACTGACATAAGACACATATTTCCAATGTATTTACCTGATTCTCAATATTCCTTACTTTATGTGTCATGAGTAACTTTACTCCTTGTCCTTTTATGTCACTACTAGAACCAGAACTAGAACCAGAACCAGAACCAGACTACTACAACCAGAAAAAAATGGCACAGGACAATAAAGTTTTCTCCATCATCATCGGCTGAAGTTTTCTAAGGATACGGTGAGAGACAAGAGAAACAGCTGCTTCCAGATGTATCCAGCTGTGGCTCCCCCCCCCCCCTAACCAGCTCACACTGCTAGTGACTAATCCTCAAGCATGTGGATGGAAGGGGCCGAGGAAAAACTGATTCACACGTCTCGTGTCCGAGGCGGAACAAACAGGATTTTAACCTCCTTTTCTTCATGTGATGTCGGATGAAATAAAACACACACGAGAGAGAGAGAGACAGAGAGAGAGAGAGAGAGAGAGAGAAGGCAGGTAGACATACATCACTTTGTAAGGAGAAACCAGGATGACCACAGGAAACACGTCTGTTTGTTTTCGCCGGAAGCAGCTTGAATGCCACATCCCATGTTTCCATCGGACTGCGTGTGTGTGTGTGTGTGTGTGTGTGTGTGTGTGTGTGTGTGTGTGTGAATCCTGCGTATCAGTGTATTTATTCACGTGTCTCTCACTGTTTAAAAGCCATTGTCTCGCTGCCATCCTTCCAGCCCCATAAATAAGACACGCATTAAACATGTCAAACGTATTCGTCTCACTGAACGACAACTTTGAGTAAAGCGTCAGGAACAATTAAAGGACGTACACGTCTAACTGTCCGAGTGCCTCTATTCGCCGTCAGTCGATAAGTCTGCAGTCTGTTCTCTCTCCTGCGTCCGTCCACAGTTTATGAATCCAAACAGAGTCGATCTGTTTCACGGTTTCAGAGTCCCGGGAGAGGCTGACCCACCCGCTGGCTCTAAGCTGTCCACAGATGGCAGAGACCGAGCACAATAGCTCTGTTTGTCTGAGCCGTGTTGATGCAACGGCAGCTACGCTCACATGTTGATTCAGTCTCTACTCTAGCAGGGCGGGAAGCTCGTCCGTCAGAGATGAAGAGAAAACTGTCAAGAGGAGTGTCTCACCGACGGAAACATGAATGTGAAAAACAGATTGTCCTCCTTTGTTTTGAAGGAACAGTTTCATGTTCTGGGGGGGATACTCTTTCTTTTAATTAGCGTTCTTTACGAGCGTTAGCAGAGAAGCTAGGTACATTTAAAGTGAGTTTTGCATATTGGTTTTGTAGGAACATCTCCAGCGTGCCTAAAAATCGGTTATGGTATTACTAGGAGCTCTGTGCTGGGCTATGCATGAAAAAAACAAGATATAATGTATTAATAAGTGAGCTTTGCTGGCCAGCTTGGCTGAGGGCTAGCGAGGGCTTTTGCACGCTGGCGTCAATTTGAATTTCACTGTAGCTTTAATTTATTTCACTTGAGAGATGATGTAAGACGTAAATCTCTCCTGAGAGACAATATTCATCAACTAATGTACAGATGCAGAGGACACAAGGCTGGGAGATTTACTGCCTCTTAAAGTTTCCACATTCTTTTTAATGAATGACTAGAAAACAACAAGAGGAAGGTAAATTGTAGGTGGATTTTGAAACCCAGGTTGTGGGTTTTCCCCTTCCAGCCGTCACGCTAAGCTAAGCGAACCGTCTTCCTTCCTCCACATGAAGCGTGCAGCAGTCACTTACAAATCCAGCTTTGCGTATTTGCATTTTCAGGTACATGTACTTATGAATAATTCATTTTGTTGTGGTGGTGGTGATATTTGTATGTATGTTCTCTCTCAGACATTCCCCATTATCCGAGTCTGCAGAATGTAAGCCCCAAGAATATGAACACAGCCACTGCTATTGTGTGCCAAGTGAGAAAAAAAAGTCCACTTAAATCCTGCAACATCCTTGTTTTCTAAATTACTTTTTTTCTCTCTTCCGTTCGTGCCCCGCAGGCATTCAGCACCCTTATTATGGCCTAAAATAGTCAATTTGTTTACTGTGGGCGCGATGGTACCTAGAAGGGGCTAAACGGTTGAAATTGTGTCAAGAGTGAGAAGCCTGTTAAGAGCTGTCATGTCGTGTCCCAGCAGGCGTCCTTATCCTGTTAGTTCTGCTCAGTGCAGCAAGGGGAGACCAGGTTTTCTTTCTCTGTGAATCTGTGCCTCTGTGTGACTATTTCTGTGTATTTGCTTGTGTGTGGCTATAGCTGGAGGACGGCCTGCCTACAAGGTGCTTACTCAGCGTGAAAACTCCTGGCTGCAAGCCTCTATAAATGTCGCCATATCCAGGCTTCTTTGACATATTTCTGAGAGACCTGAAGCGTTCTTGCTCTTTGCTGTGCTGCTGGCGTTGCTCCGCGTGGCCACTTTTATCCACGCCGATATCCCGACAACGATTCAATGCATGATCCTGACTTTTCCTCTAGCGCCACCACGAGGTTGGCCTATGGGATGGATTTGGTGCCGACATTCATGTTGAGGAAAAACTTTTTTAATCCTCCCCTAGAGCCACCTTCTAGTGAGAATTTGTCCCTTTTTGTGCTTTTGTTTATGACAAAACACATGGAAAACCAGTGACATTCCCAACGCAATACTTTTGCAAATGTTATCAAACATACTATTCGAAGATGCTGCTTAACATCAGGTGTTAAAGTCAGCACGTTTTTAGCCTTTAGCTCAAGAAAGACTACATTTCATCACTGCATAATAGTTGAAAATGTTAAACTTTTTGAACTAACTTAGGTTACATTGTGTTGACATCAGTCAAGTTAAGTCTTACTGCCTCATAAATACATTTCAAAGTAACTAAACCGCTTCCTCAACGTCTCTCTGTTTCTGACGTCAACCAATGCCAGCTGGCTGGGAACTCCACTTGTCTTTTCTTACCCCTGCAGTAAATTTGAAACAACTCACTTCCCCCCCGTTTGTCTGTCACCTGAGCGGGGAGGCTGGAGCATCCTCCCCGGGCTACGGTGCAGAAGAAGAAAAAATAAAGCTCGCGCTTCGCAGCGAGCCGGGGAATCAGCAGTCTGCGCATGTAATGGAGAGGTAAGAGCAAGCTATAAAAAATGTAGACTTGTTGTGATCACTCCCGGACTCGGCCCCTCAGGCGAGACAGCTCCGTGAGTAATGAACAGCAAGCTGAATGATTTGTAAAGGCTCTCTTAAAATTAATATCGGACAGCTTTGAAAAAACGACTATGATTTGTTTATCATTTCATCTGCTCATAATATCTCGATCCCCTTATGCAGGACATTATCCTCTTACTTCCTCAGAGCTCAGAGTCGTCGACCCAATACGGTATGCACAATATCATGAAAATGAAAGGCTTGTCACAAGTTAAAGACCGTAGCTGCATGAGTGACAGACTTATCTCCTGTTCTTTGTCTGTCCATCCTTCTCTTTCATCTCAACGTACTACATCCTTTGATGATCCTACTCCAGGCTCTTTTTCCATCCTCTGGAAACTTTTTTGTTTCTTTCCCCAACTGGCTCTCCCGTCTTATCGTTTACACCTCCCCTCTAACTTCCTCTCTCACTGTCTCTATCTGTCTGAAACACGGAACGTATTCATACGCATCGACCGGTATCTCTTTAAAACAGATCACTCATTCTTCTCCCTCTGTCACACACGATCTCCCTCCCTCTTATTCCCCGTCTTGCTTTCGCTCTTCATCTCACATTGTTCTCAATCATTATTCCTCGGCATGTAAGGCTCAGAAACGCACATTTCCCCCGAGCCCGGGTTCAGCCTTTGAAGTACGGATGTGTAAGTGAAAAACTTGAAAAGTTCAGCGGCTGATTCTATCTATTTTAAAAACGGCATCCCCGGTGTCTGGCAGGATGCTTGAAGAGTGGAGTCTAAGATTCTCTGGTGCTTTTCTTCTCCCTATATTCTGCTGTTCTGGCTTTTGTTACAGAAAAACTGGTTTGGCTTTTTCTAGAAACTCCTTAAAATTTGCACCTGCGATAAAATAACCGCACGATTTGAACCCTCTTGTAATATCTGAAGAGGGGTTGATAGGGTTTCGAAAGCTGGCTGAGATTCGGGATAATTAAGCTGTGCTGACACTTGTAAGAAATTTGCCTTAAGTAGTTTACAAGGGCTGGTGATAATCATATAAAAGCTCTTTTGAAAAGATTTCAGCAGTGACGCCGAGCTGCCAAAAAAGCAGTGAGTGTGACTGCATGTGGTTTAAGAAAGAAAAAAAAAAAAGAAAAGACAAACAGCTAGAGGTTATTTGGGGGCAAGGCACCAATCAAATCAGTTTGTAGAGGTGAATTTAATTTGTAGGGAGGGCAACGTAGGATCAGATCAGCCACTAATGATGCCATCACTGCTGGGAACAGATATTGACTTGTTTGTGTGTGTGTGTGTGTGTGTGTGTGTGTGTGTGTGTGTGTGTGTGTGTGTGTGTGTGTGTGTTCTTGGACTGTGGGCTGCATCTTTGTGTGATCCAATCTGAGTTTCAGACCTTCAGGTTGAGGACGTTTTGTCAGATTCCTCAACTCTTTCCTTCGGGTTAAAAGGTGAATTAAATTACCATTTGATGGTATTTGCATGCACGTCTGCACCATCACTGATACGATCAGTCAATAAGTGTTGATTAGATTCGTTTGTCAATAAAAGACAACGGTGATAATTGTTTAATTTATCAAGAAAAATGTCCTAAAATTGGTTCAATACAACTTTTCAAAAGCAGAGTTTTTGCTTGGTTGTGAATGCCTTCGGTGATCCTCGAGCCCCACCATGAGTTTAGTCAACTTTATTGATAACTATTGGATGTATTGGGCCGCCCACATCCGCTCCATCCTTTCATGTCACTTCTGAGTGCAAATAAACAAGATGGCGACAGCCAAAACGCCGAACTTTAGATTTCAAAATGACGATATATATATATATACAGTCTAAAGTGGTGCTTGGAAAAGAAGTAGTTTGACGGATGGAGCAGTGAGATGAAAGAAAAGCAGGAGTACAGAGTTGATTACAGGCACTGATTCACAGCCGGATAATCTGCTGTATAACTGGTGAATGCATCGTTCCGCCGTGAGAAGAATACAAAAAGCCTAAAAGAGTTGAAGGCAGAGCCGCTGCCAGGACAGTACACTTCATCCAACACCGACTGTACCTCCACGTACTTCTGCATGCAGACACACAAAGGAACAAAGACACGCTGTGTGATACTAGAGACAAGTCCGACTGTATCAAGGCCGCCCAAAAACCTTCGGGGCTGGGGGAAACGGACGAGCATCACCATAGTAACCCCCTCTGGGAATCTAAGGCCACAGTGGATCTGACTGCTGATCAGCCGGGGAAGCGACCGTCCCCGGAGGGTTAGCACGAGTCAGGGGTGATCACAGGCATGTTGTAATTCATCTGTTGGCTGGTGGTCGGTGGCTCTCGGCTCCGCGGCGTGGGTGGCACATCCTCCATTATTCATCAGAGAGATGGCGGTGTGTGGCAGGACGCCCAGCCAGGAGGTGTGTGTGTGTCACGAGAGAGACGGATTAGAAAATGTGAAGACGAGTGGTTTCTGGTGTATGCGTGGATTTTCACATTACATTTTGAAAGCGTATGCTTCTGAGAGCGGGTGGGCGTTCATTTCATTACACAAATTGCCTTCCCATTCAAAGAGCTGATCACGACTCGGCTTTTCAACCCACCTGGACGTGTTCTCCAGAGTGCTGCGGACTTCGCTCATCTGCTCCTTCCCAAAATACACCACCGTCAGATGGACCCGGCCGTCCTGACGCACACAGACCTCCCTGTACGTAGACACACACACACACACACACACACACACACACACACACACACACACACACACACACACACACACACACACACACACACACACACACACACACACACACACACACACACACACACACACACACACACACACACACACACACACACACACACACACACACACACACACACACACACAGGAAGGGACATTATAGATGAAAGCATTCTCAGACTCAGCAGGAAGGAAGAGCACTGTGATTAGATGACGGTTTGTAGAAAAGAAGGCCTTGGTTTAGAGGTTTTATTCTTTCAAGTGCAACAGCAACTCAGACAATTGATTGATAAATTGTTAAAAACATTCAGCAAGAAGAAAAATTGCTTTCAGCCTCTCAAATGTGATCATTTACATCTTTTTCTCCTGTAAATGTAATGACATGCGTCACCAGATTGTAATGTTCCTGTTTCTCCGTTTCCTGACATTTATAAACAGAATTAAAATAAAACAGACAATTTAGCTAATTTAATTGCTAATGGAAATAATCTTGGTTCTCAGCTATAATCCTGGCTCCTACGTGAAAAGCGTACGTGAGTAAGAGACAGACCAGGTGGGAGATGCCTGCAGGCTCTTTGATGGAGAAATGTCAAATATATCACGCATATGAACCGAAGATAATTCACCGTCCAAAGCGCACCCTATGGGGAAAGATGCCTCATAAAACACAACCAGATGAAATGCTTAAAACGACGTGCAGAGGATACCGAGTCGTCATGAATAATACGATATTGATGCTCTCTAAATGTCACATTGATTTTTTTTTTGGTGGGATCTGATGAAGCATTTTTCATTTTGTCACTGGGACCACAAAGTAGATAATTATTTCCTCATGCATCAAGAGCTACGTTTTCTCCAAAAACGCAGCGTCTGCAGCTTGTGTTTGTGTGAATTTCGCATTTTATCTCTATATTTTTGTACTATAAATATAATCACAGTGCAGCGTGAATGCTAGTGTTTCCCATTCTCGATGTGAATAAAGAATATTTGATATATGTGCAGTTACTCGGCGTTATCGTTAACGCCACAACACGCACACATTTCTCCCGGTCCAACTTTAATATGGATGAGGGTAAAGTGTTTGCTCAGCGACTTGCCGAGTCTTTCAAGTAAGTACACTTCTTGCCATGCTGTATATCAACTGCTGCTGGTCTGCCCAGGAAGAGGGGAGGGGGGCATTTTAATGGGCTTCAACACTGCTACTAAGCAGGATTTACCATGTAAAAAGAGCTGTGATAAGCAGCAGCGGCTGCCCAATAAATCCCAGACATTAAGAAGGATGTTTCCTCAACTGATGGTGACGGACTGCAGAGCGGAGACAAGCACGCTTTGCTGTTCGCCGATGAGTTTTGACTGCGAGTGAAAATGTTGTTTTACTTTCTTTCATTTTTTTTTTTTATGACAGCGGTGATTCATTCATATTTAGTTTCACCTTGCAGAGAATCAGTTTGTTTTTCTTTTAAAAACCCCTCGTAGTGCTATCACATACACACAAGCCTATTTGTGATGTAATTATTTGGCATATTTGAGATGCTTATTAGCTCCGTGCATCAACATTTTTTATTGCATTTTCCTGCGGTAGCTGGAAAAACTGGGCTGGGATCTGCGAGGGCATCTTTATTCATGCGCTTGTCTGAATCATTTAAATCAATCACATTTGTTTACATTCAGATTATGCCTCCCAGCAGCCAGAATAAATTAACTGATAAGACTACATGTGCGGCTTCAAAATATTAATTACATGTTCCCTGAAAAAAAAAAGGAAACAGAGCCTCTCATGATGTTAATTTTCTCTCCTCTAATCTCTCTTCCAATTAAAATGTAAAACTGGAATAGAAACTCAGTATCACATTTTCCTGAATTAGTTACGTGTGACACATCAAACCCCTCTTGAATAATTCAGCGTGGCGCTGCTGTGCACGTCACGTTGTTTAGTGCGACTTTCCAACTAACTGGAAACAGAAAAACAAAAAAAATCGACATTTTCTCACTTGAAGTTGTGCATGAAGTGTTTGAACTTCTCCGTGCGTCTGGACAGCGGCACGATGATGTTGATGGGGATGTTGGCGGTGTCCACCCTCTCGTTTTTCACCTTCATCAGCGGTCCGAAGGGACGGAAGAGGACCAGGCGTCTGAATTCGGTACTGGACTCCCCTCTGAAGGTCAGCTCGTACAGCGTCCCTTTGTCCTTCTCTGTGCGAGTGATACCTGACGGGTGACAGACAGACAGACAGACTGAGATACTTGTGCCAGTGACCCTGCATGTGTTTCTGTGATGATTAATAGCTGTATTTATGTACAACCGCATTTAAAAGCTTACTTTATTATTTAGTGTGGTATAAAATGTTAAACTTCCTTTAAATCCTGCAACTGCAAACATACAACTACTATAAATTAAACTTTTAGTAACTTTGAGGGGGGACACTGTATATTTATATGAACCTACATACAAAATTAAGCTACATTGATGTAAATATAACACAGTGCAATAAGAGCGAGTTTAAATGTCAGAGTTTCTGTGTTCCTCGTTTTCTTAAGGGTGTGGCTTTTGTTTAAATCCCTTGAGGATTTCTGTGTTTATTCCAAGGATCATGCTTTTTCCCCCTTTTAGTTTTTAACAGCTTATCTTGAAAGATATCTAAAGCTTGTGACAAGACTGATACTGTGTTTATATGTGGGGGAAAGAGAGAGAGAGGGCATATGAGGCCACGGGAGACACCATCCATGCGTCTCCTGCTGCTGCTGGGCAACGAGCCATAACTGTACATTCACATATAAGACACACACACACACACACACACACACACACACACACACACACACACACACACACACACACACACAAAACTGAAAGAGTGGCTATTCTGGTCACACAGGCTAATTTTCGTGTTGCAGGCCTTACGTCAGATTGTTTCTCCAGAGAGAAGTTGTTTTTCAATTACTCTCTTATTACGAGGATTATTGCTCGCCAATGGACCAAGCGAGGTCTGTGGGGGTGGAAGGAGAAGGGAAACAGAGTACAGAAAGTGAGAAGTGAGGCCAGAGGCAAAATAAACTGAAACTGGAAGAAAGACATCACTGGAAAGAACAGAAAAACGACGGGGAAAGAACAGGCAGGTACATATAGATGAAAAAAAAAAAAACAGAAGAGAAAAAGGAGAAGAGAGGGAACAGAAAGATGTCTGTGGGGAACGATTTACAGTCTAATAGCGACTTGCATTGGCCAGCTTCCCGTGATGGGACAAGATAAGCTTTCATTTAGTAAATAGGCTGAGCAATTTAGACTAAATACCTTCACTTCCTGTCTCTCTGCTTCCGTCTAATCTAACTGCACTTTTCTGTCCCTCTCCAAGGACAGTTTGACAAGTTCCCGTTGCATACCTCCTCTTATTTGCATGCAGTTTCAGCTCACTAGCTCTGCCAGTTCCAGCCCTGAAAGCTGAAGATGCCGCCTTTCACTTGTCTGATTGGCAGGCTGGATAAATTGCTGCTTGTTCAAGAATGTTTTTCTTTAAAATCAATGTCTGGGAGCATTAAATGCAAAAAAAATAAAAAATAAAAAAATAATTTTCATTCAAAGCTAGCTGCACTCTCCTGCTGTTTTAAGGAGAAATTGGGGAGACTGTTTACACAGATACGCACAAATGTATGCACATGACGTTGTGTTTATACGTGACATAAACACACTCAGACCACACATCAGCTGCATATAGCGAATGACTTGTGGCTCATTTCCTATGAGCCAGGTGCCCCTATTGCTGGCTTTGAAACCTCCACCCATCCACCCACTCCATGGTGAAGGTGCACACACACACACACACACACATACACACACACTGAAACACCGTTTGAAGAGATGCTCCACTGTGAATCAGGAGCATCTGAGTTCATTTCCTGAGCGTGTGATCAGAGCTGAGCCGGACACATGAGAAGGATATCCTGGCTGTGCTTGTACACAAACACACTCGCATAGTTTTGACCTTCCAAGGATTCATGTACAAACAAAAAATATTAAAGTAACCCTAGGTTAAAGAAAAGAGTGCAGTGTTTGAATTTAAGGGGAAACAATGTGTACAGGAAATCACGCTTATCTGGTAAGTTATACGTTTTTCTACTTGCAGTGACAAATGGTACACTTTTATCTACAGACAGGCTTTAATAAACACACTCTGAGCTATGCACAGTTCACATAAATATATGTATTCTGCATGCATGTCCTCTGATTGGCTCAGGCATCTTGTGATGGTCAAACTTTTGTTACTTTTGTTAAAAGCACTTCGGTAACGTTTGGGGTTTCAGTTTGACGTTTATAAATAAAAGTGATTGTGGACTTTTTTGTGACTTGAACCAGGAAACGATCTTCCCCTATCCGTAACCACGTGAGACCCGTACCTAAACATAGCCATAATAATGCTGTAGTGAGCTAATATTGTATTGTAAGCTTGGATAGAAAATACCAGATCAACATTTTGCCAAATTAGTTGCACACGAACATCATTTCCTGGAGACGTTTTTGTGTTCTCACCTTCTATGAAGTCAGATGGTGTGTACACTTTGCTGCTTTGAGTCTTTTCTGCTGCACTCCGGCTGTCTTGCTGAGATGATGGCGTGTTGAGGCTGTGCAGGGCCGTCTCCAGCACCTCCCCCAGCGCCTCCCTCTTGTCCTTCCTCACAGGCTTCTCCTCGGGGTGACGCGTCAGCCCCATCTCCAGCTGGTACACCCTCTGCAGGGTGAAACTCTCGAAGGGCACGACCGCGTACTCGCTAGGCAACCTAGTGCCGGCGGTCACCTCGGCCTTCGACAGCTGGCTCCGCAGGAAGTCCTGGAGGTCCGCCTGCTGGCTCTTGAGTCCTAGAGCCTCCCCGAGACCACCTCCCTGTGACACAGCCCCAGCTTCCTGTCCCTCTGCTGGAACCCCCGTGGCTCTCTTCAGGCTCTCCTGCACTCCTTTCAGCTGCTGGCTACGCTCCTGCAAAGCCTCCTTCAGCTGTGCTATCTGCTTCTTCAAGGAGGAGATGTGGAGGCGGTGCTGCTCCTCGCGCTCTTGGAGGAGCACCTGATAAGATTGTACGCCGGGGGGTCCACCGCTTTGAGCCGCCCCACCTCCTCCTGCCCCGCCTGCTCCGGGTCCAATCCCCGGCCGCGTGCCCCCCAGGCTGGGGTGGTTGGGTCCTGCACGGGGGAGAGCCAGGCTCAGCGGAGGGTCATCAGAGTGGGGCGGACTGCAGGTCATCACATAGAGGAGCGACAGGGAGCAGCAGAGGAGAACCAGCACGCCTCCGACGCGGGAGACCCAGGTTAGCAGTCCACGCCGCAACATCGCTGCGTGTAGCATCAAAACTCACTCCTCAGAGTTTAACATCCACACAGACACACACAGAAATATCATGTAACCTCACACACTCCAGCCACAATGATAAGAGTCCATTTGTGAATATGTTCCATCACACAGTGAGGAGGCCGGCTACTTATCAGCATGAGGTCATTTCATCTGAATTAGGTCATCGCCTCTCCACTGCCTGAGATTGGGACTTGTTTTGTCATTGGCAAAGTCAACGCATGAGAAACAACACGGCCTCCCTTTCTGTTGGTTCCATGGTCGGCTAGAAGACTCGGGCCCAAACGCCGTTACATCATCTATCGCTCACTGCGTGACTCATCTGTTCGCTGACTCCCTCATTCAAGTCCGTGACGTCTTCTTCACATCGGCCAGGAGGACGCAGCGTGACGGATGGAGCAAGAAATGCTACGTTTCACGAGAACGCTAATCCTTCGTGGTGAGCGGCGGTTTCTCTCACATCGTTTTTCCTGTCAGAGAGAGCAGAAAGAGTACGATTCATCAGACAACCCCTCCACCAAACTCCACATTGCTTGTGTCATTTTAAAAGGTCAGAAACACGCCAGGCCACTTTGACTAGTCATTACAATGGCAAAAGTGTTCAATCGCCTTCGCCAAACTAAGCATTCCTTCAGGACTGCAGCTCCTGGAAACAATGTTGTCACCGATGTGTGAGGATATGAGGCAGAGTGTGAGGGTGTGCTTAGAAGTGTACGGATGACGGTGTGTTATTGTGAGTGTGATTTCGGTAACTGGGACACATCCATTTATCTATATATACCTGCGGTATACAGTGGGTGATTAAACGTACTGCTAGCCCGCTCTCTATTTATAAATTGAATTTCTATACAAACACGCCGTCTCTGGAGATGCATTATCTTATCCGAGACGAGACCTTTACTCATTTAAAACCATTAGAGCCGTCACGGAGCTTTCTGTGGTGTTTAAATGACTGATGCAAAGCCTATATATCGGTGGCTCACATCCTGGGTGGAGGTTTCTTTTCCCAGTCTTTATGCTAAGCTCAGCTAACCATCTCCTGGACATAGCCTTTCATTTAATGGAAAGATGTGAGAAAGGTCCAAATATTCTCATCTAACTCACAGCCAGAAAGTGTATCTCACAAGATGTCTATTTCTGTGAATATTAAAACTACAGCATGTTAGCATAGCTTAGCATAAAGAATGGACACGGGGGTTAACACATAGCGTGGCTCATTTGTACATATATGAAAAGAAAGAAGTAAAAACCATCTCCTGGTTCTGTAGGCGTTTTACTGTAGAGACAAGGTTTAATCTATTCCTTTAAGGGCATAACAAAGAAAAATGATATTTCTGATTCACGGCAATGATTTTTATGTCTTTTGCATTTGTCTTGCGAAATACTTTAATCTCCTCAGGCCTCTAAAAAATCCTTCAAATGAATCAATCCAAGACGGACTGAAGAATATAATGGGAGGGTCGCTGCTGTCTTATACCCTCGTACAGGAAAGGCGACTGGAAGGTATATTTGGATGTGCGGACGTGAGTCGAGTATATATATTTGTGTGGAAGGTGTTTCAGTGTTTGAGTTACAGGACGTATCTGTAAATGTATCTCTGTGTATCAGCCTCTCTGGATCCCCCACCCCCCCCCTCCCCAAAACAGTCAGCCCTTTGACAGGGCTGCCTGAAGCCGAGCCTAATGAAAGGATTAGTATGTGGCAGGAGTGAATACTGGACTGTGCTCTAACAGACGGCTGAATCAGGAGAGACAGGGCGTCTCTCCAGCGGGACCTCCGCTGCCGAACTTAGGAAATGTTTGAGGAGAGAGACTGCTCAGAGGGGGGAACGTGGCTGAGAGGGAGCAAATTATGGCTACTGTGATGGAGGATCATCCTTTCAATTACAGGGAAATCATCATGATGTCATTATATGAGTCCATAAATATGGCATCTCATTAATGGCGCGGTGGCAGTTTAATCACTTTCTTTGGTTCACAAGCAACCCCGTTAGTCTTGTGTTCGCAAGCTGGGAACATTTAAATAATTACATCATTTCTCCGAGATGACATTGACTTTCCCGGTTTCTTCCTGTAAGTAACCAAACCGTTGCCATGAACCACAAGCCATGCCAACACATTAAAGAAAGCATTTAGTTCTGACATTGTGAAGGCCAACACGCCTTTTTATTGGACAAGAAAATGCACTACTTTGCATTTTTAACAAGAGCAGACCTCGGAGCAGAACAACATGCCTATCTTCACACAATCGGAAGACAAATATCACTTACAGTAATTCATTCTAAAACACCTACTGCATTTTCTTAACATATCTGTTATGCCTACATGTCTAATATCATTTATTTTATCAATTAATCTGTTGATTGTTTTTCTATATCTGTCTTTCTAAAGCTGGCTGCCTCCTGTATTTTTAGCATACAGATATGGGTGTGATATTGAGCTTCTCGTCCATCTCAAGAAACAAATAAGGATAATTACAAGAATAAATACCCCTTTAATGAATTAATTAATTGTCAATCAATTCAGAATCAATATTCTGTTACTGGAACAACAAATGGTGCATGTCCGTATTTGGCAACACTGTATTTCCCTCCCCTCTGACATCATAGAGACGCGTTACTTTTAGAAACAACCGCCAAACGCGTCACAAACACAACAGAGATTTAGAACAGATAATGACACAAAGCCTCTGCGGCAAAGCAGCCAATCCCCTGTTGTTAAGTCACAAGAGAAAGATTCATCTTTGGGGGGGGAAAAGCCTGAGATTTACAAGCAGAGTCAAACCGCCAAGTCTCACCAAGAATGAAAGGAGTCGATTCAGTCGTGGTAATTTGACTCCCCGTGGGGAAAAGCATGGCTGCAACACGGGAACACTGGCAGCTAAATAATCACGTGTGATTTTTATTGGTGGTGCAATGTTGAACCAGTGATTTCCTGCTCTGTGTCAACATACTCCTTCTTATCTTTACTTACTGAAACAACATGTGTTTGACATTTTTTTTTTATAGCCATGCCGGGATGGTCAGTCCTCCCAGCATCTTGGTCCAGATTGAGATTATCTCAATAGCTACTCGATGGATTGGGATTAAATTCAATACAAACATTCATGGTTCCCAGGGGATGAACCTCCATTACTTTGGTGATCCCCTGACTTTTCGTGTAGCGCCACCAGCAGGACAAGCTTTTCACTGAACCCACTGAAATATCTCAACATCGACCTACTTGATTGGGACATTTTAATTTGTCCGACACTTATTGACCAAATACCTGCAAAACGGAAGATATTCCCATCAGCCTCAGCTGCACTTTGAGTTTAGTGATGATTAGCAAATGTTAGCTTGATGACATGTGAACACTGTTCCTGCAAAACATGCAAGATGTTAGCATTTAGCTACAGCCTCTTGCCAACATTGTGAAGAAGGATCCCCCCCGACAGTTGAGTCACAACTTATTAACTGAATATTACACAGAAAAACTGAGTCAAGATTTCCAGTCAACCCAGACTGAGAGGAAATGACATCATAAAAATGTGTGACCACCACAACATCCTGCCCTGCCTTCAAACAATATTATATTAGCACTATTTTATATTCTCGGTGGCAGCAAATATCAGCAGAAGTGAACTTCTAGCAGTTCCTGTTTGTTTTTTTTTTGCAACTTCCCTCTCTAACTGTGTCTGACGGGATCAGCGTCTGATGACAGTTTCCTGGTGTTTGTGTCAACCTCAACTGTTACGGCACATCCTCCATCAACGACGTGAGCTGCATTTACCCCAAACCGCCTCCACATTAACAGATCTGAGACATTTACATGCAGCATAAACGCTGTGAGGCCTGTTTACCAACAGGGAAACGAGGCAGAGCAAACGCTCCCTCCACTTCCTGAGACGACGCGACTGATGGATGGGGTTCGCTCCTTGTCACATATTTCATTCTCCCAGCTAGAAATAGGAACAGAGACGCGGGGACGAGAGTGGGCGAGGGTCAGAGACAGATAGAGAGATGAAATAAATGTTGGGCTGTCATAAAGAAGAGGGATAAAAGAGAGAGAGAGAGAGCGAGAGAGAATGATTTAGTATTTGGTGGCAGGGGATGTTTCCAAAACAGAGCTCCGCAGCATCTGGTTCAGCCTCCGAAATCAGTTCCTCCCCTCCTGCTGCAACTTCCCGCCCAGGGGGCATTTGTGTGCGTGTGTGCGTGCTTCAATTAGAGTGTATCTATGTGATGTGTCTGTTTCTGTTCTATTTGCAGGGGAAAATATGAATATTAACACCTGTTAACATTGTCTTTGTGAAAACGTCAGCGTGGGGAAAACAGTAACTGCAGGAGAGAATGAACTCTTTCTCAGCACGGCTTGGTATCTGGTTGCCAGTCACACTAGTACAGCAGAAATCACACGCAGGTGATCTGTGTGTGTTTGTGCTCCTCTCTGCGCCTGCAGCCCACGCGGGTCAACCTTTAAACGTCTGAGGAGGCATTCGAGAAGCAGACCCCTGTGATCCTCTCATCGTGACAAATGTAGCGTCTAAGACCTGCTGTCGGATTTAAAAGAGCCCATTCTCCTTGCACTCTGCTCCGCTGGTGGTTAATATATTCAAGATAAAAGATAAGGAATAATGCATGTACTGAGACCACGGCACAGTATATGTTCTCTCCAAAGGCAGACGCACTTTGCAGATGCATTAATTGAGAGGGTGTATGTGTGCGTGAGACACTGCAGGAAAAGGAGACCATGTATCTATATCTATCTCCTTTAAAGGGTCTTATCTGTTTTTCAACGTTTCTTTTTGTTTTCCTTTCCTGGGAGCCAATGGGTTTCATTAATTTCTGCAATGGTATGATATATCAGCAGACGAACGGAACTCGCTTGAGTTGTGTGATCCATCACTGTGAACATCCAATCTGCATTACTGTTTTTGCCAAAGTTACACAATCATTGCGAGAATAATCAGTTTAAAAGGGGGCCACTGCATTGATTTGGTGTCACGACGATTAAGAGAGACAAAAATGAAAATCATAATGCGGTATTTATCATTTTTGCTACCAAAAGGCCATTTCTGTTGCAAACCTTCTGCTCACCGTCGCCTCCGCTGCTAACAGATACCACCGCCAACGAAACAAGACAAACGCGATGACTCCGTGCAATAGCCTCATGTTCTATCATGAAGTGAGGTGGCCTTCATATTACGATGTGAATTTAAGGACTCATTGAAGCCCGATTCAGCCTGATCATGCACTATAAATCTGTCAGCGTGGTGCTAGTAACGAGAGAAACATATAACTGTAGATCAATACATGGAGGGACTCTCCTTAACCCCTTGCATCAGCTCGTATAAATTAAAATATCCTGACTATAAAGGCCCTAGAAGTGGTCGAGCTTCAAAGTCACTCAATCCCACATTTCACATCATGGTTAAGGGTGGTTCTTTGTCCGACCATGACTGATAAACGCCAAATTTCCCTTTTCTTTATTGGTGGTTTTCAAAATGATGGTCTGTTATGTAAAGGCCTAAAACATGCAGAATTACGGTTATGATCCTCACGTGAACACACATGTTTCTGTGAGCACGGATGCTTTAAAAACAGCAGCCTCTTCTCCCATCTCTGTGATCTTCACAGACGACCTTATAAACCACAGAGCCATGCGTGTTACGCTCCATGCTGTCCGCCCTTGTATCTCTCCATCCTGTCTTCCTACAGCCTCCGGTGGGCTGCGCATTTGTTACAGGTCAAGGATGTTAACGCTCTTACGTGCATGATGGCCTCGCTGGATGGCCGGGTTTTCTTTCGCAGACAGCTCTGTCTGAACCTGCCCTGCAGCTACCCCTCTGTAAAAAAATGAGGAATGTCCTCCAGGGGAGGAAAACTAGGAGACGAGCAGGAAGGAGAGATTAATTAAGATACATTCAAAAAGAACGGGCGGTGAGAGCTGTGTCCGTAGATTACTATTAAGTGGGTAGATCAGATACACGAATGCAGGAGGAGAAAATGAAGAAGTCAGAACAAAGTGAGCATGTGGGAGGAGGAAGAGGAGGAGGAGGAAGGAGAGAGGAGCTGAGAAAGGTTCCTTTGATGTCCCTCGTCCCCCTCAGGTGATTCTCCCACCCGTTCATTAGGGGCCGGTTTCCCCCGGAACCTTCCTGTCGACGTGCCATCTGGAGGGCCCTTAAAAAAGCTCCGTTACACAGCTCTACTTCACTACAAGTGACCTGTGTTAACATTCACCACTCCACCCCTCCTCCTCCTCCTCCTCCTCCCTCCCTCCTCACTTTCTCTGCATTAGTCCTCAAAGTGTTCCCATTTCTCCACAGCTAGGTTAGATGGTATCAGATGAAACTTTAATGGGCCCCATGGGGGAAATGGGTCATTGCAATTGAATGATTGCATTATGGACAGACGGACGGACAGACAGACGTTGCTATTTTCTGACATTTTATAGACAATTTATCAATTATGAATATCATCTTAAGTGCCGCCGCATGCTGCATTCACTGAAATAAGATAAATATGATGTGCCGGGTTTGTTGCTCACCACCTGAATCACATTATATTTCTGTGTACAGGAAGAGAGAAGAGAGAAACGTCTGAACACGTTTGAACTTGGAAAACAGATTTTTCCATTTCACTCTATCTTATCTTGTAAAAAAGATTTCAATGATTGGACTATATGTGGGCAAATAAATAATAAGTGGATAACGGTATCTGCTTTAACATTCCAACATCTATCTCTTATCAACAATATGAAAATGCCCTTTGTTAACATTTAAAGACACAAGCCGTGTCTGTCAGGCATCATAGTTACTGAAATCTATCCAAAACCAACAGCGGGAAACAGAAACATTGATTTTAGTGCCTGTAGGAGTCAAAAACACAGAGTGATGTCCTTCATAAACCAATAAACCAATAGCAGCTGCCACCCAATTCTACAATGTGCTATATATTTATGTGCAGGGAGGGGAAATCGGTGGGCACTCCCTCACTCAGTAAAACACAATGAAGTACCACCACCATACAATTCCGATGGGGCACAGCTCATCTACGCCTAATTGCGGTGCAATGTAATAAATCGTAGTTTTTATGGTAAGACACTTGCCAAATGCTTCACAGTTGCTGACACTGATTTCGCAAATTTATGAATAGCTGATAATAAGAGATGTAGAGTGAGCAAACAAATTAAGATTCACAGGAGATAAATGAATTGTTGCAACATTCTCTCCCCTCTAGTGCAATGTTTCCCGACCGAAATGTTTGGCAAACGAGTTGAGAAAGACGGTAACGAGTGCGAGCCGAAGCTCATTACTTCCCTCTTCTCCCTGGACGGTTAACCGCCACACAGACGCTGATAGCAGGCTGAACCGTGGCAACTGTGGCGTCTTTGCATGTTAAGCGCGTGGCTTGTGGTCGTAGCGGTTAACACAGGTAATCGTTTGCAGCAGCACCTGTGCCTGAAGCAGCAACACCCTCTGCTGCTGATGGAACATACTCGATTACGTGAGCGAATGTGACAATCGAGGCAATAAAACCCTACAGAGCCATTCATAAGCTCTGCGTTCAGTTTAATAGATTTTTTTTAGAAACCGGCATTATCTAACTGAGCAAGGGCAACTGTAATATCATCAGAGATGATTTTGTCAATACGCTGCAGGCATCACGTTGGCATCATGGCAATGTTCTGCAAGATTCACGTTATCTGATCCGTGAAACATGAGAGTACAAGCGGTCCGCGCCGCATCAAAAAGTGAGATCACACGCGCACACGTGCACTCCCTGGCCCTGTAGACATGCATGTATCGAGCACCTACTAAAAACAGGGCAGCTTTATCTTCCAGGCACAGGGTGCACATGTATGTCATCAAGAATCGCATCAATGATTCCAGTTAATCATCGCGTGTAGGCACATACAGTAATTTACCCGGAGCGTACCAGTATGTGTACACTGCTCCAGTCTTACCCTTCTCTGCTTGAGTGCTAACAAATCTAAAAGCCCTGATAATCTCCACTTCCATTCTTCCAATATGTGGAAAAACAACTCTGCCAGCTCACAAACCGAATATTTCAGGGTGCTAGGTGCCTGTTATTGAGTGCACTAAGCAGGATTAGAAGCAGTTTTCCTGATAAAACCTCTAGTTCGCTCAGTAGGCTGCATTTGTGTGTGTGTGTGTGTGTGTGTGTGTGTGTGTGTGTGTGTGTGTGTGCGTGTGTGTGTGTGTGTGTGTGTGTGTGTGTGTGTGTGTGTGTGTGTGTGTACTTTCTCTGAGTGCATGTCATCTTATTACCTGGGTCTAACCGACCAGAAATGATGGTGGGTGTTTTTGTTTTTATTCATCCGATGTTATTTTGGTTTCAAGTGAGCTCAAACATGACTCACAGGACTGACTGGCTCTTTAATCATATTTGTTCAACAAGAACAAGAATTTATATCAAATATGCCCTGAAAGTGTCTATCCACTCAATGGATGAATAAAAGCTCGGCAACATAAAACAAACGAAAGCAAATCATAGGCATACTCTCATTTAGACAATTTGTTATCCCATGTGTTTGCTTCCATAGTTAAAGTGTGTCAATTATGGAAACATTTTGACTTTATCTAATTAGGCTATAATTTATAGCGAGAAGTAGCTTGATATATCCTGTAAATACAATAAACCTTAAAGTTAACACTGAGTAGTTGATGACCAAAAAAATCATCATCATCATCATGCTTTTGTGATTATTTGTATTATTATTATTTACGTTATGTCTATCGGAATTGCCACATACATTTGTAGTGTACGGTGTTAACGTGCGCTCTCACCCGACCCACTCACCTCTGGTTCCGGTCGCTGTTTCAGTCCATCCTGCGCGGACGTCTCGGTTTTGTCCCGGTGCCGCGGTCCTTCCCCTGGAGCCCTCCGCCGGGTCCACGGCCGCCACATGCGGAGTGCAGGAGCGGGTGTGAGAGCGCGCTTGTACCGCCTGGTATCGTGAAACCTGCCGGGAGAAAACAGAACAGAAGAACACCGGAACACGAGGAGTGCTGCCTTCAAAATAAAATAAATGTACTGGCTACTACCCTGTCACGCCAAATATTCGTACATATACATGTTATCCCACAGGTATTTAATTATACAAATATCTAAACTATGTAGGCGTATGTATCTATCTATAAAATAGATAGTAGAAAGGTGAATACATCCCAAAATATTGAACTATAGCCTATGGTATCTGTAGCAATTGCGACACTATATTAGCTACCCCCAAAAAGCAAAACACATACATACCGGTAATGGTTTTAATTGAACAGCCAATAAAAATGTATAACAGGTGAAAATGGGCCTGGCGTTGACTTTCCTAATATCCCGGATGTATTTAAGGCGGGAGTAACGTTAACTGACGTCAATGCTAGCTGTTCATTGATTAGCAAACCAAAAGTAAGCTAGCAAGTTAACTCTCTGCCCCAACGACGGTAACTCCCAACGCAATAAACTATACAGCTAATGTTTTTCATCACATTAACGTTAATGTACCTCTGTCGTTTCCGTCATCTTCCTTCTTTTCTCCCCCTGGGCTCCAGAGAGTTGTATTCGTTTTGACGCGATACCGCTAAAGTATTAGCATCTTTTCTGTTGTCCCGGCCAGAGTCAAATAACTCGCCCCGCCCCCTCAGAGGGCAGGTAAAGTGGTACGAGCCGGAGGAGGGGGGGTCCAGGGTGGCAGGAAACCTGAAATAAGACCTCTCCATTATTTAATAGACTTTGCTATGTTTATGTTGTTTTGGGCTTATGTAATATGTCGTATTTATAGGTTACAGTTTTGGTAAAAAGAGTACACGTTTGCAGCGCCCCCTATGGATCACGGCGGCCCTGCCATTCGCCTATACAGCCTAATGCCACCAAGTGGACTCGACTTGTCTTATTTTGAAGGGCTTGAGCGGAAGTTCTGTTCATTAACGCGTTGAACTTGACGGTGGCGCTCTCTCAGCGCAGGGTCCGCCGGTCCTCCCAGCTCTCCGCCTCCCCTCCCGCCCCGCTCCCTCGCATAAAGGCAGCCTTGTTAGTCGACTCGAGACGCCGTTACAGCGACAGGAAACACAGCCGCCTTTCATTTCTCAAATCCGACAAGAAGTCCGACTGACTCCAATTAACGTGAAGTCGACATCTTCATCTTAACTGAGAGGCTGTCTGTCCACCGGGGTCTCGAACATCCAAAACATGAATAAATACATATAAAATTATCTTCATCACTGACTCATATGGATTTGATTACTCACATATTCAAGGTAAAGGTAAAAACAACTAAAACATACTAGCATTGAAGTATAATAAAAAAAAATAATAATAAAACTTTAATTTTGCAGCTGGTAAATGATATTGGGGTTATTATTAATTCAGCTTGTGAATTTTAATAAGACCCCCCGAATAAAGAGGTGAGATGAAATTGTACTCAAGTGGACTCCCATCTCATGGCCCAAACCCTTGATGATTCCCATGCTGGACACAAAGCTGCCTGGAACCACAACATTTTGACCTTTGACCTCTCATCATGACACACACACATTATTAAAGCTAATATAATACATTACATTATAATACATTGTATTACATGTAATACACATACACCTTTACACCCAACCGGATAATGTAACTTCAATTTGGAGGTAACATAAGAAGGACCTTTACGTGAACTTTGGGGGAAAATAAATGTACATATGAGCAGCATTGAAGATAAACTCCAAACACGTGTTGAGACAAACAGCAGTTTTTTCTTTGATAAATTGTGTCTGATAAGGGGTTAAGGGCAAACTGTCCTGCATGTGGGGGGAAATTGGGGAAGAATTCAAACACTATCCTTGAATGGCAAAGCAGCGACCCCACGTGGTAGACTGTGAGACTGCAGCTTCCATAAAAGTGTACCTGAGGAATAAAGATTCAGAGTAGATCAGTAAAGCCACAGTTCATTCTGCTATAGGTTGTGGTTTTTGTCAGGCTTTTCACCACACTGTTCTTTGAAGACTTGTTGCCATGTGATATTGTAAAGCACACGGGTGTGGGAGAGACGGGCGGCCTGAGTGCAAACTCATCATCATCACCTGTTGGAAGTTTCGCATGAAAAGTGATGACAGCCGTGTCATTATTGCACAACGGGGAGACCGAAGGCAATTAGGATCAGGGATGCGAATGAACGTGCCAGCATGTCGGAAAACAAAAGACCCCCCGAGGGCTTTCTGCATCTTAACGAGGCAACGGGGAATAATTTTGTTTCTTCACAAAACATGACATACACACACCTACCTGTCAACAAGGCGACGGCAACAGGAAATAAAACAGAAGGCAGCAAATCTCAGAATAAATATATAGAGAGATATTTTAATAAAACCTTAACAACTCATATAAAATAAAAAAATATACAGGCAGCTTCAGAGTAGAACTATACGTCAAACTTTAAATGTACAAAAGCATTATGGAGACATCTACTTCATGAAAGCAAAGATTATTTCTATGTTTAATTAGCGTAGAAGCGTATAGCATTTTATTTCCCCCTCCATATGAACCATAGTGGACACGCCTGAGGTTTGTCTTCAATGCATAGTAAGTTTAAAGCAGCTTCCTGGCTCGTTAACCCTTCAAAATAAAACCCCTATCTACTTGTAAACCCTCCTCGTAAAAGTACGACTTTCTGTGTATTTTAGAGTGCTTGTGAAGTGAAAATATATCCAGTATTTGATATAAAAAAATCTGAATAAATAAGATCATATCATCTTCTGAGCCTTTTCGTTCCCAATCACAGAACTGAAGTGAACGTTACTTTGGTTTTGTTCGACGCCCCCCCCAAATCGTTTCCTAACCCTCAAAGTTCTGGAAGATCTCGGTGGCGTCCAGCCAGGACCTGAAGCACGCCAGGCCTCGGTCCCGGATCTGTTTCCTGCCCTTGTCTGTGATCACGTCGCCGTTCTCCTTCACGACCACCAGCCTGGGCACCGCTGTGATCTTGTAGCGCTGCTTCAGCTCACTGACAGGAGAGAGAGAGAGAGAGAGAGAGAGAGAGAGAGAGAGAGAGAGAGAGAGAGACACCTGTAACTGCTGCTCTGCTTCTCTGTCAATCAAACACACACTTTTTAAAGACTCATATTTGACAAACAAAACACAGAATCGCCTGAAAAGATACTGATTAAGGATGCAACTATTTCAACCATAAATCTGCTGATTTCCCTCCAGTATTGTAGTATCTCTCAGTATCTCTCCAGTATTGTAGTATCTCTCAGTATCTCTCAGTATTGTAGTATCTCTCAGTATTGTAGTATCTCTCAGTATCTCTCAGTATTGTAGTATCTCTCAGTATTGTAGTATCTCTCAGTATCTCTCAGTATTGTAGTATCTCTCAGTATCTCTCCAGTATTGTAGTACCTCCAGTATCTCTCAGTATTGTAGTATCTCTCAGTATTGTAGTATCTCTCAGTATCTCTCAGTATTGTAGTATCTCTCAGTATCTCTCAGTATTGTAGTATCTCTCAGTATTGTAGTACCTCCAGTATCTCTCCAGTAATCTTTTTTTTGCTTATAAAAAACAGTGAGAAACGCCTGTTAAGATTAAATAAACAGCCAGTAGAAATATTTCATAGGGATACGTTTACTTTATACTTTGAGTACATTTCAGAGCCTGTACTTTTACACCTTGTAAAGAAGTTGAATCAGTATACTTTTACCAGTCTTTTTGAGTATCTGTACTTTTTAACACCTCTGTCTAAACATCACAATAGTTAATTGTTGATGTACTAATCATTGCACCTCTCGTATTTAAATTACAAACATGTACTTCAAGTATAAAGTATAAAGTATCCCTATGAAGTACATGTCTACTGGTTGTTGTTTTGTTTTGTTTTGCAAAACTAACTGAATGTCGTGTCCTATAAATAGGATTTATTTTTAAAAAATATAAATATTTTCAAATATAAGGGGTATGATATGGTGTTTAAATACATAGGGAGTTCAACATTTTAATTAAAATACTCATGTAGAAGTACAGATACCTGAAAACTACTGCTAACAACAACATATGAAATGAATTGAAGCAAAGCGTGAACTCAAGTTGATGATGAATCTTCAGTGACTCTCAGACTGTCTGCGTTATTAACCCTAATCCTCCGAGACGGTGACCCTTAGAATAAGCGCGTTACGTCACACACACACAGCAGCGTTCAACCAGAGTGTGTTTTTTTTTTTTTTTAAGTTTAAAACTTTATACATAAAAACAACCACAGCTTTGCGACACTCACTGCTTGTAGTCGTCCGTCCAGGGCAGCGCCAGCCAGTCTCCGTGCGCGTCGTGGTAATACTCCACCATGTCGTCGGCCGACTTGTCCGACGACACGAACACGATCTCCAGCTGCGCCGGCGGCTCGCGCTCCTCCACCAGCTCCGCGTAGAAGTCGCCCAGGACGGGCGTGAAGTCGCGACACGGCGGGCACCACCCCGCGGAGAAGTAGATCCCCACCACTTTGTTCCGGAGCGCCTCGTCGGGGTCCACCAGGTCCCCGTCCTTGTTGAGGAGGGGCCGCCCGGCAAACACCTCCACCATGGTCGGACTCAGACTCTCTCCCTGCCGGCTCTCGTCGCTTCTTGGCTCACATTTCGTCGCTCCGAGTGTCGCTTCCGTAATGTTTACCTCTCGGTGAAAACGGAAGCCGCTTACAGCCAATCCTGTTTGCTAAATCGCCCGCGGACCAATGAGCGCGCGAGCAGACCGCGTCATAGTTCATTAGCCATGTGGCTTTTTCGGGGAGGTGCGTTCAAACGCCGCCCGTGTGCTAAGTAAATCCCAGTTGTGGCACACACAGCAGTGGCACGACGTCTCACGGCGCTTTCAGGCTGCCACCCCACTCTGGCGCATGCGCAGAGCCAACGAACAACATACAGGGCTTGATCTGGCCACATTAACTATTTAATATTGGTTTAATATTTGTAAATTACTCAGTTTTTAAGTTAATGGCTTGGAATCTACAACATTAGTAAGTAGTAATTGATTTATTTAAATTATTTAATAATTTCAGATAAAATACATATTTAATAGTCCCAGTGGGGAAATATATATAATAAATATATAAACATATATAATAGCAGATGTTAAACACAATAATAATAGACTTTGTTCAAGCCGCCTGACACTCAACATACACACATTCATGCATGACATGAACCAAAACTGGCTTCCCTTCCTCACATCCTCGCCTTTATCGTAGTGAAACAGAAAGGGAGAGAGGAACCAGATGGGGGGAGGAAAGTGCAAGTCTCTTCTTCTTCCTTTCTCTTCCCTTTTTCCTCTTCCTGCCACTTGCTCTTCATCTTCACCCCCCCCCCCCCCCCTCCAGCATTCTCTTCCAATCAAGTTGCCTCCTCCTCCTCGTCACTCATCTGTCTCCGCTCTTCTCTCTTTTTCCGCCTCCTTTATCGCTCCTGTCACTTCACCTCCTCTTTCTCACTGTCTCCCCTTTGCCAATGCATCCCCTATCTCTCTCTCTCTCTCTCTCTCTCTCTATCTCTCTCTCCCTCTCTCTCTGTGCTGTAGTTAAGTGTTGAGGATGAAGCTCTATTTCTTCACTGGGGGAAAAATGCACTTTTTTTCATCATACAACATCAAAGAAACACTACAAAAACAAGTACAGTAATAAAACGACTAAAATACAAAATGAACAGTGTCTAAATAATGAGTGTGTGAGTACATTCAGAGGAGGGGGGGTTGTTTCTTTGTTGAAGTGGACATGTAATTTGGAAAGAAACCCGGCCAGCCTTTTTCCTCCTCCTGTTCTCTGCTGCCCGTTAGCAGTCGGCTCCCGTGTTGATAGACCGAAGGGGACTTTCTTTTTGTTGATAAGGAACTTTTCTCTCCCCAAAAGGATTTCTCCCCCCCAACATGACGTCTAATTCCAATTTATCCAACATGCGGCGGCTGGTGGAACAACTGAAGCTCGAGGCCAGCGTGGAGAGAATCAAGGTAAAGACCAAAAACATATTATACATTAAATAAAACAATAAGCTTATCTCGATTTGTTTACCGTTGTTTTATTTACGCACTAGAATTAAATTCAACGCAGTTAAACACTTCAAACATACATAAAATCTTATTATGCTCCTTTGATTTTATAGATTACAATAAAAAGAATTCACAAAGTGTAAATGTGTGTTTTGTATTCAGTAATTAGACGCAGTATGCTGTATTGTAATGTGATTTTATGTTGTTTTATGTTGTTTGTTTTATATATAAATCACTTTAACATCTGACTCTAATTTAACAACATGCAAAACAGCTGAATAGCTTCCATAAAGGATTTACTATCATTCATTTCTCCTCCTCAAGCATCAAAGATGCTTTTTTTGTTTAATATCATGTGTTTCTCATTTTCTAAAAAGCCATTAAGTCTGCAGTTACAAATGTTAATACTTGTTTCTCATCAGCTTGTAAAACTGAATCCAATGCAATAATAAATCATCGATAAAGGGAATTGATCTGTTGGAGAGGGTTTGACCTCATGAAGTAATAGCTGGATTAAAACACCAGCTGGAGGAGCATCGAAACGTTAAGGCGGCGCAATTCTTATGAATGGTCTTAAATGATCTATAAAGCATCACTTGAGCCAGTAATTGACAGTAATTACCCTTCGGTGACTTGGTGACACCCTGCAGGTGTCCCAGGCGGCTGCGGAGCTCCAGCAGTACTGTCTGCAGAACGCAGGCAAAGACGCCCTGCTGGTCGGCGTCCCCACGGGCAGCAACCCCTTCAGAGAGCCTCGCTCCTGTGCTGTCGTGTGAAGGTCAGCGTCCAAAACAGCAACGCACATTATTACTGTAACTCCAAATGAGGTTTAAAATATGTGCTTTTTTTTTGCAGAGGAAGAAGTGGCCCTCAGAAGAAATCATGTGTTTTTTTTTAAAAAGAAAATCATTTATTTTTAAGTCCTGTATCATAAAGTTTGCTTTTTTTTTAAACACATTAAAGGACATTACAGAAACCTGCATCTTCTCTCTGTTTGAAACCTTTTTTGAAAGCTGCACAAAGCGTGATCTCTCTGTCCAAACAACGGACAGTGGCAGAATCTAAAAGTGATTATCTATGGATTATACAAAGCGGATGTTTATAGCCGGGCCCCTGAAATGACGCCTTGGAATCTCGCAGCGCTGGAGCTTCCTGATGTTCGGTCTAAGTTGGGAGCTCAGCCAGAGAGAGGAAACGGGGTCTTCCTGTTCTAAACTGCAAAGACGCTCAACAGAGAGCTGCACTTCGCTCAGCTCAACGTTTTCAAATATTTTTTACTTTACAAAATATATATTTACAAGCTCGAGGCTGTGCAGGATTAGAAATGAAACATGAATCACCGGTGTGTGGGGATTTTATACTATGAATCATGTTTTATTCATGAATTTTTAATCATGTTTGTTTCATTTTATTCATTTAAATATATCCTATCACACTTATGTATGTATAGATGAAGACGACTGACCCAGAATCAGTCTACATCAGCCTAAAGGAGGTCTGAGCCAGTCATGAGATGGCTCTCCACTTTGTCACTTCCTTTTCCACCCAGCACTCTGTTCTCGGCCGAGTCTCAATACTCCAATGCCTCCTTTCCTTACACCCTTTGTTCAAACGAGCTGAAGGCATCAGATGTTCCTCCTTGCATGAGGAATAGGATGCAGGTAAAATAACCGTATCTGTGACAGAAACCAGAAAGCAATCTGAAGCCACATTTTGTGTATTTCTCACCTTAAATGCGTTCATAATGCACAAAGTTTGACAGAAGAAAGTTTCCACACTTACTGTGCCTGCAGTGTGTTCTCTTCTGGAGCTTTACATAAATTACCAGAGTTTAAAACTTCAGTTTCACAGGAAACTGTTTTTTTTTCTCGTGATTTCTTTCCCTTAAAAGAGTGACCATGCTTGTCACTTGTAGATAAAATCACAATCATTAGAGAGGTGTTGGTTTGATCATAAACTTGTGAACCATAATTTAACCATGAGCACAATTAAAGGTGTCACAACACAAATATTAAATTATAAAAGTGTCAACTCATGCCATCTGCTGGTCGTGTCTCCAGAATTTAAAAAAATGATCACGCTCCGTTCCTCTCAACCCAGACGAAGAAGTGTTCAGGTACTTTATACTTTAGCAACACAACAATGTACTTAATGTTATGACATGTGAGTGTGATACTATGATGTAAGGTCTTGATCACTGATTGATGTGTAAACAGCATTTTACTGTAATATGTGGATTTGAAGTATTTGCTACTATGTTTTATATGTTTTTTTATGTGTTTTCCTTGAAAAACTCAGGATTTGTAATGAATTACTACAGATGATGCAAAGCAAAACAAAACAGTGGGAAAATGCAACACTTAGTTGTTAAGGATTAATGTTAGTTGCAGCCGTTTTTGAACGCTCACATAAAAGTTTATTTTAGTTTCCTGCAGGAATCCTTCTGGAACAAGAAGTCCAGATGTCGCAGCGGCGTGCGTTGCAGGGATTTCTTTTGGAGGCCCAAACGTGTAAAACGAGTGGTGCGCATGTGCACGTGGGATGGAAAATATGATTCCTTTAACGGGAGTTTGCCGTTAAACCGGCTGTCGTTTCTTTGTCAATGAGTCTTTCCCATGTGTCGCTCCATTCTTATAAAGACAGCCAGGTACAAAGGTGCGGGAGGAAATAACCCGCCCAGCTTGAATGGAGTCGTATTCCCCTTTAAAGGTGTGGGCGGGGAGTCGAGAGCAGACTTGGGTTTCATTGCCACCCCCCTTTTTTTCTATCCACACACACACACACACACACTTGTGCAGCCCAGTCCAGAGAGACACTTTGGGCTGAGTGAGTGTGTGTGTGTGTGCCTCAAGCTTTCCTGGATGACTATGAGCCTAACTGCCATCAATGAAGGACCACAATCCGACACGGGCGCCATCGGCGAACTTCCACAGCTCGTCCACACACTTTTGAAAAGGTCACTGACCTCTGAGGAAGGATCGACCCACATCTACATCAATGACATGGCCAAGGTGTGCAGACTCCATGTAGGGATACTAACAGGTAAGGGACTAACTTATTGGTTGGAAACGGAGGACGGGGTCACGACGGACGTCTCAAAGTGACGTTGAGTGCTATTTTGAGAGAGAATTTCTGGAATGTTCCTCTCCGGGGAGGTGCGTGGCGTTTAAAAACGGCATCACGTGAGCTCATTCTATTCTGTTTTAGAGTGTCGGCACACCTGTTGCCTTCTGGGATATGCGGCTTTAGAGACGGTGCTCGTCCTACCGAGCTGTATACGTACAGCGTAGACTTCAGCGTTGGTTAATGATCGAATGGATGTGTCTAAGATGACATCATCGTGTTTGTGTAGATTCACACAGTGTGTGGTAATGACCGTGTGTCGTTTGGAGCAGTAAAAGTGTGTGTGAGACAGAAAACAGAAGTGGGCGTGGATGAGAGAAATGTTCTACCTTGTAAGGCCGGCTCACATCATGACTCAGCAGCGTTTCCTCATTAACTCGGTTCATGTGGTGTTTTTTTCCCCCCGCCATCCTTTCATCTCCGCTGTAAACTCCTTATGTGGTCACAAACTGGTTAGAATATTCAAAAAAACATCCGTGCATATGTTTGTTTGTTGTGTGTGATCGCCCTTTTTTTCCCTTTTCTTTTCTTTTCTGTTTGTGTTCCTGCCTGCAGCGCTTGTGGCCTTGTGCAAATACTCGCTGGCCGCAGAATGGAATGCGACCGAGGAGTCTGCCAATCGGACCATGTCCATCTGTCATCATCACCACGGCAACGGGGACAATTGCACAGGTAGATATGGACAAGGATAAGTAGTTCTGCCTTGTAGTTTTAAGGCGGAGATGGAATGAAATGGAAGACGGACAAAGCACAGATAGATGAATGTAAACACATATACGTACTGAAACGCTTAGCGGGGGAAAGAAATGAGGCAGTTAATTGAGCTCCAGTCTGCTCACGTCAATTAACAGAGACGTGAGCAGACTGGAGCTGGTAAAAAATGGTTCTCTTCCCCTGCAGAAATAGATCAGGGAGTGTTTTTGTTCTAAAAAACAACCAATTGTACACATTATTTTTGTCTTTGTTCGAAAAATGTACCTCATCAAAGGAGAGAAATGTAGTTTAGTTATTAAAAAAAAGACATTCTTCTTTCTTGAAGACGGATTCCACGTTCATGCTAATGATGAAGCTACAAGCAGCGGGGGTCTTTTTACAGCAGTATGTTTCTGATCAAATAAATGAGACATAATACGTTACTTTGTTACTACAAACGTAGTTTCTGAGATTTTCCTTTGAACTTTTGCAACTGGATATTGCCTTTTTTTTTCCGAAACTGTGCTCTCGGGTTTCAGCCGACAGCCCGAGGCGCTCTGATTGATGGCGGTGTTCTTTTACAAGCTCAATTTCAAGGATAACGGGCTGTAAAGATAGCGGCAGTGTAGCATCGCGGGTCAGGAGTTCAGTGTTATGGCGGCCGCGTTAAGGTGTGTTTAGTGGAGCGAGTTGGAGTTGTTGGAATTGTTTTGTAACTTTATCCCATCGTAGCATTTTTTTTCTTTCAGTGAGGAATAAGTGAGATACGCGGTCGTGACACTACTTTTCCAGGCACTGATTCTCTCCGGATCATATTGCAAACAGTCTATTTATACCACCGAGTCATGCCACAAGTCACAGGAGCGAGCTGACCAAACGTGACACACTTACAGAAATAGTTTGACATTTAAAATAAGCTAAGAAGGCGAATAAGCCCTCCAAAAAATATCTACTATATCTTCATATAAAGCTTTTTGCAGATGATGAAGTGCTGTTTGAACACAGTTATTCTGAGAGTAATTTGAAGTTTCATTCCTCCAGCAGACACCAAAGATACAGACCAATGGACCGGCCACTTCTCCAAATGTCCCGAGGAGCTCACGAACTACTGCATCCACGGGGAATGTCGTTACATCAGAGAACAGAAGGCACCGTCCTGCAGGTGAGCGACAAAAAAGGCGGAGATGATGGCTGTCGCTCCACTGACTGTCGACTACATCGGAAAAAATATATGTGGGCTAAGTCATGTTTATTTTTCTGTCTTCATCTCAGGTGTCAAAGGGGTTACATCGGAGCCAGGTGTGAATATCTGGACCTCGACTGGCGGATAGGAGAGAGGCGACAAATCATCATCGCCTGCGTCATCGCCGGGCTGGTTTTCCTCATTCTCGTCATCATGTTCATCTTCTTTTGTTCACAGTAAGTTTTTGTGTCGTGGCACAAATTTGACTTACCAATGAATAAAATGCATTTTGAAAGGAAGAGGTTTTATGGGCTGTCTGGCTGAAAATTGAATGAGAAAATTTGGTCTTCTCATCTAACTCGTGACAAGAATGCAAGTACACGTACTTCAAGTACACGTGTTTCAAAATGGAAGCTAACAAATGCTAACGTGTTCACGTTTTCTATCAGTCGTAGGTGCAGGTCGTGTTGGCGGAGGGGAAGACGGAGGGAGGAACCGAGGAACGGCATCGAGAAGCACCGCATGATGGACACCGGGGCGACGCACGCGACCTCCACGGCGGACTCGACCGTGTGAGAAGCGAGCGCCACCGGCGAGTCTGGCATTTGTTTAGACACGAGGGATTGGGGTCCTTGGCGGGGACAGCTGCTGCCTTTTGTCTCACGGTGACAGTCAGTGTGCTCAAGGTGGTCCTGAGGCCGGCTCAGAGGAGGACGGACATTTAAGGCTGTGCTTAAAGGGGGAGCGTCGTCTGAATGTTCTGATGAAGCTTCAGAACAAAGAAGGGGATAAACACAGCTTGGATTTGAGCGTTTTTGTTCCCACCCCTCAAGTGCTGTGGAGCAACAGGCGCTGCTGACTGCACGGTGCCAATATCAGCTGTTGCTATGTTGGAAAAAAGCTGGCAGCCGGTGATAACAGTTGATCTGGTTATTGGTCTTCGTGGGAGACTGAAAACCGAGAGGAGAGGACTGTGTGAAGACACTGCACTCCATTGTCTCTTGAAACAAAATAATGAAACGTGCAATATTGAAAGAACCAGCAGCGGCAAATTCATGAGGATGCTGTTTCTTTGTGTCATGTGTCTCATGTAAAAATCAACACCATTATTTATACCTCCGTCCACAGTGTCTCCGCGTGAACTCGCACGGAATATTGTTACATTGGAAATGCAAGAAGAGCCTTCCACATACGGGGTTGCACTTCTGGACTCCCGAGGTCCGAGGAGGACAAAGAGAACTTGTGCTGGAGGCCTTTTTTTTTTTTTTTTTTTTAAACGGTATATTTGGAGCTCCAGGGGCAGAACAGCCGGGCCTGTGTGTGGACGCTGGGCTGAGGTGAAAGTGCTCCTGTGTGTGAGACAGACTGTCTGCCTCCCACCGGGTCCGTATGCCAGAGAGTCGAGGTCCGTCTATATCGCCACCTATCAATAAACGTGTCTACTGTATATGTGCCGTCCATTTAAAAACCACGTTAACACAAAGCTTCCCATAAGACTGGCTCGCACGTAAACGTCTCCATGAACACTGCAACCCTCACTCATGCAACAATTATGCTCCCCCTTCATATGTAATCATATTTTGGTCACGGTGTTGTCGCGTTGCCATGGTGCTATGTTAGCAGCCGGATTGTCATCGCAGGAGCCAACAAATTCCAGTGCCAGGGTGTGAACACAATGCAGTATCGTCCTGTGACATAATGTGTTGGCACCAAGGGAACTCTCTCGTATCTGCTCACCCTTCATGGTTCCAACACGGGCCCTCAACCCAACACGAGAGATGATTTAAATACATGAGATTGATAGCATCATAAAGGGGTTAAAAAAAAAGCTGCCTTCATTCATATCACGCGCACTGTGTGAAGGGAGAGGCTGTCATTTAAAGGAACGTATCAGGAAATGAGTTTCCGATATTGAAGATACGCTGGCCTGTATATTCATATTTGACGTATGACACCGACTTTCGGCAAGAAAAGGGAATAAATTAATTTCCCAAAAGGTCAAACGTCCCTGTCATGTTTATCTTCCAGCCAATGCACCTGCTGGCTGCTGATTTATTTGTAAGGGTTTTAGTGTCAGCTTTTTGCAAAGCAGTGCGGCTCTATTTTATGAATCCTATGAAGGGAAGAAAAAAGGCTTCGTTTGTTTTGCAGGGTGCCAATTTGGGTCCGTTTCACAGAGGCAGAGACTTGATTGATGTGTCTGGCTTCTGTTCACAAATATCCAAAATATGTACAAAGGCAGCATTGAAATGTAGGGAGAGGAGAATAGATTAAAGTGCACCAAGCAAAAAAACATGTTCTTCACAATGGCTGAACACCAGCATACAACGTTTTTCTTTCTTTTTTTTTGCACTCAAGGAAGACTATGTTTATAATGAAGGTGTCGGGATCTTTGGCCTAATTTCAACTCTCTTCAAAGGAGTGACAGCTAAAGAATGCCAGAGTTTCTACATGAGGAGTGTGACCGCTGGCTGATAAGGAGGACAGATACCAACCAAACTGTAGTGGATGTTTGATTTGGAGCGGAGACGCAGTCAAATATTATTTTTAAAGGCCTTTCATAAACTCCTTACATGTCCTCAGGAGACCTGCAGTGGACAGTCTTGTAGTCAAGACCACCTAAACCAAGACTGGAAGGGGTATCCAGACAAAACCAAGACCAAGGTAGGGTGAAGCAGAGACAAGACCATGACTTAGAGGGGTTAAGACCAAGACCATGACCAAGGTAGGGTGAAACAGAGACAAGACCATGACTTAGAGGGGTTAAGACCAAGACCAAGACCATGGCAGGGTGAAACAGAGACAAGACCATGACTTAGAGGGGTTAAGACCAAGACCAAGATCATGGCAGGGTGAAACAGAGACAAGACCATGACTTAGAGGGGTTAAGACCAAGACCAAGACCAAGACCATGGCAGGGTGAAACAGAGACAAGAACATGACTTAGAGGGGTTGAGATCAAGACCAAGACCATGGCAGGGTGAAACAGAGACAAGACCATAACTTAGAGGGGTTAAGATCAAGACCATGGCAGGGTAAAACAGAGCCAAGACCATGACTTAGAGGGGTTAAGACCAAGACAAAGACCATGGCAGGGTGAAACAGAGACAAGACCATAATTTAGAGGGGTTAAGATCAAGACCATGGCAGGGTGAAACAGAGCCAAGACCATGACTTAGAGGGGTTAAGACCAAGACAAATACCATGGCAGGGTGAAACAGAGACAAGACCATGACTTAGAGGGGTTAAGACCAAGACCAAGACCATGGCAGGGTGAAACAGAGCAAAGACCATGACTAAGAGGGGTTAAGACCAAGACCAAGACCATGGCAGGGTGAAACAGAGCCAAGACCATGACTAAGAGGGGTTAAGACCAAGACCAAGACCATGGCAGGGTGAAACAGAGCCAAGACCATGACTTAGAGGGGTTAAGACCAAGACAAAGACCATGGCAGGGTGAAACAGAGACAAGACCATGACTTAGAGGGGTTAAGACCAAGACCATGGCAGGGTGAAACAGAGCAAAGACCATGACTAAGAGGGGTTAAGACCAAGACCAAGACCATGGCAGGGTGAAACAGAGCCAAGACCATGACTAAGAGGGGTTAAGACCAAGACCAAGACCACGGCAGGGTGAAACAGAGCCAAGACCATGACTTAGAGGGGTTAAGACCAAGACCAAGACCACGACAGGGTGAAACCCACAGAGAACCAAAGAAGATCTCTCTTAATTCACTTGTGTTTGTTTTTCATGAGAAATGTCTTGATGAAATACTCAAAATGCAGTCAGCACAGGATGTTTGTGGTCCTAGCCGCCCCCCCCCCTGTCTGAAACTGAGACGAGATCAAGTAAAAATGTGGTCGATTCCAAGACAAAATCTTTAAAACATGGCCTTGAAACCAGGGTGAATTTCAAGACCATAACTGGATCTGGAGACCAGGGCGGTTATGGATTATCATCGGATAGCGTGTTCACAGTGAATGCCTGCAGCGCCGTCTGTTCTCCAGGCTGGTTTGAACACTGGAGGTCAGCAGAACACCCATCACAGCCTCTAAAAAACAGGAGCGGAACAAAGACTTTTACCTGACTTATTGCCAGTCGATGTGCAATAACTTCTACTGCACTGGAAGCCAGAGGGAAACGTTGTACTTTTCACTCTGCTACATGTATTTCTGATTTCTTTGCTGATTAAAGTCCACAGAAACCTAAAATTAGCATATCAATTATAACACAGTACATCTAAATACCAATAAGTAATGAAAAAATAGTTTGAATTCAATTCAACCTGATATGACATTGAAACATCTGCTAATATGTTAAATAATAATACAACTGCTTGCGTAATGACTACTTTTACTTTTGATACTTTAAGTAAACTCTATCGTACTTTTCTATCATTTTAAAGTATAATTTTGATTATAGGACTTCCTCTTATTATTTGCGTATTTTCCCTCCCTGTGGCATTTTTTTTTATTAGTTTTACTGAAATAAAAGGATCTGGATACTACTCCTGTTTTCCCCAAATGTTATTGAGATCCTAATTAAAGCTGGATGGCCCGTAGTATGATCTGGCATGTATTAGTTGCATGAAAATGGTTATAATCAGTATCATCCTCCCTCTCTACATGTATCCACTTCCTGGCATTAGCTCAAGATCATCTCCAGATGAAGGTTGATCAGGAAACGAGGCTGAATGGCACGTAGCTGTGAGTGGAACAGATACCAGTTAAAGCAGAGGTATATCTTTTCTCACGGGGGGATCAGACGATTTGTGATATATAAGCTAACGAATTAATGTTCAGCGTAAGAAGTGTTACGCATTTAATTTAGATGTTCGTTTTCTTTCTGAGAAATCAAGATAAAGAGGCCAAAACACATCAGTATGGATGCAGTCCGTGCCCCGCTGACTTATCCCCGTCCGTCTTATCAAACACATCTATGAAGCGAGATGCGTCTTATCTTATTTCTTTGAGCTCGTATTCTTTCATCTACGTTTTTTTTTATCTGTAAGACAAGAATATATGCAAATGTAAGATTCCTTGTTGCTACGTTTGGATCAGTTTCAGGGTTTTTGAGAATATTTAAAGGGAAGGTAAACTCAAAATACATCGCATACAGATATCTGAAAAGTCTACTTAGCGCTTAGTACAGCAACGAAGTATTACTGATTACTTCCCACAAACAATGTTTGAAGGTGGTTAGCAAAGCAGCTAATTAGTAGCGCGTGTTCCCGGCCGTATCTCTATTTCTGAGACCGTGTTTATTAATAGCTTGGTGTGATTATAAAGCTGCCTGGCTGAGCACACGTTAAGACAGTCGGCTCTCACTATCCATTAATTAATCGGCAGAAATATTTCATTTATTCATTTATCAGTGCAGCGGTGTAAAATTGCTCATTAAAATGACACGTAGCCTACTCGCCACAGCTAATTATTTATTACTCATTTATTTTTTTATCTGAAATTATTCATATATGTGTTAAAAAAAACAGCCCAGTTTTCGAACTCACCTTCACCTCCGATGTCAACTCTACAAATCGAACATCCTTCCAACGGTGGAGCTTTGAAAGTGCAGTGTGTAGCCACCTCTACTACGGCGTACGATCAATTAATCATCAGTTAGAGCAAGAATAAGCAAAAGTCAACCAAACTGCTGGAATTCTTCACGTGTATATTTTCCGTATGACGTCTGGTCGTTTGTGCTTCTTCCCGGCAGTCTCTGCGTTCGACAGTTTTCTTTATCGACCCAAATCCAAAGTGGCAGAAACGAGAAAACGACTGATTGAGCCGGGTCCTTCTTGGTCAAATCCTCCAGGGGGGGCGTCCCATTTCCGCTATCGGAAAAGTTATCTATTAAGTTTGCAATACAAGCGAAGAGAACAAAAGGACGTTTTTGAATGGCGTCATTCTTCACCACAAGCAGGCAGAATAATTGAATTAGCAGCTACACCAAAGAGACATTATAAAAACCCCGTCCAATCAAAAAAGTCGGGCCGGATAAAACAATTGGATGGCCGTCTGTTTAAGCTTACTTCCTGGTTGCATGCACTCAAGGGGGCGGGACTTTTTCAGTTTGGCAATGCCTTCAAAGTCAAGTGGTTTATCCAAATGACCTACTCTGCCTTTAAGTGTATATATTTTACCAAAAACTCAATGATTCACATAGACTTGTATGTGGAAGAGCTCTCTCTCTCCCCCTCCCACCCCCTCTCTCTCTCTCTCACCCCCTCCAACCCTTGTGCCTCTCTATTTACGCCCTGCTGCTTCAGCCGGTCGCTGGAGGATGGAGAGGCTGGAAAGATGTGAGCGCAACACAGATGAAGAGACTCAAACAGTTTGGTTTCGACTCACAGAAAGGAAAAGCTGACTAGATGGAGGCTGGAGGCTGAGGAACCCGGATTTGGATCCAGGTAGGACTTTTTTTGGAAACACCTCCTGGGGGATTAAAGTTGTTTTTTTTAAATGTCTGGAGACACTAACAACGAAGACCCGGCGGGGATCATGTGTATTTCCAACACCACCAACGGATCCGACGGTGACACCCTCCACCTGTCGGACTTCAACAAGACCGATTTGGGGGGAGACGGCGCCGCCGTTGTGAGGATTATAATCTCCGTCATTTACGCGCTGGTGTGCGCGCTCGGCTTGGTCGGGAACCTGCTGGTCTTGTACCTGATGAAGTCCAAGCAGGTGTGGAGAAAGTCCAACATCAACCTCTTCGTCACTTGCCTGGCGCTGACGGACTTCCAGTTCGTGCTGACGCTGCCCTTCTGGGCGGTGGAGAACGCGCTGGACTTCACGTGGCTCTTCGGCAAGGCGATGTGCAAGATCGTGTCCTACGTGACGGCCATGAACATGTACGCCAGCGTCTTCTTCCTGACGGCGATGAGCGTGGCGCGCTACTGGTCGCTCGCGTCCGCGCTCAGGGGAAGGAGGCGGCGGCCGCGCTGCTGCTCCGCGCGCTGCATGAGCGCCTTCATCTGGTTCACCGCGGTGTCCGCCGCGCTGCCGCACGCGGTCTTCTCCACCACGGTGACGGTGTCCAGCGAGGATCTGTGCCTCGTCAAGTTCCCGGAGAGCAACGGGAACGCGCAGTTCTGGCTGGGGCTGTACCACTCGCAGAAGGTGCTGCTGGGCTTCGTGCTGCCGCTGGGCATCATCTCCGCGTGCTACCTGCTCCTTTTACGCGCCATCACCTCCAAAAACATCAACACCTCGAGCGCCAAGCGGCGCGCCAAGGTCACCAAGTCCGTCACCATAGTGGTGCTGTCCTTTTTCCTGTGCTGGCTGCCCAACCAGGCGCTGACCGCCTGGGGCATCCTCATCAAACTCAACGTGGTGCACTTCAGCTACGAGTACTACACCACGCAGGTGTTCGTGTTCCCCCGTGTCCGTGTGCCTGGCGCACTCCAACAGCTGCCTCAACCCCATCCTGTACTGCCTGATGAGGCGCGAGTTCAGGAAGGCGCTGGTCAAACTCTTCCGGCGGATGACCTCGTCGACAATCAGGCCGTTCGCGGCCAACACGAAGCCGGGGATGGACGAGGAGGCGGGGGCGCGTGCTGGTCCCCGGTCAGGGCGCGCGTGGAGCCGGCTGTGGTGTTTCTACCCTCCGGGGGCTGTTATGTAGCCATGGACAAAAAAATAACATAGGCTTATTTTTTTAAAGTGCCACATGAATATTTTGTTTTTGTAAACGTCTCCTTCATCCGCGTGTATTGCTCCGCCAGAAAAAGAAGAACCTACATCTGCATCTTTTTGTATTT
>NC_139930.1:21062115-21136626 GCF_963514095.1 Eutrigla gurnardus
TTGATTTTCTGCATCATGAGTGGTTTTCAGACACCAATAAGAAGAAGTGATTGTGGATCAGCTGAGTACCTCCTCCTCCTGCTGGTACTCCGCTATCAGGTTGAAGGGGATGGTGTAGAGCGTGCTGGACATGACGCCGAAGACGCTGCAGAGGATCAGCGTGGCCAGGACGTTGGGGAAGAGACCAATCAGGCTGGTGCCCATGCCGAACACAAAGTAGCCCACGAAGTATAATCCCTTCAGGCCGATGTACGGCAGGAGGCAACGCTGCACGTCTGAAAACACATGACGTTATCAATGGTGCACGTCTGATGGGATGGGCTGCTTCATTTCAGAGCAGCAATGTAAGGATGTAAGGTGAACAAAAAGAAAGAATTTAAAAAAGACCCCCTCAGCATGAACTAGGAATACAGCCAATTTCACACTCAGAGACAGCCTGAAGGGCACTTTATTATCCGGCTGCGTTTTGCATGCAGCACATTATTTCACTCCCTTTTCACACATCATCGTCAATTTGGGATCTGAATGAAAACTGCGAGCGAACGAGGAGCACAATACGAACGGGGAAGCTTATGATGGAAGTGCAGGAGATGCTGATGCTAATGGATGCTGGCTGCTGAGACACACACACACACACACACACACACGTTCATACTTACAGGAGTAGAGAGCAGAGGACACAGCATTGATGCACAGCCCCCAGCAGCCCACTTCCACTCCTCTCTCATAAACGGCATAGGATGTGGAGTTATGGTCTGCGTACGGATTCCCATTGTACACAATCTGAAAAAACAAACAAGAGGAACAGCTTGACGACGACGTCCAGCCTCGTTTATACACGACGACTTCAACCTTTTACTTTCCGTTCAGCGGGAAGCTGTTCATTTCTCATCCCCAGTTTTACATGATGGTGAACGGGTGTTAATGAGTCCTGGCCTTGGGTCAGCATTTAAACTAATTAACGGAGCGTGGAAGTAAAAACACCTGGCGTCGACTAATTGGTCTATTATTTCTTACATTGATGAAATGTCAAAACAGTGAGGAAAATCTGTTCTTATGGTAACGTGTATTTGCAGCATTTGCATCAATGTGATTTTATTTCCAGTGGTATTTTTTTTTTTGCATCATGCATTTTTGTATCGTTTGTTTGCTCATTTTAGTGTTTGGGTCTTATTTCAACAATCTTTATCACTTTGTGACTTTGTCTGTAAAATGTGCTATATCAAATACACATTATTATTATTATCTATAGGTCCTGAGAGACGTTATTTCATTCATACCGTGTATGTAGATGGAATGACAAACTAATCTGATTTGATGTCTTCAAGTTGCAGATTTTTTACAGTCGAAAACCGCAAAAAGTATTCAGTTTACGATGATATAAAACAGAATCGTGAATCTCAACATCTGAGAAGCTCAAAGCAGAGAATAATTCTTTTATATGCATGACTTCGATGATGAATATATATGACATATAAAGGATTCTGCTAGAAAAACATTCTTTAGTCTTTACAAAAGGAGCTCTAAATGTTGAGAAAGATTCCTTTTCTTGCTGAGCGTCTCATAAGAATCTGATTCGGTCTGAATGCCGATTAGAGTCGGACATGACCTAATGACTGCAATTAAGTTGACTACACCGAAATGAGACACACTGGGGGGGTTGACTGCACACGTGAAATGAGAATACCTGTCCCATAAAATCAGTGAAGAAGAGCATGTTGCAGAGGAAGGCCGTCCATCCCAGCAGGTGGCTGACACACAGGTAGCGGTAATGGCTTGGCATGTTGATGACGGCTTTCATCATCGACCTGAACGTCAACCTCTTCTGGTCCTGCAGACGACCACACACACACAACACACAACACACAACACACAACACACAACACACAACACACACACACACACACACACACACACACACACACACACACACACACACACACACACACACACACACACACACGACCATCAGAGCCAATAAAAAGATTCCGTTACTCTTAGATGTCATTGCTTTGCGTGTAAGGGCTGACGATGACGAGACACAAAAGGGCAGATGATGAAATCGTGACAATGATGAAAACTTAAAAAGGCATCAAATAAAGTATGATCTAATATACATGTTGCAATAATACATCGCAACCTTTTAAGTTCATAAATGAGGGGAACAAATCACGCTGCCGTCAGTAATAATAAAATTATAAAAGGAGATAATTCACCAATCACTGTATATGGTCACTAATAGATATACAAGATAGATATTTAGGCAAACGCAAGAAATGTCAGAGATTATTCATTGAGGCTACAAAAGTTGAGGATGACAGATTCCTTCCTTTCGTCGTGTGTTTGACGAGTTGATTGATGTTCAGAGTTTCAAAGAAGAATTCAACAATGAAAGACACATAATTTCACACAGAAAAGTTTTGTTCTGTTAGCGAGGTCATAGCCGTATATCTCTATGAAAGGAATTCAGCGTCTTCAGAGAGTTTGTTCCATACCATCTCCTTGTTCGGCTGCTTGGCGCTGGAGGTCACCGAGTTGGCCTCCCCGAGAGCGGAGAACGACCTGGGCCTGAGGTCCGGGACGGACGCGGCGCCCGCGGGTGAGACCGCCTCTTTAGCCAGCGCTCCGTAACCGTTGCCGTGGGAGCCCAGTAGGCGGAGGGCGCTGGGAGGCGAGGGGTCAGAGTGGGATGGCTCCTTGCCCAGAGGTTGCTCTGGAATACTGAAAAGGTGCACGGTGAGGAAGATGCCCCAGGTCAGCGCAGAGAAGAAGAAGATGACTTGGTACTCGGAGCCCAGCAGCTGACCCATGAACGAGTGACCCCAGTCCATAGCTCCCACCAGGTAGCCGAACGCACCGCCCAGACCTGGAACACACAGCACCTAAAGGTTAAAGTAGTAGGCAGAGTACTGTACTCCCTCCGGTTCTGCAAGAACACTTTCCTTCTAGCATTCAAGCCCCTTTGAGAGAGCTGCTGTGTGGGGGAGAGAGTGGTTAAACCAGGCGGCAAGTGAAGTGCCTTAAACTTGCAGTCTTTCTAATGACCAGCAGGGGGCGACACCTCTGGTTCCCACATGATTTACACATTGTAAACATAAGTTTATGCTCTTCTTGGATAAAACGTGATATTATGGTCCCATTTAGAATTTAAAATAAAACAGGAATTGCTTTAGGACCTTACCTACCTTGTGATTGACATGATTATATGATCAATATTCACTCTTCAAATTACGCAATCAACTAATAAGAAGTAATAAGACATTAATAAGAAATAAATAATAACTCACAAATTGGAATCAGCAATTATCTTTTGTCTCCGAGTTGCTGCTTTTACGTTTGTTGCAGCTGTGAAACTTAAATGTCACATCTATATTCAGATATTACATGTAGAGTTTATTAACTGGACATGCTGTGTGACAAAAGAATAAAAACAGTGCCTCATCTTGTTGATCTTGAGGCTCGTGTGCTCAGGAGTGGTGTTAAATATCATATATTTCTCTCCTCTTTCAGAACCAAACAGCCTGAACTATGCTCACTTTAAAAAGAAAAACAAGGAAACTCTTCTGCTGTTGATCGCCTGAAATTAGGGCTATTTTTTCTACATTATATCATCTGGCAGGTAAAGTAATCTGGCATAACTTGTGTTTGCAAGACTGGAACGCTGGTGTTTGCCCACTGCGTCGCTAACTCTTCTCTCTCAAACAATATCCCTTTTCTTTCTGTGTCATTTTTATTTGTCCTCAGATGTTCCCTCACAATAACTCTGATGCAAAACAGAGACACGACTGTGGCTCAAAACCAACAAACAAAAGTAAACTATTCAACATCGGCACGGTGCAATTCAAAATTCACCTTTCTGGTGGGTGTTTTTATTGTGTTGTTCTGGGATCCGTCTGTTCAAGGTCTCCAGGATTACAGATACGAACCAAAACAAAGCACTACTTGGCACAACCTCATGTTAATTGTTGGGGGAAAAGGTGCAGGTTTTGTTTAGTCAGACCACCTTTGCCAAGCTACTATTATCCAGGGGGATGGACCCAGGGCATTGGGTTTATCCTCTGGGCCACGATCTAGCATGGTTCCACCTGTTCTTACGTCCTTTAATCACCTGCTGCTGAAAATAATGATTTCGTCTGAGAAAGAGGCTGTGAAACCAGTAATGAGCATCTATCTTTCACATGTTGGAGGTGTGATTAGAAAAAAAAAGACGTGCATCACAGAGAAACTTTCTTCTTTCTCCCCGCTCCGTGAAAACCCTCAACATACCAGCGGCGGCGTCTGCACAGTCATGTGCCTGGCTTCTGTCTCTCTCAGCCCAGACCCATGACTGCAGCACATGACTAGCTCAGGGCTGGATTACTGCCTGACTAGCATGCTCACACCACCCGGTGCCTGCTGACAGCCCAGCGCACCGCTGACGGTCACAACAAGAACGTCCACAAAATATTTTACAACATATTTTATAAGGTTATGGAGATTTTTTACAATAAAGCGTGCACTCTTCAGCTCTCTGAGCAACTCATTGTTAACACTCATCCTTGCCAAACTCTCTCTAAGAACAAGGTGTGTGATTATACGTGATGTGACAAAGCATTTCACCCTTAAAAAACTCTCACTCCGACTGAGAAACCTCACATTTCCTAGCACGACTCTGAACTTTGGAGACATTTTTTTTCTCCGTCTGAACTTTCTCTGCATCCGACAGCACGAGTGAAGAAGGAATCAGAAATCTATTCATCCGCAGGGCAAAATGTCATCGACCCGGTCAGGTTTAAATGAGAAAAAAAAAAGGTGGATTAATCCGTGTTGGAAAACATGTCAGAGCGTCTACATCAAAGTGGCAGAGGAACACACAATTTAAAGTTTCAGGGGGGAAAAGGGCGACTGACATCCCTTCGAGATGTCACGCTCTGAAACTAAGTCCTCAGAGAAAAAGGAGTTCGACATGAAAGGGTGAGACAACATACTCTGTGTCCCAGAGAGATTAATTATAAAAAGAAAAGCATTTGGTAACCAAGGAGGGGTTTTTTCCCCCCCAAAACGACATTGTGTTGGCAAGATTTCAATGACAAATGTCACAAACAATTGCCAAAATGTGTGGTTGTTATTCTAGTTTAAATCTGGTTAGATTTTAGCCTCAAATCTGTGTCAAAAACCGCTGAAAACGGACACGTAGTTTAGGCACTAAATGACATTGATGAGAGTTGTATAAAACCAACGCAATCAGCTAAAAACACACTAAAATGTATTCAGTAATGGGGCTTATACTTGGACACTAAAGTAAATGTCTGCACTATTTCGTAGCTAGGGACTGACTTTGGCCAAAAGAGACTTCCTGGAGTGTTGTCATTGCGGCACGGTTGCCAGGCAACAAGCAGAAGAAAGTCACCATGCCTGGCCTAGAAACAGTCCTGCACACAAACCCCACATAAAAACAAAACTAGAGATGTAACAAACGAGCCATAAAAGCTTAATTAGAGATGTTGGTGGACTTAATTACCTTTGGACAGAGTCAGACGAGCCCCTTGTTTCCAGTCTGTATGCTAAGCTAAGCTAACTTTCTCCATAAGGAGTGGTTTCAATCTCCTCATGCAGGAACGTCTTACTACCCTTATTTGAAAGGACTAAAACAGAGACATCCACCGTCTTTTTACTGAGCATGCAGACCACACACACAAACCCGTGTTCACACCTTCAGTGTGTGCCGAACCACAAACCAACCATCACACCAGAGTTCCACTTTGACTCAGAGAATCGCTGCTACAGTACTATTAAAACTGAAACCTGTTCACAGCAAATCCATCACGATGGAGATAGAAATAAGCATGCGATGACTACACACCCGTGAGCAGAGCGTGGTAGTGCAGCCCTCTCTCCTTGTCCTGGTGCGAACACACGTCGAACAGGTAGGCCTTGATGGGCCCGTCGATGAAGTCCGCGGCGAAGTCGAACAGCACGACTCCCAACATCACCACCACGATGGCCCAGGTGCTCCTCAGGGCCCTGTCGCTGACGAGCGCTGCAAGACGGAACGAAAACATCTCGTGTCAAAGTTGCCTGTCGAATTTGGCAAGTTGAGATACAAGAAACGGTAAAAAAACGAAGAAAACAGCTCATATAGGGACTACTTTAAAACCTGGCTAACTTAATTTTTTTGGCGATTTAAATAAGAGATGAGTGTGTTAAGAAAGCCTTTTAATACTGTAAAATAGATGTAATGTAGCAGAGAGTACATTTCATGGAGTCACACTGAACAGACCTTTCTATAAAAAAATAAATAAAAATACTGTTCAAAATCGAAATCAATGAAGGCGATTACAACAATGCAAACGCATTCCTGGGGCATTTACTACGAGCGTGAGAAATAATAATGAGCTTATCCAGCATGAAGAAGTAAATCACTCATAGTCCATATGATGGTTATTGCAAAGCATTCAACATAGAAAAAAGCTTGATTGGGATATTTGTTGACCGACGCTCCAGGTGTGAAATAAGGATTTTTTTGCACATTGTGCTGCTATTTCTATCGATAATTGTACCATTTAGTTATAAAAGAGATCTCATGAATTAAACACCCCCTCAAACACGTCAGTTGAAGTGTTCTGTGATTATAATTACCATCCAGTCAAAAAGCTATGATTGAGGTATTGAGGACTTATTTCAAGCCCCATCATTAGGATACAACAGCATTGTAACTCTCAACGGGGGTGAATCGGTCCATGTGGTGGCAAAGGTCACAGATTCTTTTAGGAGGAAAGCTTCTCGTGATGCTGCATGCCGGATTCTGGGTTGTTAACGATCTTATCAATTGGTTTTTTCGGACGAAACTTTAAAAAAAAAAAGAGAAAAAGGTGAAAAACTTTTACTTTCAGTCACGAGTTTAAAAAAAAGTGAGCATTCAAATTCTCGATCTGGTCCGGTGGAGTCCACTACACCGATGCTGGATCAGTGGAGATGATTACTGAGGTATTTATTTACTTTCTGCTCATGATAGATGGATTAAGAAGAGATTACGTGTGAGCATAAGAGCCTCTCAAGTCTCTCTTTTCTTTCTGTTTTGAGTGAGAAGAGAAGGGGACGTTTGAAGCCCGAGTAAGAGACAAGCTTTGATGGCAAAAGTCAAACATTTTCATCGCTGTCATCTGAGAAATAATCCAATTACATGGTGACACCTTATCTGTATTGCCTTGCATTTGTCGAGTCTTACAAGATGCGTCTCAATTATTCTTTTCCAAGCATGAGAAAACATTTGAATTACATCAAGGCGATGTCTGATGTATACAGTACGCTCCATCATTGATTATCCCTTTATTCCCTCAGAGGAATCAAAGTCGTAGAATTCACTTTCTGATATAACAAGACTAAAAATATATATCTTTGGTGAACCCCTGCCCCCTCCACCCCTCCCTTACCTGAAATCACAGCATCTCCGTTCAGGAACAGGCTGATTCCCAGCAGCATGAGGACGCCCAGGGCCAGGATGTAAGGCCTCCGTCGGCCCCACGACGAGCGGCAGTAGTCGCTGGCCGAGCCGATGATGGGCTGCAGCAGGAAGCCCAGGATGGGGGAGATCAGCCACACCAGGCTGTACAGGCTGCGGGGCAGGCCCACGCTCAGGAGCACCGGCGTGACGAACGCCGCCTCCACGGCGTAGCAGAACTCCCTCCCGAACATGACCAGGCCGTGGAGGATGAGGCGGCCCCGCGAGCGCCTGGGGGGCTCCACCGCCCCGAACACGGCGCTCTCCCCGCTCTCCATGTAGTCCTCTTTGGAGCCGGTGAAGTCTGTTGGGTACAAAGAAGTGCTGACGCGTTCGCCGGGCTGCGGGAGCCGGCAGGGTTGGGGCCTCGCGGACTGGTCCTCTGATAGGAGGGTCATGGTTGAGAGACGAGGGGGGGAGGGAGAGGGGAGAGGAGCAAGGGGAAAGTATAGGAAACGAGTTTAGTGGTGCCCTCTCTCCGTCCGCCAGGTGATGGATAAACAGTAAATGCCCCCAAATCCTTGCACTGGCGCTCAGCTGGAGATAATCCTTCTCTCTACTGCATAGCTGAGCAATGAGTCCCGGGAGCAACACAAGCTTTACTTCACATGTGAGGGTCTGCCTCCTGGTCTGAGTGGAGCAGAGGGGCACTCACTGAAGAACCGGGGGAGAGGGGAGGAGAGAACGAAAGGGGAGTATTTAAGAGATTACTCAAGTGTAGTAAAGGAGGGGGGGTGTTTCCACATCCTCTAATGATCAGCTAGCATTGATTTCAAGGCCACCAAACTCTATTTATACACTTTACAGACACAGTTTATTTAAAAAGAGATTTTTCGCCCTTCACCCCCTTTTTATTTCAAGTTCATTCTTCTTTTTTATGACTTAATTTTTATTCACTTTTAATTCATCTTCAATCTTATTTTGTTAAGTTATCTGTAAACCATATATACAGCTGAAAAAAAATGAAAAAACAAACAGGCAAAATTGTGAATATGATTGTATACGTTGATGAAACTGAAATAAAAATTAACAATAAAAAATAAGTGAAAAGAAGCGTTTTTTTCAATACATGTCCATTGAAATTGATGTAGTGAAAACATATTTAAAAATAAAAAGGTGTGTTTCAATAATTTGAGAAGAAATACTACCGCAAAGTTTTTATATGCTTTTCGTTGTTGCATTGATTGTTTACCGATAATGGATATCAGTTATCTCTTCTGCTTCACCATTGAGGGTTTCTGCATCATAAACAATCTGATTTGTATTATTAATTAATCTTTTTTTATTTATAAAGCCACGTGTTGTTGCTCAGTCTGTCCACTTCTTTGGGTCAGATTGAAAAATCTCATCATATATTGGATGAATTTCCTATAAACGTCATTGCTGATTACCTGATTTTCCCTCTATAGCGCCTCTATGATGTTGACATTTGTTTGTTTGTTTTGATCGAAACATCTGGATTGTTTTAGTGTACTAAATAACAACTTAAAGCGGAGTGGTTATTTTTGCCTGTGGAGGCAATAAAATATCGCTCAATAAAGTATTGTTTGGAATTCACTTATTTATTCCCCCCATAACTCCTGCTTGTGTTTATTATTCCTCTAAAAGTTAGAAGTTAGTAAACTTTGCTGAGGTTATGTCATAGGGATCGCATGATGTGAAAACCGGTCGTTATCAAAGACGGTTTTGTGAGATAAATCACAAGAATACAATTAAACTCAAACCGCTGCACAGTGTGATTGTTTTGAATCCAAGGAGGCACTAAAACACTCTCTTTCAGTCTCTTATATTGAACACATCGTTACCACGTTACAAAGTTAAGGTGGCCTACTTTTGTCGCAGTGGTTCAAACTGAGTCATTTCCTGCACCTGCGTCCTTATTAAAAAAGACACTGCGTTCATGTTGGGAGTACAAATCGGTGGTAAGCAGCGTGACGGGAAAGCCTGGAGCGCCACTTTCTGATTGGATGAAAAGCTTCATATCAGCAGGTGAACTCTAATTATAAACCACAGCGCACCTATACCGCGAAGAAAACGCTCAAATAGTTACGTCGAAAACGAGAAACGCACCCTGAACTATCTGCTGTGTGGAGTATGGAACCACATTTACTGGGCTGTGAGCATACAGTTCAAGTATTTGTACTTAAAACATGTATTTAACCAGGGAAAAAAAATCTCTTTTTCAAGCACAGACATAAAAGGTCAGCTGTGAGTCATATATTATTATTATTATTATTATTATTCCAGGAGCCACACTCAACCTCAGAGCCCTGAAATGTGGCGACCGGTAGATCAATCCACTTTCTATTCATGATTTCATGCTGTCTTCCATCTTCTATATTGTACTTTTCTTACTACTTATGATTAAAAACATACAGCTCATCTTAAACTCATTTTCAACAGCAATTTGTAATCTTTTAGTATCGTCGATGACATTACAAAATATCATTTTCTACAACTGAAAAGATCAAACGTGACAATGAATTGATGAGTGACTCACAGGTTTTGTCCTGGAAGTCTTGTTCCTCAGCGCCACAGACATCCATTGTAGTGTGAAACCTATAAGAACAGTGAGTCTTGGTGAGTGAATGAGTCACATGTCCTACCGAGTGTTCATTAAAATGAATAAACCCACTGTAGTTGACTTTGACTCCACATACACTGTCCTGCAGCTGTAAATACTCACCCGAGCACCACATGTAGTACAAGTACACAGCAGAATATAGTCTCACACAGCTGTCTTTTTTTATATTTCCTAAAGTACATATTTGACACCTGGGGCTACAATCATAAGGGTTTCCTAGAACAAAGAGTCACTCCACGTGTCCAAGAATTTCCAAGAAGATTCTTACAATCGTGATGTTTCCAAAGATAATCAGCTTCTGGTATAGATATGAAATATTCACACATAATCTTTAAGCCCCTAAGAGCGCTTAGCAGCAGCCTCGGCCCCTGTGAGTTATATAAAATATTAAAATGACCAGCATGGCACATAAAGGTAAGCAAATCAACATTAGAACTATTAGCATGTGAATGGGCTGTACTGCAGAGGTAGGCCTGTGTTTGTAGGCTAATTTTATCACATAATAATAGTATTCCTAATAACATCACTACGTCTGAAGGGAGACTAAAGTACATGATTAGGCCTTTACAGTCCATTCTAGGCCTGTTATCACTAAAAGTGCATTTTTTCTTCTTCTTTTGGATCAACCAATCACAAACATAGACTGGATATAAGAAGTGGATGAAGCCATTGTGACGTCTTGGCTTTTTTGCAACCAGTGGAAGGAAGTGACCATATTTGGACTGCGGAGGAGTGACGGGTGGATCTGATGACGTAAGGATCTGGATTCTAGCGTGAAGCTAAAACAAAGTTAGTTCAGTGCTCTGTTTGATATCAATGCGTTCTGCACCCGTTTGTATACAAGGTTGTATTTCTTTAATTGGTTGTTAATGAGTCTCGTCATTGTTTCTGTAGTGTGATTGGCTGTGAAGGAACCAGAGGAGTACCACAGACAGGTGGGAAGCCAGAGTTGACCCCGCGACCCCCAAACAAACCCATCTCCGTCTCCCTGGAGTCGTTTTGTGAGCTTGAGTAGCGTTCCTTAATGAAGTGTTGTTGTTGTGGAGAGAATTAAGTCGTCGCCTTAAGCAATAATTAGACATCTTGGGAAAATATAACAGTTTTTTTTGCAGAGTTAGATGTTTAATCCACTCTCTTATATAAGAGAGAGAGACATTAAAACAAATCGATTTTAAGCTTAAGGATTTTGTGTTTAGTTGGAAAGTGAAAAGCACTCAAAAAGGCACTTTGCCAAGACAGTCAATGCCTCCAAAATGAGGATCCATCACTGTTCTCAAAGACTTTTATGTTTAAAGGTCTTCAATATTAGAAGCTGACAATCTCATTTTCCACTAATGTGTCAGCTCATAAAGCCGGAGCTGCTCTTTTCAGAGTGTTAAAAGGTTAACGCCCACCACATCGGTGCTGCTGGGAAATCAAAGCCCGGAAGACTTCTTGACATTCTCCTGCTAGATAAAGCAGTAATTCAAGTAGGACTCCCATTCATAGTAAAATAATAAAAAACACCTGACAATTCAGTCTTAGTGTTTGAATGGAGCACTTAATTGAATAATAATGTCCATTAAAAATATCAAATCATAAATAAAAATATCAACTCAAGACTTAATCCTATTTTTGTCCATCAAGAGGGAAAATAACACTCCAAGTTAAATTAGGGAATCCTATTGCCTATAATTGAGGGAGGGAGCTCATATTCTTTGTTAAGGACATGATTATAGAGGCAGAATTCAAATAATAAGGAACCTTTTTTAATTTACAACTGATTCAAACCTTAAGGAATTAATGAAAGTGAAGAAAGACCACATTTTGGATGATATGCAAATGTCTTAAAGTAGAAGAGACTTCGATGACACTGCAGGGGAAACTTTAAAATCAATATTACCATAACTAATTTTAACTTCAGGGTCAGTTCTCCTCTTTCAAACACTTTTGTGCGAACTTCCACCGCCTTAAAACCACTAAGAGCCTGGTTGGTAGCCTTTTATCAGGCATCAGTGATATTGATGACGAGAGGTGCCTGCTGAGAGCCCCAAGGGTATTAAAAGACAATAGCCACCCAGCCACAGCCGGGTGATATAAAAGTATCAGCTGCCATACCGCAAGACTACAGAGCAGCTTCTTTCCTCGAATTTATACCTCTACCCAACTATATGATAGTTATTGTGCAAGTAGGAATACAATCTGTTTCATTCAATTAACCGTGAACTACGAACTATAGTAATTTGACTCAAAGTACCTGCTTCTAGCAGGCAGAGGAGTCAGAAGTACACACTTTTCTGTACTCAAGTAGAAGTACAGATACGTATAGTATACCTATGAAGGACATACTTGGTTTTCTTGCAAGGCTAATTGAATCTCATCTCACATGAATAAGATGAATGGATAATTCTCCTCAAATGCAGACTCTTTTGTCGTCCTGGAGTGTTGAAATTGTGTCGAGTCGTCAAACTTTTAATGAGACTGCGGGCAGATTTCTAATTATTGGGGAGGACCTTTCCCTTAAAAAGACTGTGGAAAGGAGAAAAAAGGAATTTGATTTGCACTGTTAAGTTAGTTAACTGGCCTCCCCAGATTACCATAATGTTGGAGAATATTGCAAAGATCCACCCCTCAACAAAATCACTTGTATTAATGGAGGGTCGTCACCAGACCATGAAATCACAAGGCTCTTCTGTGTTTTTCAGCAGCACTATAAGCTCATCAAGTGATGATCCATGTGATCCCCGCAGAGACTCACGGATACTGAAGAGCAGAAGGAAAAGGTCACTTTCTTTCTCCATAACGAGCCAAAATGAATTCCTATGAAAGAAGGAAGAAAAAAGAAACAACAGAGAGGCACAATTCATCGCATCCCGAGATTGCTCACATTTGTGTGCACGTCAGTAAACACGTGCACGTCCACGTGAGCCGTCGTCTACAGATGTGATTGTTTCTGATCCTGATCTCTATCAATCAATATGATCGTTTCAAATCATGTCAACATGCAACAAGTGTTTCTTTGACATATAAACAACTGAACATCTGTGGGTTTTGTCCGATATGACAAGGAATTTAATGGAAATGATTTTGCTATTTATTAGAATAAAAATAACTGATTGCCTGCAACCTTGAAGTCGTCTTAAAAACTATCGTATAATGAAAGTGAGAACTTATGATACAACTACAATGCCTTGTATCGGTGTCTGATTTTCTATGCAGTAATTATGTTAAAGGGATTCATTCAAAGCCGAATGTGCTCCATTTAAATGCATTTCCATAACTTTCAAAAGCACCGCTCCTCACAAGCTTTAATGGTATGCGTTGTCCAATTTAATACCCGCTGTGAAGTCGTATAATAAGAGAGCATAAACTGCTCTTCACAGCTCACATTCATATCAAACTGTGTGTGAAGTCCTGCATTAATCTCATGCTCCATGCTTAAAGTCGTGTTTGCCCCGGGACGGTGAGAGTCAGATGTTTGGAGTCACACCACAGACATTCCTCACATACCTGCGTGCCTTTAAAAAGGTTTTAAACTAACAACCGCATATGTGATAGTATACATTCACCGAGGGAAAGACGGCTGCAGTCAGAGTTAAGCATCGATGTGATGCGGATCTGCACGCTGTGAGAACCAGAATAGTCTGTTAGAGAAGTTGTTACAGGCCACCGTATCACACACAGGTTGCCTAGTGACATGCAAAGGACTAATGGCCATGCTGCGATTCAGGATTATTAATAATACGAGTCTGATTATTACACTCACACAAATTCAAAGTCACCACTGACACCACTTTACATGTTTGATATGCAGCAAAGCACCAAATTAGCCGGTGAAAAACACTAGCGAGCAAATGTGGATGTTAGCAACAGAAAAGATACTTCACCGACTACTAAATACAAACGAAAATCATTTTACCCTTATATTTAACTGGATCAGAAAGTGGAAGATTCTTTTTGTCTTCATGAAATCCTTCCTTACAAAGAGCATCTCTGCATCATTCGTGGATGTGGATTCAACTAGTTGATTCAAGGCCACGACACATTGCCTTCTGGAGGGGGGATGTGAGCACTTGTGCTCTTTGTATCTCCACACGTCTTTGACAACGTAACTCCGGATGTTTCCGAGGAAGGTTCAAATGCAGTTCACAGCCAGAGAGCACTTATTTTCACAGCGGGCCACCGTAGAAGGACCTCTTATCACCAGTTTATCAACCGTTTGGGCAACATTTATGATAGATTTCCAAACATAGGGGCAGCAGGGGAGTGATAATGAATGTTATTCTCTGTCCAGGAGTTGTTTTTTTATGTCATTTCACGACTAATCTGAGCATCACCTAATTTATCTGCGTGGATAGAGTGTGAAAAGTTTTTGAGCAAACTCTGCTGAACCAAAGACGAAACCCAAGAAATGTGAACTCTTGCATTCATATCAGTTTATTAAAAATGTTTTCATATCAGTTAAATAAAACTTGAATTTTGACATTTCGTGCTCACATTTCCAGTTCCTTGTAAACGATGCCGTTCTCAGCTTAAAACAAATTGGCTCATAACAATGCAATGTGCACAATGGACTAAATCTATAATCTGCATTATATCCTATTACCTATAATCCATAATCTTACTGATCGGGTGCAAAGTCAAGTCAATATCTCATGCCGCTGCCCGTCTCTCTGCATGTATTTTATGTATTCGCGTTTTCTTATTTTACAATATTACATGTCCTTGTTTAATTTGACATTAAATTTACATTTTCTTATCTCTTATTCTCTTTAAAAAGGGGGTAAGAACAAGTATGTAAAGATATAATAGGAAAAAAAGTCTGTAAAAGGCCACTGTATTGAGAATTTAGGAATATAAATAACAGTTCACATGTCGGAGTCCGATTGCACTGATGAAAAATCATCAAGTTTATTTATGAGTAGCCCTATGAATAAACAAATCCTACGTGTTGATCAAATTTGCATACACACCAGAACAATATTTAAAACATAAGACAAGTTGCTTTGATTGACATTCATTAATTATCACCAGGCGGCTCTCCACACAGAGCATTTGTTTAAAAATCGTTGAAGCCTCCGGCAGCACGCCGGACTAATGGGGTGATTATTGCACTGCCACACCAACACCGAATGAATAACTTACATGCGAAATGATTCTGACGAGTGTAACAAATTAAAAATCCCCAATTTTAATCTTTTTTTTAAAAGATAAAAATACGATCACAGTGTGCCGTGAATATGGCTGCAGTACACAGTGTCTGCAATCATATATTAGTTTGGGGAAAAAAAGATAATGGGGTGATTTGTATGGTAAATTTCCTTAAAACTCCTTGTGACTCGTTGCCACTTTATTTGCTCCAATCTCTGAAGTACTGAATTGACATCAAATCAACATTTTATGGTCGATTTTATTTGTAATTTACTTCACAGCAGCAAAACTATTTTTTTGTGATCGGCATGTTGTGTTGTCCCTGCGTTTTATTTCCACTTAATTCATGATTTAGTTCCCATTTAGATCATTTCCCCTCTCCGTTGTCACAGCTCAAACATAAGACCCACTTACCGGTCACTTCCAATCAAATTATTTTAATAATGCTGTGAGTCTGAGTCTGTAGTACCATTTAAAATGAGTCACCATAAAACAACAATAACAAGTAGTCATAAATGTTGCCGCACAAGATCAATTACTGGAAAGCAACACAGTCACATCCAGCGTATAGGCCGACACGGTGACGGATTCAGCTTTCCTGTTATTGTTTTCTGTGAAGTTTGCCGGAAGAAAACCCTGCTGTGTTTTGTGTGGAGTGAGCTGAGGTTGGTTGCTATTTGGGAAGAACGGAAGTTTAAAAGTGACTTATATTTTCATTAATTGCCGTTTGGTGGAGCCAATTAATGCCAATGTGAAGTGTGTTTCATGTGGATTTAGTTGGTAATTGGTGATTGTTGTTTTTCATGTTGAATTTGAGAAGGCAGCAAATAAATTAATCACTGCTAACAGCTGCGTCTCTACAACTTGGCTTTGACAGCATTACACTCTACGACTCCCGCCGTCAGCATCCGGTCTACGTCTGCCGACGTGAACCCATACTCGTGGAGGACCTCGGCCGTGTGTTCTCCAATACCGGGGTCAGAGGCGAGGCGGGGCTCTGCAGGAGTCCGAGAGAGAACCGGGGCCGGCCGAGGGCTCTCGTCCCCGCCGGCGTCCTTCACGAAAGAAGCTCTTTCCTGGTTGTGTGGGTGTGAGCTCACCTCGTCGAAAGACAACACGGGTGTAACGCAGGCATCGGTCCCATCAAAAATCCTTGACCAGTCCGCCTGGGTTTTTGAAGCAAAACGCTCTGTGAAGATCCGTCTCAGCTCGGGCCAATCAGTGAAGCTCATCTGAGAAGGTAACGCTGCAGCATCCAATTCTAAGCCTTAAAAAACAAACAACAAGTAACCCAACAGAGAAATGTTCACTGCAATCAACCTGCCGAGTTTGTGGTTCATTAAAGAGAAGAAAAGGTAATTTGTTCACCAATAGAGTGTTCTTGGAGAGCCACATGGGGAGTGCACCTACGTTGTTTTGCTACTGCTAATACAAAGAGAGCTGCTCTTGTTTCACATTACAATTAAAAAAAAAAAAAACTAACAGTAATTATCCTCATCAAGTTCCCTTCGTTCAAAAGTCTTCCCACAGTCAGAAATGTTGGTTAAGCAAAAATTATAAAATAAAAAATGAGCCTCTATACCTTAGAGCCTCCAATGTGAATTAGCATACTACGCACCCTTAAGTAGCTGTCTGTAGAACTGCGGCTCTATGGCTCCCACAGCCATGTACGTCCCATCTGCGGTCTTGTAGGTGTCATAGAAGGGCGCTCCGCTGTCCAACATGTTCTGTCCCCGAGGCCGGTCCCACATACCGATGCTACGAGACTTCCAGGCAAAGGAACCTACATATGCGGCTCCTTCGACCTGAGACACGGTGAGAGGCTCAAAGACATCAGCAGCATAAAAGAAATGTGTGATTTCACAAAAGAAAACCATGAGCAGAGCGTGAGCATTGCTTTTAGTGACTCGCGAGCATGCCTCATAGAATTGAAATGTAGAGGTCCCTCTTTTATCAAGGAGGGACACGACGGAGCTCCATTTGAAACAAAGCTTAAAAGGAAAAAGAATCAATCGAGATGTGAAGAAGGGTTCTGGTGGTCTCGCTCTTTCTGTGAAGGTTATCAGTTGCAATACTGAGAGTTGCTCCATTAAAAAAAACACACACACTTCAGCATCGGCAATTTGAAATCTCTGCCGAGCAAAGGCAAGATTACAGAGATTTTCCCTGGTCAGCGTGTAGAGCAGTTGAACCTTCATTAAAATCCTTGAACCTTTCTCCACCAAGTCCTGAGGGAAAGTTTATTCATTGCTAAAAGCTCCGCTACGTGAACAGTGCTGAGCAGCTGGTGTACGGTGGAGCTTCTTCTTTGCAAACAGCTGCCTGCTGCAGAGAGCGGAAGCAAATGGTAAATTGGCAAAGGCAGCTAAACAATGGGATGGACATCAATATATAGCTCCATAAAGCTATAAAGCTATAGATCTGATACATTCGAACATTATAAGTGACCCCTTTTACATTTTTCTTACCTATAAAAACAATGTCTCGACTGTGTGTGGGGGTGTCTGTACCTAGAGAGAGCCTGTCCTCTGCCTGTATTCACTTTTGTTGTTATTTAGCCATTTTCTGGACATTTCTGGACATCTGCACTTGGTGCTGTAACCCCCAGCTAATTGGCATGATGTCCAACCTCTTCGGAGAGCAGGTTGTTACAACGCCGTGTGTTTTTAGTGTCGGCTCTGGGTGCTGCTTTCGGAGAGCCAGACGGACACAGGCAGAGCAGCAACCAACACTACATAGTATACCTTCAATAAAACACCACTGTGAATTGCTTGTCAATTCATAGCGGTGTTATTATGGTCAATACTCCACACATGGGATTTTAAATGAAAGCCTTTTCTATAAACATCCTGCGCACCAGTGCATCTGGCTGAATGCTGTCCATTCTGGGATTGGCTCCAGCCCACACAATTATTTAGACTGGCTGAGTGGATAACACCATAAAATTGTTATTGGGCATTTAAAGAGCTCAATTGAAGAAAAAAAGGGCCTGCCAAGCGACTAAGTGGTTTTGAGCGGGGACAGTAATCTGTAGAATTAGATTCTGCATGCACGTATAGAATCTGTAGGGAACAGGAAGAGGTTAGCATCCGAAGCGGTCCTGGTTTGTAGTCTGAGCAGCGTCGACTGATCGGGTGAACAGTCCGTGTGGAGAGCAAAAGAGGCGGAACGTATTGGCTGAAATGCAATCTGGGGAACCCACCAGAGATCGTCTGACAATGACTTTGATAACTTGATAAACGACCCGACTATAAACTGGAAAAAGAAAACCGATAAGAAAATCTACACTGCCTTGCATGAGATGCTGAAGATAAAGTGGTTTAAAAGAAAGAAAGAAAAAAATAGTAAGCAAGTCCATCTACTTTACAAAGGTAGAGGTATCCCATCGGTCCAGCACTGTAGCATACACTAGTTATGTTTGTAGTTTTTATGGGGATTTATACGTTCAAATCCACCTCCGTAAGGGGTTCATTAGAGCCTTCCGGCTTTATTACAGCGAGTGGATGTCAGGCATAAAAGGATTGAGGAGACTTTGATGTGCTTTTTGAAAAACAACCTCACTAAAAGATCCCAATTCAAAATTGATGTGGCTCAAAACTCTGCACAATGTGGTGCCTCATCATCTGCAAATGCACCGCTTTGAAACACAGAGCACCTTTGGATTAGTTTCTCCAGCAGTCTCACCTCTGAGGAGGCATAGACTGCTTTCCGGTGTTTGACAAATCTTCAACCCGGACTACCAGGTTTTATATTTTATCTTCTCTGCAGTAGCGCTAACAATTCACCCACAAACTCAGCTCGTCTCGTGCGATTATTGGAGGGTCAGCAGAAAGCGTCTCCATTGTTCTTGAGCTCGTTTTTTGACATGAAAACAGAATAACGGTCACATCCTGTTCCGCAGAGCGGGAGACACAGATGTCGTTGTTAACCCGATGCCGCGGTACACCTTGACTGGAGTCTGACGAATTGCTCACCATGCTGGCGTCAATGATCTGTCCTTTCCCCGACTTTGTCCTCTCCAGCAGAGCGAGGACTATTCCCAGAGCGCAGCTAAGACCACCTCCCGCAAAGTCTGCTATCAGATTCAGCGGAGCGTAGGGCTTCTCTCCACTACGACCCAGCCGGGACAAAAGGCCTGTCACAGAAACGAGGAGACAAAAATTATTTTATATGCTGAATTCCAATATAGCATCTAAATGGCGACTCGTTTTCTAGTCGCCATGTTCTTTTTCATCAGGTTTCCAAGGTCACGCTAAGTGTTTTCTAACGCACACCTCATTGAAAAATATGTCGGAAAGTTAAATCATGTGAATGAGTAAGATGCAAATAACCTCTGTTGTGTTAGTCACGTGTCTGAAATGATGTCAATTTGGCCCAAAACAAAATTCCACCAACGTATTAATGAAAATTCCACGATGAATTAATTTGAAGTTTGGCTTCAGGTGACCAAAACTCAGCGTGCAACAAGATATTGTGATAAAACAACCTCCTCCTCCTCCTCCGGCGTCTTTATGAACACGCCATTCCACCAGTGGTGCAAGTCAAAGTGTGTAAACATTCACTTCAAACAACATTAACAGTGGCGTGCGTGTAATGACCTGACATGGCGAGGTAGTTGATGTCGTGCCCCGCTGCGGCTGCATAAGAGCCACTCTGTCCGTACCCCGTCAACCGAGCGTAGACCAGACGAGGGTTTTCCTTTAACAGCTCCTCTGGACCGAGACCCAGCTTCTCCATCACACCTGAGAGGGGTCAGGAACAAGAAAACATCAACAACATCATCGTGTTTTTACTGAAGTCAAATAATTGCTTCAAACTCCGTTCTGAATTGCCGAGCTCAGCTACCACAGTGCTGGTGATCTGACCTTTACGGTAGGGCTCAAGGACCACATCAGAGTGGACACAGAGCTTCCTGAGCAAGGCCACGCCCTCCGGCGTCTTCAGGTTGATGGCCACGGACCGTTTCCCCCGCGCTAGCGTGTCCAACGACATGGGGACTTTTGTCCGGTCCACGCGGATCACCTTGGCTCCGAAGTCTGCCAGGACCATGCCACAGAACGGTGCTGGAGCCAGGCCCGCCAGCTCGATAACCCTAACTCCAGCCAGCGCCATGGTGAAAGGACTAGGAGGGAAATGATTAGGGAAAATCAATGCAGCAACGATAGAGGGAGTGAGGCTCTTATTTGGGGAATTTCACAATCAATCGGTATTAGTAATGTCACGTTTTACCACAGCAAAACCGAATTTGACACTTTTTTTTACCAGCTTAATGATTAACAGGTAATAAAAAAAAAAGCCCTACAGCAACATTGTTTATTATAACTTCATGGTGGCTTTTATTGTTTTAAAGGGTGGACAGTTACTTAATTTTACTTTTTTTCTTTGGGAAAACAAATGGTACAAAGGACAGACCATGCTGCGTCCTTGTAATTTAGACTTTAGACTCTGAAACCGACTCAAAGTACAACTCATCTACTTTTTTCTAACTCCAAACAGACACAGTTTATGCAGACGTGCTAACTAGCGCCTGTAGTGCTAACAGACTACATAGTAAAATATGTACGTAATTAAGTACCAACTAATTCATGAACTTAATACTTATCGATAACACCGAATCTCTGTCCAAGCGCGCTAACTTGTCTCAACCGTTTCATGTCCAGTACCGCCAATGACGTCACAACAACGCGCAGCGTAAAGGCTTGATTATGCTTCCGCGTAGTGATAACGCAACGGCAACGCAACGGCCACGCAGTTGCTTGGAGACCGTGATGGTTCTGCGTTGGGTTTACGTGTCGAAATGCAATTCAATGCCACACCGGGAAAGGGCGCTATGTTTTTTGTAAAGACTGACCGACCGACCGAGACTCTTGACGTATATCATCGTAAGCTTCGTTATAGCGTATTTGTTTACTTTCCGGCTTTAAACGTCCACAATTTTTCAGAACTTGGTGTTTTATTTCTTTGTGCAAAAGCGAGAAGGTGCAAACAATAAAACGAGGTGCAAACAATAAAAGTAGCCTTTTAAAAGTTTAAATGGCGGTGTTTATGAGTGGAAACCGGATAGCGGTCTCCAGCGGATGTAGTTAGCGGACCAATCACAGCCGATGCCGCTGCGTTGGTGTTGCGTTGCTGTTGCGTCGCCTCGACGCGCGTCGAGGATTTTTGGGAGGCACACGTCAGGCCCTTGCGTTGACGTAAGGGGGGTCCGCAAGGACGCAAGGGGTCCGCAAGCCCCCTTGCGTTGTGTCGACGCGGAAGCATAATCCAGCCTTAAGTAGCCGCAGCGTTTGTTGTTAGCATACACGTCGGCGAACAAACGTATGTGAAAATGAAAAAAGACAACTTCTGAAGTCCACCATACCTTTAGCTTCCGAAGCCCTGAGGACAGGTCACACTCACTGCCGGGGGCTGTCGTTGCTACACACCGCACCCGCCGCGGGGGGCGCTAGTTCACCGGGTCAAACGTTAGCGTGTAGCTTAGCTATTAGCTAAAGTGTCCGAGATACGAAGACATGCTGCACAACAGTTAACTAAACACGTTAATGAACCGGCTAATGTCGATAAAGCGGCAGCTTCATATACTGTTACTGTTGCTGGTTTACAGTTGTAGGTTGAGCTGACCCAAAGGGGCCAAACGGGCAACAACTTCCGGCGTTCCGGTTTCCGCTACCTTGTGACGTCAGCACGACGAGCTCAAGATTTGTGGGAAATGAAGTTTTTTTTAAGATATCACTTTAAAGAAGGCTTATATCATGGGCGTCGCCACCAGATTAATATTTAGGCTATCATGAGTGAATACCACTATGTGATATACACTGTGCAAAGCTTGTTTTGATTCTGTAGTCAGTTGTATAACTTCTATTACAAAGGCATTATAAAAATGTCAGTATAACAATGAAAGGGCTATTTAATTCTCATTTTCATTTCTAGGAACAAGAGACATTAGATACGGAAGAGACATCTTCTAAAAACAATGCACCAGAATGTGCCCCCGGCAGTGAGTGTGACCTGTCCTCAGGGCACCAGAATGTGCATTGTTTTTACAGCCTGAACAGCCTGAACAGAACCCCCCAGATATCAAATGATGCTGACGCCCCTGGGTTAGGGTTAGGGTTACTTCCTTTTTTTATTTTGGCTGTATCTCTGGAACAGTAAGAGGTAGAGACACGGGCTAAAGGCTGGTGTGTTCAGAATGGGTCTGATTGAGTCAGACGCCACCCACCCCTAGTCTCTATGACTCTCCGCTCCCGAGATATAAGCAGAAATGTAGTTAGGGTTACTTTTTTTATTTTGCCTATATACCCACGGCCACCTCCATATATATTAAAACTGCAAATCTACATCAAAGAGGAAGAAAATCTGTTATGCATGTTTGCTAAAGAGCTTGGAGTCGCGGCGCCTTTCCTCCAGTAGAAGCATCTCACGGCTATGAGAACAGTTATTAGTCCGCCCACACACACACACACACACACACACACACACACACACACAAACATAAACACACATCAAAGTAATTTTATGTGATAAAGAATTTATCTTTGCTTATAAGCTTGAAAAGACCAAAAACCTAAACACAACATTCTTTCTCATTCTAGTAAGTCCTCAACACATTTACAAATCCATCCCATCAACGGCAACATAATGTACAAGAAAATCACGACAGAAAGTCGATAAAAGCATAAATATAACTTCAAGAAGCAATATATGACAAGGAGTTTGGATGTAGCCTATATATTTCATTTGATTTCCCTTCGGTGCATTGGCACATCCCAGAGAAATGAGCGTGACACACTTGATAGCCTCTTGGAATCCTGTTCCTGCCGCAGAAATAATAGAACATTACCTCCGAGAATCCTTTGGGTAATCGTCTGTTCGTTGGTGTGACGACGATCCTCTCAGAACATTTCTCTCTCTCCAAAAGAGTCGGTTCAGTGTAATTAAACACTATTCTCAATAATATGCTTGCTCACCAGTGTGTCATTTCAAATAATTTCTTCAAGCACAAATAATTGCATTCAATCCATTCATTGTCCCGTGAGAGAAGGCTGTGTTTATGAAAGATTTTTTTCTAGAACAGAAAATTATTTTCTTCTCAACAAATAGTATGAAATTTCTTTTTTAGTCACTAACGTCGCTCATCTCTAAAATGGTCCACCTAGGGCTGAATCCACCTACAGTGGTAAAAGATGAATTATAGGAGGTGAAGCAAATGAATAATTGATCTACAGCTGGGGCCAGAACTTCCTTTTCCTATGAATAAGGCAAATCGCAACTGACCATGCACCCAAAGGAGTCCTGTGAGCCCTGTATATAAAAGGAAAGGAGAAAATCGAACACAGTTCAATGATTTATTGAAAAAGTTACAAAAGCTTATGGGCGTGGACAGCAAGTTGGGATATAATGAGGAGCTGCACAACAACTTTGGAGAGTTCAAATCATATCTGGAAGTGGGGGAAGAGGGGGGCAACGTTGCCTGGGGACCAGACCAACCTGCAAGCTTGTGTTATATTTGCTCTGGCAAAATAATTTGAGTTTGTGATTTGATCTGGAATCGTCAGGCTCGGATCTGGGGCCCAGCAGCTCCATGCCGCCCGACGGCCACCGGGAGTTTATTAAACACACTTCAGTGATCGACCAGGTGCAGAGGTGAGAGAGTCAGCACAGCTGAACATGCTAACCCTGACTAGCATGTGATGGTGACATGCTTGTTGAATTACAGCTAAAAAATTTTATTGAATTACGTATTACTCCTTTAATTGAATTATCTGCGTTTGAAGTTAACTCTTAATTAAACCGATTGATTGTGTTTTAAGTAACTTAAAAAAGTTTGTTTTAAGTCCATTTTGCTTCATCTCATTTCAGATATTCTCTGTTTTTTTGGGGGGGTTTTTTGCTGCCTGTGTGGAAACAAAAATCAAAACTCATTAGTTGTACTTTTTTGTTATTCAGCACTGTTCTTTGGCTTTGGGTATTGACTCTGTCGTGATAATCAAATCGGTGTAGCTCGGGGTGTTTTTGTTGGTTCATTAAAAAGGAAAATGTTAATTGAGCAAAAGATCCACAACCGAATGCAGATAAAAGAATCTGTCTACCTATCTGATTTAAAAGTCCGCTGGTCACAGTTTGGGTAAGAAGATCGGAGCGTTCAGGGCTGCAGCAGCTCTATGAGTTTGACTGGTTGGCTGAATGTGACATCCTAATGAATCCAATTACACAGAGAGAGAAGCGGAGGCTAATAGCTTCTCCGGGGTCAGGGGGTTGACATAAAACCGAAACAAAATGAGTTAATGTAACTATAGAAATAAAAAATATAAACACCCATCCAGTTTGAGGCTAGAGATTAGGTCCAAGATAAGAGGTCTGCTGCCCTCTGTTGGCTACATGTATATCACAAACTGTCCTCCACAATGAGCTCGCACAACTTTGTGGATTTTTAAAGAGCTCTTTGTTTCTGGGCAAAGACGTAGGAGCAAATCACTATTAATGTGTTGTATTAATGGTGTTTTTTTTCCTCCATAATGCCTCGATTGTCTGTAATGTCTCTGGCGTGACAGCGAGAAGACTTTTTGGCGTCCGGAGTGAACTTTGAAGATGCTCCGGGCAGTGAAGGAGGAACGTGGGTTGGCATTTAACACATGCATTCACATTTATTCATTGACGTATTTAATGCATTTCTATATTTTTATCTTTGCTGGGGGGGCAAGTGGGTCCTGAGCCATTTGTGAACTATACACCCACGGGTGTGAATGGGTGCTGGATGAGTCGTTGACCCGCCTGCCACCATGTGAGTCGATGAGCTTTTGCCTCAGGGTGTTGAGTTCAGAGACACCAATATGGATTTGTTTTCCTCTCTTTCTGGGTTGTGTCTCTTTGTTCAACCTTTAATAGCTTCTTGGACTTGTGGGTATATTTTGGACCCGATGCTGAAGGGTCCTGATGACCCCTAACTTGTGTTCCAGTGGGTGAGTAAAAAAAAAAGCCGGTATTGATCAGTGTGTGGGTTTCCTGTACATTTCGATGTTGAAGATTCTGTCTATTTCCCTCTGACATCCTCCTGGGTGAACTCGATGTTTCGTCCACCGCATTGATGAGCGCTTTGACCTCCCGTGTTTAGATTTCGTCCACGTATCTGATCCGGTTGCTGGGAGCAGTTCCATTGAAGGAGATCTTGATCTTGACCTCTTCTGCCGGTAGAAACCTTCATGAAAAGTGGTTGTCACACACATGTGGCAGTGAGGTCGGTCCAAGGCCAAGGTGCTGTAATCCTGCTTCCGAGGTGGGAACACGTGAGAATACTCTGCAGACAGGGTTCAGACCTGAGAAGTTCCAAAGTGACCATTAGTGGGCGTCACTCCCTCAGTTTAGTTATGTCTGCTCCCTGCAGCATTACAAACGTCCCTCAGTCCAAGCCAACAATGAGTGCCCTCCTCCCGAGTGAACCTGCTATATTCATATCATATAACGGCTGTAGTGTTGAAAGTGGAAATATAATGCTAATAATTTGAAAGTGTCACCCTACAATTAGCCAGGACTCACAGAATGTAATGTTCAAAGATGAATCCAGGCTGAACCTCATCAGAATCAGAATCAGAAAAGAGGTTATTGCCAAGAACGTTTTCACATACAAGGAAATTGCCTTCCGTCAAGAACATAAAATGAAACATTTCTATAAAAGGAAAAATACATTATATACACTAGAGGTGCAACGATTCATTCGATTAATCGATGAATGGATTGTCAGTCCTATAGATTCTACTAAATCGATCTGCTACAATAAATAAATAGAATGAATAGTTTTGGCTTCACCAATAATCGATATAAATGCATTTAATCGGATGAATCGTGATTCTTACTTATGATTAATGTTTTAATACGTTTAAGACACTCTCTCCCCTGCCAGCATGTAGTCTACTGAAAATGTTCAAAATAACCGAGCATATTTTAATTACATTTTTGTATTCAGCATAAAATATTATGCAGGTTTACTTTTTTATAGAATAAATATGTTATTTTTTCACCTTTCATAAGAATACAGATAGTCTCACTCGTATTATTGCATGTTTATTTCATGGATATAGAATTTTGGTTACAAGTTACAGAATCGAATCGAATCGTTACCAAAAAAAAAAATCGTCCTTGAATCGAATCGCCAACTACTGTATCGTTAATCGAATCGCTGTGAAGCCAAAGATTCACACCCCTAATATATACGCATATGCAGCTCATGTCTCCTTTATTTATTTATTTTTAAACACAAATACCCATTCATCCTGAGAAAAGAGCAAGCACTGAAAAGACAATAAAACAACACCTCTCTAACACAATGAGTGTGAAAGTGTGAGCCAGGTGGTTACGTTAAGCGATTCTTTTTCTGTTTTTCTGTCAATTTTATGATTTTCCCAGATTTTCCCAGGAACAAATAGAAACAATTTTGTACAACACTCAGGGCTCCTCTAAGCATGTGACCATTTTAACATCAATGTGTGGCACATATATATTCACATTCATGCTCTGAAATGCAATCACCCAAAATATACTTGCATTTTTTTTTCTATGTGTCTATGTGTTCTTGAGCAACAAAACCCACAGAGAACTCAGACATCCATCAGAACATCCATCATTTCGAAAAGTGAAAACCCAGATTTGTATTTCCAGATTCATGTAGTGTAACTAGTTCCCCCTCAGGAAATGGCAGGGTTAGAAATGATGCATGACCTCTAGTTGATTTATTAAGTTGCATTGGAGTTGACCCTGCATTGCTGCAAACAAACCCTGGATTGTTGATGTAACTCTCTTGCACTGATCTAAAAGAAGTGAGTCCATAATGCATCACTGCTACCTCACAGTTAGATCCTGTTGTTGCATTCTTATCATGGATAAGTGGTGAAAATCACTGGTTAATAATCAAAATAAAACTGCTTTGGACCAAGATCAGATGTGTGACCTTGGGGCCGAGAGGAAGCAGGCCCAGCCTCAGGACCTGGGACGCCAGTCTGTCGCAGGGCGCCAGTCATCGCAGGGCGCCAGTCAACACTAAATCATAAAATTTATGAAATTGAAGACGGAAATCCTGAACTGGACCCTACTTGGCCGACTCCAACAGCTCCTCTCCTTTAAAATACTACATGCAAGTGTTACTTTGAAGAACATGAGTTGATATCTATCTTACATTGTCATGTGTTGTGTCTTCATTCAAGAAAACCCACCTTGGTGACCTTGGTAAGGAGCTCAGGATGTGCTCCGAAAAAGTCTACTGAACTTTGACGAATACGACGAAGATGCACCAGCATGTAAAAGGACTTAATTTTCCAAGTTTCTGCCGTACAAAAACACTTTTGTTGTCATGCAGACCTCTGGAAAAATTGGCATTCAAGGCAATACCAGCATGGTAAAGTGACATCATCAAATCACAGAACAAAATAAAGACCAAAACATTTTAAATCTACCACATATTATTGAGCTGTGCACAAACTGACCTGTCATACTGCACACAGGACAACCTTATCAGTCTTGTTATTTTTAGTATGACTATTACATCAGCGGATAACAACTTCAATATTGTGTGGTTATTGTTTGGAACAAAGACAAACAATTGCTCATACATAAATAAAGAGCAGGGCCTGGAACATATTTAATTAGAAAAGCAGACGCCGGACAACAATGCTGCCACCTGTTTCCAAGATGTTCTCGGGCCAAGTGAGACAAGGGTCATCAGGAGAAAATACCATTCAGTCAATGAACATGATGCTATAAATAACTAAGAATTCACCCAAATAGTAACCGACTCTCAGTACACAAGTGTGACACTTCAATACAGATCATTTCTAATAATTTCCCTCCTTTTATTTAAAAACAAGTGAATCTCCATAGAGCGTCATGGTGTCAGTATCGACCCCGTTAAACATCGCCTCCTGTGTTTGTTTCAGGGGTGCGGCCGTCCCCTCCAATGTTTCCTCTCTATATCGTCAGGCTGAGTGCTAAAACATTGGGAAGTGAGATAAACATACAAGTCGGGCCAAGGACATGATACATCCTGTACAGACCATCAGTGGTCTCAAAGTTGAACCGGGGTGTCGCGGAGCACAGAAACCCCCAAATATCCATTTTTAACTTTTTATGTGTTTTTTGAGACGTAGATTTTCACCCTGATGTCATTTCGCCCTGTGATCCTTCATTCACTTGGGATTACTTTGTCCCAAAAATAAATGCTGCTATTCACTTTGTGACGCTGGCGTCGTTATATATCAATCTGCTTGTCATATTCTTGGACCGTGCGTTGGAAATTACTCTCAGGCTGTTCGTGTAACGAAGATAAACAGTCCTTGTATGAACTCTGAGAGGTCGCCGATTATCGACCCCCCCACCTTTCTAACAGGAATCCTTCACATTTCACATCTTCCTTGGGAAATGTGCTTCCCCGCACTGTTGCGTGCTGCTTTTCTTCTTTTTTTTTTCACTGTTGTGGATTTTTCCCTGGAAAAGGGAGGGAAACCGCCCGCTGCCGTTTTGAAGGTCCATAGAGGCTGATTTAAAGATGTTTTGACTTTCACGCTGCAGATTTTTTCTCACAGTCCAAACACAAGAAGAAGTGCTTGTGATAATGTGTGAGAGGCTGTAAATCCCCACGTGCAACAGTGAGGAATGTTAGAAGGCGTCAGAACTAAAAATGCAGCCACAAGCAGCGATCCCAGGATTAGACTGTGATGAATCTAGACCTTTAACCTCTAATAATAATGCATCAGTCAATGCAACGGCCAATGAGGGTTAAAGTTAAAATGAGAGAGAATCGGACGCATGCAACTCACAGCTGAGCGTACACTGGGCACATCTTATCTGCATACAGGGGTGTTGTAACAGCAGCTTATGTTAGAGACATGTTGTTCCTAAATCCTCCCCCATGAGGAAATGATTCCTGCCTCCGCAGTGGCTCCCAGATCCTCGACTGTCCTGTGGGCTTAAATTAACAGGTTCAGCCCCTGCGAGAACCGAGCCAAACGTCTGTGTTTGTACATGACTCAACCTGAAGAGCAATAAGCCATCACATCATCAGAGAGCATTAAAACAAACAACCCAAAAAACATATGTGCTCAAAATGACGTGTTTTTTTTTGTTTTGCAATAATCAGATGGATTTTTCTGATAATTCATAGTTTCGAGGTTGAGTCCTGCAGCTCTCATGCGGCGGCGCTCTCTTCGGTCGATTGATGACCACGACTTTGTTTTTCCAAGCATGTTAACAACAGATCACTCATTCATCTCTCATGGTTATTATGGCGAGTATTATCGTCTTGTGTGTTTCGTGTGAATGTCCGTGTGAGAGAGATTTGATTTTTACAACCTCGGGCCAACATTTTTTTTCCAGACTGCTGTTACCTCGCATTATCTCCCCTTTGGATTAAAAAAAAAAACGTCAAAAATAATGACAGCAATGCCGACTAATATTTTCAAAGTAAAAAAGTTGCATGCATTTTTATGAAGTTAGAAAACATATTCTGCATTTTACAACATCAGCGGACACAACAGCAACAATGCCTATACATCTTAGCAGCAACAAGCCCTGATTCTCACTTTCCTGCCGAACACATGCAATCACCGCAACCATCCGTCCGGTCAGGTGACCCGGGAAGGAACAGGTTATCAGGAGCATATACTTCAGTGCCCTCGACCATAAATTGTTAAGATAATCTCTCAGCCAGTGTGAAGTGTACAGTCAGCAGCATGAACGCCGTCCGTTGAGGCACTAAAACATTTGTCAGTTAACAGTTAATTTAGTGGTGCCTTCCAGTCAAAGGTCTTTTATTGCTGAATAATAACAAACATAACCCCCCCCCCCCCCTCATTTCCACATGCTGCAGCACAAACATATGGCAAGCGGATGACACACTATGCTGATTCAGTGGGAGTAATCTTTTGCAGACTGTTTGGCTTGCTCTCTTTTAACCCCTGAGATGTAGCGTTGCATTTCATTTTCACACATTCTGTTTGATCTTATTGGGATGTGCATCATAAAAAAGTCTATGAAAAAAAGCATTCCTTTGTATCATATAAAAGTCAAAGTTCATGATTATATTTTAAGGGTATAAATCAGACACCTTAAATCAAATAAAGTGGTTTGAATAGATCATGTACAATGTCTTCAGACTGCAAAATGGATCACCGCTGTCTTTGTTATCTCAAACAATGGAAATTCATAGGGGCAACATCCTTTTAAAATGGAGTGCACTACTGATTACATTTTCCTGTTATGTTTCACAAGAACATGAAGAACGTTTAGACGGCTGTTTCTAGGACTGCCGGACCGTAGCCTATACAATGCAAACGGCGGGGGACAGGCGTGAGACAATGGATATAGCGCTTACGGCCTATTTATAAAAAGGTAGGACAGCAGATGAAAAGGCCTCGTGGTCGTGTCCCTCAGTGGGGTTGTCCTTTCAAGTTACAGTATATTTGTCTGTGTTTGAATTTCCAGCTGCATTATTTGCATCCTTACATCTAACACACGGGGGGAAGGAGTAATAATAATAATAATAATAATGCTCATTTACAAAGGAATGTGACCTTCAAGGCTGCATAAAGTGAGAGAGTAAACACTTCAAGGTGCCCTCAGTTGCTCTTTTCAATGGTCAGTGGTAAAAAAACATAAAAAATAAACAATTATTGACAAGATGTGTGTTTTACTTTATGAAACATAAACATACACTTAATGCCAAGAAAGGCCATAACGTTTTGTTCCTGTGTGATCATCACCAATGATGCCTACCAGAATAGAATCTTGATATTAATGGGCGATAGTAAAGAAAACATTTTAATATGACCGCTGTAATCATTCCGAATCATTCAACTCCTCTAAGCTAAGGTTCACTCTTGCTGCTCTCGCGGCGCCATTTTCATCCAAAAATCTCCCCAACAGATACACTGGGGAGCACAGAGGAGCGATTAGCAGAAATTTCACTAGGGACTTGATAGAGAACAAAATAGAGCTAAAAAAAAGAGTGAATATTGGGCTTACATCCATCAGGGGGTCAACATAACTAAATTAATGTTTCTCAGTTAGTAAACAGCAACAGTTTGCAAACAAGGATATCATATCAACTTAAAAAGAGACATTTTATTGCAGGTTTAAGGGGAACTTAATGTAAAGATAAAATGTAAAAAATGTATGTAATGTAAAAAAAAAAGAAGACCCGAGGGAGATATTAACCCCCGCTTCTTTTGTTGGAAGCCCAAGGACAAACCGGAGAACTCTTCAGTTCACAGACATAGTATTTATTCAGTTCACAGGGGAAGTATGGGCTCAGAATGAATGAGCTCCCACAGAATCTCAGTCAGAGCACGATGTACGGGTACTGGTCACATTTTACCTTCTTGGGCAGAGGTTGGACACGCAATCGAGTCTCACTGGTCAGTTATCTCTGATGTGAAAATACAGAAATGTAATAAAAAACATGTATGGGTGTCCTTCAACCGCGTATCTATTCTAGAAGACCTAACTGACCAATCAAAGAGGGCCTTGAAGATTTAACGGGTTCCTGCTTATCAGGTTTCAGAAAATTAAACCAAAATGAAACCACTATATATATATATATATATATATATATATATATATATATATATATATAAACAGTACACTGTAAAAAATCCCAAATTGACTCAACTTAAAATAATTTGTAACCTCGCTGCCTTAAAAATTTTGATTAAGGCTGACAAATTATTTAAGGTTATTTCAACTCACAACTAAATTTCTCCAACTTAAACCACCAAGTTCACATGACCTTTTGCTTTGTTCTGGGAACTTTCTTTTTTTAGTCAAATGACAAAAATGTTTTTGTTGCATCAACAACAGAACTCAAGTAATCCCTACTCACTTTGATTAAGGCAAAAAAATTATTTAAGGTAATTTCAATACACAACTACATTGAAATTACCTTAAATAATGTGTTAGCCTTAATCAAAATGTTAAGGCAGCGAGGTTACAAATTATTTTAAGTTGAGTCAACTTATTTTATTTTTTTACAACATGCATCATAAAGGTTTACTCTTAACTGCAGTGGTTGGGATTCAAATCAGACACAAAGCCTGTGGAGAAAATGCCATTTTATTAACTATTTTGTTTGAAAACAATCGGCTACCAAATGGAACATTAGATTAAAGTCACACTAATTAATTTCTGAAACTTAAATTCAGAAAACATTCATTTTAACCATCATGTTTAAAACATTTCAAACACTTTAAAACATCTTTTTAAATCATTAACATTTCTGTAGAAATGAGAAAAACATTGAAAGACTGTGTGTGTTTCTTATTTGTCAGTGTGTGTTGTGGGGATATTTGTGTACAGTTGTGTGTGTGTGTGTGTGTGTGTGTGTGTGCACGTGCGGAGTATGCTGGAGTTACAGGCACACACGCATAACTCCATAACACAAAGCTACACAAAAGCTTTGTATGAAACTGAACAAATAACGTGTTTGTTCCTATGTGTAAACAGGACACATGAATGTTCACATTCATTGTAATTCCTTGCAAATGGACCGGAAACAGGTATGGCTTAACTAATGCAGGAATAGAAATAACATGGTGGCTACTTTGTTGTGAGCATTACACAAAAGCTTTGTATGAAACTGAACAAATAACGTGTTTGTTCCTATATGTAAACAGGACACTTAAAACAGTTCCCAAATGTGAATTCCTTGCAAATATACCAGAAACGGGTATGTATTAACTAGTGCTATAGTAACAATGACATGGCGGCTGCTTTGTTGTGAAGAACATCTCTACACTCTGCACTGAAGCAATTTGTTGCACCGTCCATGAACCCGAGCAGAACAGGTGCTGCTCCCAATGTCCATGATCACCTTCTGAATGACCTCAAAGGTGTACTTCAGTCCCTTAGGATAATCGATGTTCAGGCAGTAAAGTAGTCCAATCAGCACCGCAAAGCCGTTTGGTACATCTCGCAACTCACGCAAAACAATGCGCTCCTCTAGGAATACTGCAACATCCACGATGTCCTTTGATTGGGCTGTCATCTCCGCATTTTGGTCGGTGGTGATCAGTAGGCCAACATCCACTCCTTTTATCACTGCCAGTGCCTCCACAGAGTCAGTGGCCTGAAGTATAGTAGAACACAGTGTTATACCCCTAGCATTCAAAGGGATTGTGTATAGTATAGTTCTGCAAAGTTCCCTCCCTCCGAATGTGTTTTGCTGTGGTCCATTTCTCTGACATTTGGGTCAGGGTAAGGATAGCCCACAACCAATAAACAAAACGCAGCCAGAGGGAGGGAACTACAGTTCTACACATTCTAGTGGGGCCTTAGTGATAACTGAAATTCATTCTTTTTTCATGAATTACACTTTCTTTTTAAGGTAACTATAATTATACTATATATTCTAACATCAAGTATATCACACATTAATTCATCATCATTAATTCTGGGTGAGTTTCAAACACACCTTGGAGAACTTGATCAAGTTCGAGGGATCCTCTTTCAAGAAAAATGGTAGTCCAAGAATTGCTGCAGATCTCTTGTTCTGGTTGGAGTTCTGCAACACCATCAAAAAAGGCATTTTGGCTTTAGGGCCATAGAAATAAAAATGTATACCAAAACACAAATGAGACCACATTGAGTTTACGCTTGTCGTATGAAATGTGCTTTATCAATAAATTGGACTTTGACTTCACTTACTTAAATGGACTCAAGCAGACTGCAGGAAAGTCTTGTGAGGACAGTGACAGGATGCTCAAACTCAACACCAATCTGTGGGGACTGGACACAACAAAACAACCAATCAGAAGTGATTATACTAATCTTTAAGTGTGCATGGCTCTGAAAACTTGCATTGCTCACAATGCAGTCGATAAGTCACAACGCTACTTCCATGAGCCACAGCATCTTGAGGTTGACTGTTTAATACTTAAGTAAATGATTCTTGAGAGCTACTTGTGTCTGGAAAGAGCAAACACAGTCACTGTAGATGCAAGGCAAGGGACAAGACCTGCTATAATGTCCGTTTTTCAACTTGTAGGGCCCTAGTTTCGTAGGGTGGCAGAGCCGGCGTAATGCAAGTTTCGACCCGCGCAGCCTTGCGCACGGTCAGTTTGGCAGTTTGGTGGATCGCCTGCGCCAAGATGGGTGTGGCGGCGCAGCAGGGGGAGGCGTCACAGATTCAGCTTGGGGTAGCGGAAGTTTCGTGGCAAAAAGCCTCGCCGAGACTGCGCTGAAAGCTCGCCAGCTCCAACCTGGTCTACTCTGGTCAACGTTACCCCGAGCCATAGCCTGTCTAATATATCTCTATTCAACGTTCTCTGAACGAGCTAAACTGGGGTAAGCTATTAAATATGCCATTTGAGTTAGCTAGCATAGCTTAAGACAGAGGAAAGACGGCCCCCCCTCTTAAAAGTTTAGTCAAACATTTGAAAACTTATATGGTAAAAAAAAATAAAATCATGAACTCACCTTCGACACTAACTTAAGTCCTCAGTCCCACCGGTTCAATTTCCAATGAAGTAAAATTCCCTGCTTTGGTCCAGCATGAGGCGAGGAAAATTAACAATGGCTGACTCGGGCAGTGGATGCATGCGATCATGCATGCACAGGTTGACATAGGGGACTGTGCAGGGGCAGTGTTCTGAGCATGTGCGAAACCAGTCAACTTATTGGACAAGTTGGCCAAGCCCATATTTCTGAGGTGACTGTACATTTCACACATTTAACATAAGTTGAGTGGATCAAAACCTAACATTTCTAGTTGTCTCAACTTTATGACAAAATTTAGTTGACCTGACTCCTAAAAAAAAGTTGAAGGAACTAAAAGCCAAAATCTTTTTTTACAGTCCCTATAGGGACTTGAAAGAGAACAAAATAGAGCTAAAAGAAGAGTGAATATTGGGCTTACATCCATCAGGGGGTCAACATAACTAAATTAATGTTTCTCAGTTAGTAAACAGCAACTGTTTGCAAACAAGGATATCATATCAACTTAAAAAGAGACATTTTATTGCAGGTTTAAGGGGAACTTAATGTAAAATAAAATGTAAAAAATGTATGTAATGTAAAAGAAAAAGAAGACCCGAGGGAGATATTAACCCCCGCTTCTTTTGTTGGAAGCCCAAGGACAAACCGGAGAACTCTTCAGTTCACAGACATAGTATTTATTCAGTTCACAGGTGAAGTATGGGCTCAGAATGATTTTTTTTATATATATATATATTTTTTTTTATATAAATATATATATTTATATATATATATATATATATATATATATATATATATATATATATATATATATATATATATATATATATATATATATTTTTGTTCTTAGAGCAGTGTGACAGTTAACCTGATAAGCAGGAACCCGTTGAATCTTCAAGGCCCTCTTTGATATATATATATATATATATATATATATATATATATATATATATATATATATATATACTGTATATACATAAGACGAGTTCAGTGAAACAGTACAAATCTAAAATGAACAAAGTAAACGCCAATTCTAACAGAGATGTCAGGAAAGGTTTCATTTCTTGTAGGATAAAACTATAAAAGAGGACAGTGGCTTTGAAAAAAAGTTTAACATCTCCAATTAATATCACATTTGGAAATGTTTAAAGGGAGAGAGCTCTCTTCAGTTTTATATAGACGGGAAAAGTGAACCTGCCCTTTAATGGATGTTGACTGTGGACATATGCCAGTGGGACAGGGTCGAGGTCAGCATGTCATGTGTCGTGAGCTTTCTGCATTCTGTACACGAACAAATGCAGAAGTTCAAGAGTCTCCAGATGAGTCAGTTATATTGTGATTGTGTAAAATAATAAACTAAGAGCTGCGTTTGTATTGCATTCACTGGTATATGTGTGATTAGGCTACTTAATGCCAAAAGTATATAGTTAAAAATAAAAAATGTGGTCATACAAATAATAATGATCCAATACTTTAATAGTGTAACACTCTACTGCCTAATGGGTACTTTAATAAAGTGAAATTTTGAATTTTTATCATTATTTTAATAGTGTGATAATTTAACTTAAGCAAATGATCAGAATAACTTCTTCCTCGTGCGTCACCTCGCGTGACCCTTCGACCGTAATGGTTCGATGGTGGAAAGCTTTTAATGTGAAGCAGAAACCGGAAGTGGTGGGTTTGTGTCGAGGAGGGAGGGGGCTTTGCTGTAGCTCCCAACGATGCATGTGTTTATAACATGGCTTATAAGGGGGTGAAGAACACCTGTTATTACTATACCTGCTGGGTAAATTATTAATAGGTAAGGTGACGATAGTAAAACAACAGGCACGTGCTGTTGTCTACTTTATAGCCTGGTTTACTTCTACTTTAGCCTATAGAGCTCAACTCTCCGTGGCATTACCGTAATACACTCTCACTTACCGTAATACCGTGGGACGTGAAAGTGTTTTAAAATCCACGTCCTTGTGAGCGACACAAACTGCTGCCAGAGTTTTACGGCGCATACGCTCACGCGCACATTCACATCTCCCCGAAGCGGGAGGCACAAACCTCCGCGACCAATCAGCGTTGTCCTCGCGCGGAGGGGAGTGAGAGACTTCAGACAGCCGGCTACAAATACTCCGTGGCACCTTTTTTTTTTTTTAAATCGTTGAACGCGCCGTTAAGTCTCCACTCCGCGAGTCGGGAGTACCTCGAGGTTGTTCGTTATTAACCGCGAGTAAACCGACTTCTTCTTTTTTTTGTAACTCGAGAAGTCGCGAGGACGAATAAGAATCTTCGACCGTTACTCAGTCGCTCGTGGGCTGGAGGATAGCAGACACCGTTCCTTCACAATAAAGGGGGGGGGGGAGCGATTTTGACCACTCTCAGCAAGTGCAGCCGGGTTTAAAAAAAAGTTTCTGCGAGCTGTGAAGCAGCAGTCTCCATCCAGCCATCCTCGGAAGAGTATCGCACGTGTTTTCCCCCTCTTGCTACCCAGCCACCTGCCGCAACATGACGCGAAGGTCCTGTGCGGTGTACGCGACCGGGGTCATCTGCGCGTGCCTGCTGGTCGCCGGGATTGGTTTATTCGTCAGTCAAGTTTTCAGCAAGTTCATGCAGAACCGTCTCAAAAAGGTAAAAAAACATGCATTGAAAGTTGCTGTGAAAAATAATACATCTGATGAAAATGATAGAAACCTCTGTGTGACATAATGTCCACTAACCTTCTTCTGTTTGCACACTCTGGATAGATTAAAGGTCATTTCTTTGCAGACTTTTAAATCATCTTTTTGTGAACATTTTCATCTATTTCATCAAAGAGTGAGTTAAAACAATAGTGGGCTCGCCATAGACATTGGACACTGTTGGGTGAGGGAGATGAGATCCCGAGCTCGCCTGCAGTTCCATCTACTGCCAGAGAGGCCGCTAGAAGCAACTCAAATCTTACGGAATACAACTTTAAAATATGCAAACACTGAATGCAATCTAGCAGAAACGAGACCCAAACACTTTGGTGTGTAATCTGCTGCCGATCATATATCTTATTTTGGTGAAAGTTCTGTCCATCTCCAACAGGAGTGTCTCTAATGAGCAGCTCAAACTCCCTGAGGTGGAGCAGGGTGGGTTCTTGTGGGTCCAGCAGCACTTTCTCTTCCCCACAGTTAGACAAGTCAAAAGTTCTTCTTGCATTAAAAAAAAAAAGACCCGCTTTTACCAGAAAGACTCGTCACGGTGACAAGGAGATGTTCAGAAGCGAATTCCACGGCTAAGAATAAGTAGCGCGGAGGGCTGGGTCTGCGTTGCTTGTTGTCGGTATTGGTTGGTATTTTAATCGCGTGTGAAAAAGCTGAGGCATGCTGGTCACCCCGTTGCACCCTGGGGTGGCTCGAAGCCCCTGAGAGATTCCTTGGAGATGAACTCCTGAAGGACATCCCTGCAAAATGCATGTGCGACTTGTTGCTGCACTAACAACTCTAAAGTTGGCGGGAGTAAGAAATGCATATTGGAAACAGAGCTCCAACTCAGATTAGTAGTTGTTGAAACAGTTGAATGTAAGTTAAATGCACGTGAAAGACAAGAGGATCCTTTTGGGGTTGTCTGACGAAGTACAAATACTTGTGATTTTCAACTTTTTGTGGCAAACTCATCCGTTAATACAAGTGATTTTGGGAAGGTGGACCCTTGTAATATTTTCCAACATTATTGTTATCTGGACAGGCCAGTTATCTGACTCATTCAAAGAACTATAGGAAGTTCCATCCATCCATCCATTGTCTACCATCCTGTATTCAGGGTCGCGGGGGGGCTGGAGCCGATCCCAGCTGTCATTGGGCGAAGGCAGGGTTCACCCTGGACAGGTCACTATAGGAAGTTTGTCGACTCAAAACATTTCAGGATACATTCTAATTCACTCATTCGCCGAGTACAACAAGACTTATGAGTCTGCAGCGATCCGAGGTGGGAAGTAACCAAGTATACAGTCCTCCTCCTCTCCTGTGAGCGCCTCCCTGCTTGTCCTCAGGAGTCTCGGTCTCAAACACAGGGATTAGAAACGATATAGATCTCAGCTCGTCTTCTGGGTATGCTTATGCAACACTGTCCAGTTGTTTGATTGTTACTTGCGTTTTTTGAATTTTTTTGCTTCAGAAATGACTCAAAAGACGAATCCGGTATCAAACAGTTTACTTTCCTGTCAATCAGCTAGCATTGATTAATCGGTTAATCATCTCTGCTTTTTTATTCTATTATTTTTACTATCAAACGTTCTATAAATCTCAATGAATCATTTGATCCATAAAATGTCAGAAAAAAAGTCATAAATATCCATCACTGTTTCCCAAATTCAGTTTTGCTTTAAGTTTTACACGACCAACAGTCCATTTCCTAAATCTGCTATAAGTTTTTTGTCGATCAGGTTACCAATAAATTGACAATTCATCTCAGCTTTCATAAATTATGCTTAACTTTGATGACATGTGACGGGGGCTGTCCTTGACTTAAGAAATGACTTACTCAACTAATAACTACACTTTAGTTGACTACTCCATCAGTTGATTCAATTGACAGATATGTAAAACGGATTTTCTCCACAATCATCCAGAAGCACCACTTTGAAATCACGCTTTGATCTCGAGCACAAGTCCGAGGAGCAGCAGTGGCGATGAAAGGGGTTCGCTAACAGTGTGGGCCAGATTGTTTGCAAATACGGAGAATAATGAAGAGTGTGAAGTGAGAAATTAACACGCAAATCTACTATATTGTAATTTATTCCATTCCCATTCATTCTCCACTTTCTCCCCTGCACTTGAATGCAGGCGTGAGTTGCTATGGTTACGTGCACACACTCTTTCTCCGTTGCTCCGCAACTTTCTGTCAATAAACCTAAGGTGGCTGTTTCTTGACTTCATCCAAAAGTTTAGGGGGTTGTACAACTGCAGTTTTAAATACAACATTTTAAAGAAATAATCAGGCCACCAGGAGTGAACACCATAGATCTTTATTATCCTATGTTTTGAAGAAAAAAATAAGTATATCTGGAGTGTCAGAAATTGCACCATATTTGGCAATTAGCAAAAAAAAAGACAAAAATGGGTTAATTGATGAGGCCAGAAAAGGGTCAAATCAGGTTCAAATTGGACACGTATGCTTTGAATAAACAATAAAACAAAGAATGTTCAGCAGCAAGGGCGGGAATTTCAGACTTTGCAGGCTCGAGTCAGTCGTCTGCACTGTTTTTTATCTATTTATTTTTTACAGACTGAGACTCATTAACTGCAGTTCACTTTTGCTGCTGGATCCTGGATATAGCCCGCTGACCTAATGCCACATGGATGCTGGATGAACAGCCATACCACAGGCAGAGTGTCAGTCCCCGTTCCTAACAGGCATGTTCTGCATGGTGCGCTGCACTTTTACCATGAGTTACTTTAAGTTTAGCTTCAAAGATTTCCTGGGTTTCCTAACTGTTAGTGACGTTCAAAGCATTCCCAGAAGGTTCGCTTTACTTTGATAACAACGTGTACATGAAAGCACCGTTGGCCCTCATTCATTGTTATCATATGGCGCACCTTAATCCTTATTTTCATATCAAACCTGCTACTCCATAACAGGTATCAGATGCCTTATACCAGATAGACTTAGTATTGACTTTAGAGGCCATTGGCTGTGTTCACAAGGTATTTCCTAATGCTAAACATTGAAAGGAAATAAGACACATGCTGCAGGAAGTGGAGAAAAGATCCCAAATAAAAGGGGGAGTTAATCATCAACTATGGATAAGATTGTGCGGGGATGATTCACTTTATTTTGATCAAGAGTGTGTTTTACATTTTTAAGTCCATTGATGAATTAACGTCATCGCATCATTTCAACGCGATTACACGTCACAAAATTGAATTTCCTCCACATGTAGTAACATTACAGCTAAAAATAGATGCTCAATATTTACTGTCTGTTACTGATAGAATGTACTGTTTGCTCAAAGCCTTCAGCCTGGGGCAGTCTGGTGGGGCCCCACAAGTGTTTAGTGTAAGTTAATGGCTCCTTGTGTTGTGGGTTTATAAAGATACTTTTATTGAGCTGTCAGAAAAAGGCCTGCAATCTGCTGCAGCATTACCAACAACACTTTGGGTGGGGGGTGTAACCAGGTCACGTAATTAACGAGGTCAAGAGACTCAGCGGGTGGGAGATGTAGTGGCCGGGTTGGTGAGTTGTTGGTGGGGGGAAGTCAGCTTAATTACATTTTTAAAAATGCATTGCCGTTTGCAGTTTGAAAGACTAAAACAGATGTCATAGCTGCAGGAATTTTGCGATCAAGTTTTGAGTTTGTGTGTAAAGGTCTATTTACTAAGTAATGATCCATGCTGGCTTTAGGCCCAGGCTGTGGCCTTTTCGTTCACTTTTAAGGCATTTTGATTTCAAACTAGACAGTGTTGAACCGTTTAAGAAAAATTAGATTCATACATATTACCCAATAATATTTATTACACTGAACAGGCAGACGTATATGTATGTAAAAACAATCTCACTCAGTAAAATACATGTGTGGGAGTAACACATGTATTCACACGCAGACACAAATGGTTATCTAGCAACCTGGCGGTATGATTTATTACCTGATGTATCACCTTACCCCCCCTCACCCCAGTTGCACCAGTGTGAAGGATCCCGTTCCATGGATACCTTCCCAACAGTAGACTCTCTTTTGTGTACTAAGCCTCTTTCACACTACTAGGTTTACTGGGAAACCAGCTTGGTTGGCAGGCCCTCGGCTTCCATGTGAGCGGGGGGGGGGTCAGTATGCAGTGACCTGCTGATGAGGTGAAGGTGAAACATTACTTGTCCCTGAATAGGAATTCGGTCATTTATCTCAGACGAGACTAGATGTGGCCCCTTGCTGAAAGTCTGGCTGGAAGTGCAGATAACTTGAAAGTGCAGATGATGGTGCCAGATAAAAAGGGGATGGCATCACCCAAGTTATCCTCTGGGGGACCATGGATATCTGTGCCCGAAATTTCACAACAAGCCATCCAGTTGTTAAGCCATTCGATAAAGTCAAGAAGTGTTACCACGCTGGTGTTACGAGAGGTCAGACGATCACCTCTCTGAGTGTCGGTGCCAAATTTCACAAGATACAAATGACCAGAAACACATCTATAGATAATAACCTTAAAATGACTGCAATTTGTGCAGTAATCAAACCAGAGATCCTCCACCACAGCCTCTTGGTGTTCCCACTGGGAGCTCTGGTCAGAGTGTAAAACTGAAAAGGCCTCGCCATAGTTGTATCTAGCCGAACAGTCGTGTTGTTTTTTAAATGCAACTCCGTGTTTGACAAGCTTAAACATGGTCAATAAAACCATAGACAGTACTTTTGGTTGACTTTAAACTTAATATTTTAACAACAAAAATACAACAGACCCCCCCAACCGCGTCATGGTATGGTATGATCCACTTTCTCTCTCACCCACCTGCCCCGTTCACCCATGTTATACCTTATTATCTTTTAATTCGAATACAATTTCATTTCTAGTACTTTGTAAAACCAAGTGATGGTAAGATTTCCAGTCACAGTGATATCCCCTACCCCAAAAGTCGGATGTTCTTCTTCATTCACAAATGTGGGAATGATAGTCAGAAAATAACATTTAAATGTACAGTATTTTGTTTAAAAAGGGAACTTTCATTGGCTGCCCCTAAAACTCTGTTTCCTAGAAACACCCTTGGGCCTCGCTGTAATGCAACTTTGATGGTTTCAGCAGCAGCAGGGCTTCACTGCGTTTCAGTCGGTGGAGCTTTGGGACCTGTATCTGAGACGAACCCGTTTAAAGTATGCAAAACGTTTGCGCTGCGGCTGGAGGATTTTAATGAATAGATTCTTGTCATGCCCCAGTGTTATTAATACTATATATTTGCCTGTTTCTACATCAAAGCATGAGCAGTATGCGTATTTGTGTATTCACCTGCTATGTGTTTTCAAACAGGGAGTGGTGTATGAGTAGCGCTGGTAAGTACTGAGATAAGAGGGTTTCTCTGTTCCTGTTTTTCCATGAGGTATTTCATGTAGCATGCTGGGAGGGTTACCATATTGATTGTTTGAAGCATGAAAGGACGACACAGAAAGACTACGCTCCCCCCTTCCTCAATACAAGGTGACAGCTTTATTGTCCTTGGCTACTCGGCTAAACTTTTTGTCTCTGAACGAGTTGAAGGGACCCCCCCGAAGGAGGAGCGGTGCCCCCGAGCGCTCCCGTGAAATAATGGGCCTCATTGGTGTGTGCTTCTGGGCTCGTTTCATACCCCGAAGTACTGCTTTTAACTATCGCACAAAGCTGACACAATTAGGTCAAGAGATTTCCTCTTGATGTGTTGTCAAAAGAAAATACTAATCCCGTTCTCCCCCTTTCCAGTTCCTGGAAAAATAAGACGAATCAGGTTATCTTTGACCCGAGGCGGAGAGATCTGCCGTCCTATCGTACATGTATAACAAAACAGCATGGTAGAGGTTTTTTAAATTATTTTTTTCATGTCCTTGCACTTCCACATAAGGCCCAGTCCTGAGGAATGTAGCTGGGATCATTAAGGTTGCGGGTCCTGCACAAACAAGCGGGCATCCAGCTCCCTGCATCACATGATATATCAGCGGGCTCTCCCGAGTGCCAGTTGTCAATGGCAACCGCTGACAATGGAGCCGTGGAAGGGTCTCCCCTAATACCATTCATGTGTGTTGTTGTATGACGCTCAGACGGCAGCTGGCCTCCCCCCCCCCCCCCCCAGGATGTTTTTGTTCTCTGGGTTGTTTTTACTACGTAGAGATTTCACAGAAACTCCCAACGCAGCCTTTAATGTGTGAATGAATATTCAAACTGAGATGTGTGCTTTATGTCTCGACAGGAGATCGTCTTGGTGGAGAGCAGCCGCGTGTTTGCGTCTTGGAAAACCCCTCCCCCTCCGGTCTACATGGAGTATTTCTTCTTCAATGTTACCAACGTGAACGAGTTTCTTGAAGGGGCAAAGCCAGTGGTCAAGCAGGTCGGACCCTACACGTACAGGTTAGGACGCAAGACCACCTCAGTGCACAAAGAGAGCTGCATGCGCCTCACATGAAGCGTCTTCAAAATCTCACATTTAGTCAACGCTTGAAATGTCTGCTCTCGGATTTAGCACTTAGGGGGTCCACGGAGTTACTGCAGGGTCCCCGAAATGATTTGATCCCAAGCTTTATTTCCAAAAATACACATTAACATGAATACAACCTATAATAATCAAATAAATATAATATAATCTTTTTTCAATGTTATGAGGTGAAATTCCGATGTAGAAATGCCGATATAGAATTACAATATGTTTTATAAATATATGAATCTGTCAACAATTATTATTTTAATGGCTTAGCATTGTATATATATGCAAGTACATTTATATATGGGAATATAGGCTGCACTACACAATAAGCAACACAATTATACGATATGTAATAGGTGGTCCCTCCACCATGTCACTATAGGCCTTGGGGGTAAAAAAAAAGAAAAACATTGAAGACCTCTGCTTTAAAGTTTCTTCAAATATTTGTTGATATTATATGATCTTTTCCAAATATTAATCGGTTACTTTTTCGATATTAACTTGACGTGATATTGGCCATGCAGCACTTATTTAAAAAGAAAGTGTGTCACATTTTCTGGCCTCTATATCTCAGCCAAAACCCACAAAAACACAGAATCTGTCTGCACGCCACACGACAGAGGTGATTCATGATCGAGGGATATTTTTGTGCCGCCCTGCAGAATGAGGAACAGGGTGAACACACAGCCTTAGACCTGACATATATAATCGATACCAGCCAGTGTTGCCGTTTGTGTTTATTGAGTTTTTCGGCTTTGTGGATTCATGTGTTCCTCCTCTTGCTATCATGTTGTAATGCGGCCGTTATTTGCTCAGGGCCTATGTTAACTCAAAAAGGGAAGAAATAAGCTTCCCCTTCTCTGCCTCTGTATCTGTCTTTTTTTACATTTCTTTTTACATATCAAGCAATTCAAGACAAGTGCATTTTATCACCTCTCACATTCTACTCTTTCACCCACTATATGAATCACCCTGAAGGTCAGACAGTCTATATAAAGGTTGTTTTCCATATCCTGTCCCGACTGTCATGTGAGTTGACGTCATGCAGATTCACTTCTAAAGCGCCCACTGCAACACTTAAACTAATATTAAGGTTCACTGCTCACCACGACAAACACCCGGAGTGTGCATGTCCAGATAATCTAGCCATGCACCCGGAGTGTGCATGTCCAGATAATCTAGCCACGCACCCGGAGTGTGCATGTCCAGATAATCTAGCCATGCACCCGGAGTGTTGCTTGTCCAGATAATCTAGCCATGCACCCGGAGTGTTGCTTGTCCAGATAATCTAGCCATGCACCCGGAGTGTGCATGTCCAGATAATCTAGCCACCTAATTCAGGGCCTCTTGATCTCAAACGGATGTTGTGTTCAAAGGAAGTGGTTTTTTTGAGGAAACAGCAATGTAATGTTTTGTGTCTGAATTCTTAACTGGTCTAAGATGCTCATTTGTGATTGAGACAATTCTAAAAATCTTAATGAAAATATATATGTATTTATTTAAAAAAGTTTAGGGTTAGCCCTGACAAAACAAAAACATGATCATGTTGTTTTTTTGGTGTGCCCAGGGAGTACAGGTATAAGGACAACGTAACCATGCTGGACAACGACACGATGGTGTCTGCATACAACTACAAAAGCTTTGTGTTCCTGAGGGAGAAGTCTGTGGGCGACCCAGCTGTGGATCACATCACCACTGTCAACATCCCGGCTTGGGTGAGTCATAAACTAAAAGACATGTAGGGGAAAGTGGGGGAAAGTTGAGTGCATGATCTCTAACCTTCTCCGGCACTTTGGTTATTGTTTCCTCAATCCCACCCTCAATGCCCACCACCTCCCTCTCACCTCGCCCCTGCTTTCTTTTCCACCTCGACTCCCACTCCGCTCCACTCCCACTTCCTGTCTCCAGGCCGTGATGAACAAGGTGAAAGGGAGTTTCTGGAAGGCGTCCATGGTGGCCATCTGGATGAACTCTATCGGGAGCGGCTTCTTCACTACTCGCACTGTGGACGAATTGCTGTGGGGCTACGAAGATCCCCTCCTTGCCCGGGTTGCTCTAAGTAATCCCGATGTGGAGAAGGTTTTTGGGCTCATGTACAAGGCACGTACGCTGGATTTTGTTCATTCATTTATTTTATTTTTTATTAATTCCTCCTTGAAATCCAGTCACGCTGCAACAGGTGTTTTACATGATAAGAAATGGGATTTTTGTTGTTGTTGCAAAAACACCTTTTAGTAACTTGAATCTTTGGCTCTGTTTAGAAAAATGGAAGTCACAGCGGGGAATTTGTCTACCACACTGGGACGCAGAACTCCTTGGATTATGGCCGTGTTGAAACATGGAAAGGCGAAAGGTAGCGCTGATGAAGTGTCTCACACACACACACACACACACACACACACACACACACACACACACTCCTTCTCTGTCTGCATCCACTGTGTAAATCTTCGTTGGGCAACCTTTGGATTTAAAAAGTTTCTGAAATCTAGCTGCTTTCCTGCCAATAATGAGAAAGCGCTGTCTGTCTGTCTGTTCTGCCTTGGGACATCCTGATACTCTGAATGCCTTAATGCCTTTGCAGTGACCGTTCTTATCCCGTTTTATTTTTACTCAGCATGGAATCTCTAATTACACTTCTTACTCCTGGGGAAACCGCTCTTTTCAACTCTGATTTCCAGATAAAAACCTGTTTGTTCATCAAAACATTTAGCTGTAATTTAACGTTATTAAGATGCAGATGATAAAAGTGTTGACATCACATCTGGCTTTGAAAACAGTTTATCCACAAAAAAAATAACAAAAAGAAGTAGAGTTATGCTTTGCTTGGAGACATGTCTGCATGCAATCAAAGAGAAGCCTTCTATATGAACATTATGCGTTTTATATTGAATATTCGTTCTAAATGTTCTGTTGATGCATTTTTAAAAGATAATTATATGAAATGCTCATGTTTGTGACAATATGTTGTGTTGCAGCCGGCTTAATTACTGGACGTCTGAACAAAGCAACAGCATCAATGGATCGGACGGAAGTGCTTTCCATCCCCTGCTGGACAAGAACGAGCGCATTTATATCTTCACTTCAGACCTCTGCAGGTACGCTTGAGCATCACGGGGCCTCCCTGCAGCCCGCCGCTCCCATGTGGCGCCATTTTAAGATAAAATCACCACTCTTCACCATTGCTATTATGTTTCCTTAAGAGTGAGTGTAGCGTTACATAAATATCCTGGTGGTGATATTAATCTGTTGATGGCAATCTGACGGTAGGTCGTGAAATCTCAACTATCGGATGAATTTGCGTGGTCCTCAGAGAATCCTAATTTCACTGGTGATTCCAAGACTTTTCCCCTCTAGCGCCACCAGCAGGTCAGAATTAACGAATTTCTTGAATGCAAAAGGAGAAAAGTTTAAAACACTCATCTCTCACAGGGAGTTGCATGCTCCAGTTTGTACAAGTGAGCCCCTAGTGTCCGATAGATGATACTGCACCTTGATTGTGTGGGTTATGATGAAGCGGCGAGTCTATTTCTGCTACATGACCTCGTGCCATAAATGTTGGACTGGACTCACCTCACAGCAGGAAACCCTCCAGTGCTGAAAGATGAAGCCGACGTTGAAGTGCCACGTTTTTAGTCTGGTGGCATCGTTTGAGTGAGTTTGTTGATCTGATGGCTGTCAGGCTACCTCAGATTCTGATGTGAAGCTCAAATTTGGTCTCCATCTTTGGGAGTGAGGTCACGACCGGAGCCACCCATCACAACTTGTGAAACAACACCCATCTTGTATAGAGTGAGCAGGACAAAAGGCTGTCATGTCTGGTCTGGAGATTTAAGCACAGGCCTTGGATCCCAAGGATCGTTATCATAACATCCTGATCTGTTTTCTCACCAAGCCCTTTTTTACCACCTATATGCCTTTTGGAAGGACTAGCAGGAAACACTTTATGGTGGACTTACATGAGGAGGAATGTTGCTCCAGAGCGTAATGATGATGGAAGTTGGAAGGGGAAGGAAAATCGTGGGAGTGAGAAACAAAAAAAATCCTTAAAGCATTGTATGGTCGTTGACAAGCAGTGAATGCTATTCCCAGCATCAGGAGAGAACATTTGTTTATTGATGCTTCTTAATATAGGCTGTATGCATCTGGCCACATTTTTTATGTTTGCCAAAACATGTTCAACTGCCAAGTCATGTCCATGAGTCCAGATTTCTGTGGGAATTTAGAAATCTGGATTTTATTAAACTCGTGAAGAGCGTTAAAGTGCTAAAGTTAAAGGAACTAGTGAAATGCTTAGTTAAAGGAACTAGTGAAATGCTTAGTTAAAGGAGCTAGTGAAATGCTTCGTTAAAGGAACTAGTGAAATGCTTAGTTAAAGGAACTAGTGAAATGCTTCGTTAAAGGAACTAGTGAAATGCTTCGTTAAAGGAACTAGTGAAATGCTTAGTTAAAGGAACTAGTGAAATGCTTCGTTAAAGGAGCTAGTGAAATGCTTCGTTAAAGGATCTAGTGAAATGCTTCGTTAAAGGAACTAGTGAAATGCTTCGTTAAAGGAACTAGTGAAATGCTTAGTTAAAGGAACTAGTGAAATGTTTCGTTAAAGGAACTAGTGAAATGCTTCGTTAAAGGAACTAGTGAAATGCTTCGTTAAAGGAACTAGTGAAATGCTTCGTTAAAGGAACTAGTGAAATGCTTAGTTAAAGGAACTAGTGAAATGTTTCGTTAAAGGAACTAGTGAAATGCTTCGTTAAAGGAACTAGTGAAATGCTTCGTTAAAGGAACTAGTGAAATGCTTAGTTAAAGGAACTAGTGAAATGTTTCGTTAAAGGAACTAGTGAAATGCTTCGTTAAAGGAACTAGTGAAATGCTTCGTTAAAGGAACTAGTGAAATGCTTAGTTAAAGGAACTGAAATGCTTAGTTAAAGGAACTAGTGAAATGCTTTGTTAAAGGAACTAGTGAAATGCTTAGTTAAAGGAACTGAAATGCTTAGTTAAAGGAACTAGTGAAATGCTTTGTTAAAGGAACTAGTGAAATGCTTAGTTAAAGGAACTAGTGAAATGCTTAGTTAAAGGAACTAGTGAAATGCTTAGTTAAAGGAACTAGTGAAATGCTTCATTAAAGGAACTAGTGAAATGCTTCGTTAAAGGAACTAGTGAAATGCTTAGTTAAAGGAACTAGTGAAATGCTTAGTTAAAGGAGCTAGTGAAATGCTTCGTTAAAGGAACTAGTGAAATGCTTCGTTAAAGGAACTAGTGAAATGCTTAGTTAAAGGAACTAGTGAAATGCTTCGTTAAAGGATCTAGTGAAATGCTTAGTTAAAGGAACTAGTGAAATGCTTCGTTAAAGGAGCTAGTGAAATGCTTCGTTAAAGGATCTAGTGAAATGCTTAGTTAAAGGAACTAGTGAAATGCTTCGTTAAAGGAACTAGTGAAATGCTTAGTTAAAGGAACTAGTGAAATGCTTCGTTAAAGGAACTAGTGAAATGCTTAGTTAAAGGAACTAGTGAAATGCTTCGTTAAAGGAACTAGTGAAATGCTTAGTTAAAGGAACTAGTGAAATGCTTCGTTAAAGGAGCTAGTGAAATGCTTCCTTAAAGGAACTAGTGAAATGCTTCGTTAAAGGAACTAGTGAAATGCTTCGTTAAAGGAACTAGTGAAATGCTTAGTTAAAGGAACTAGTGAAATGCTTCGTTAAAGGAACTAGTGAAATGCTTAGTTAAAGGAACTAGTGAAATGCTTAGTTAAAGGAACTAGTGAAATGCTTAGTTAAAGGAACTAGTGAAATGCTAAGTTAAAGGAACTAGTGAAATGCTTAGTTAAAGGAACTAGTGAAATGCTAAGTTAAAGGAACTAGTGAAATGCTTTGTTAAAGGAACTAGTGAAATGCTTCGTTAAAGGAACTAGTGAAATGCTTAGTTAAAGGAACTAGTGAAATGCTAAGTTAAAGGAACTAGTGAAATGCTTCGTTAAAGGATCTAGTGAAATGCTTCGTTAAAGGAACTAGTGAAATGCTTAGTTAAAGGAACTAGTGAAATGCTTAGTTAAAGGAACTAGTGAAATGCTTGGTTCAAGGAACTAGTGAAATGCTTAGTTAAAGGAACTAGTGAAATGCTTAGTTAAAGGAACTAGTGAAATGCTTCGTTAAAGGAGCTAGTGAAATGCTTCGTTAAAGGATCTAGTGAAATGCTTAGTTAAAGGAACTAGTGAAATGCTTAGTTAAAGGAACTAGTGAAATGCTTAGTTAAAGGAACTAGTGAAATGCTTAGTTAAAGGAACTAGTGAAATGCTTCGTTAGAGGAACTAGTGAAATGCTTAGTTAAAGGAACTAAGGAAATGCTTAGTTAAAGGAACTAGTGAAATGCTTAGTTAAAGGAACTAGTGAAATGCTTAGTTAAAGGAACTAGTGAAATGCTTAGTTAAAGGAACTAGTGAAATGCTTCGTTAAAGGATCTAGTGAAATGCTAAGTTAAAGGAACTAGTGAAATGCTTTGTTAAAGGGACTAGTGAAATGCTTCGTTAAAGGATCTAGTGAAATGCTTAGTTAAAGGAACTAGTGAAATGCTTAGTTAAAGGGACTAGTGAAATGCTGCGCCCTGATGCTGACTGCACCGATGAAACTGTGTCCTTGTCCTGGCTGCTGGCAAGCATGTGGAGCGTGGACGCAATCTGTTGGAGTTGCACGGTTCCATCTTTGACTCTGATTGGATGTGTGTCAAAAAAAAAAACCCTCCTCCAAATGTTTACACTTTCACCTATTTAATCACTGCGCGATGGCTTCATCACATCTGTCTGTGCTGACGTGGTTTCAGGGAAGACTCCCATCCTATTTCCTGTTCTCTGTCTTTTTTTAATCATAATTTGACGATGAAATAATGTGTAAGTGTTAACCTTTCACACAGACACTGACTCAAGTTAAGAGTTGCTCAACGGCACTTGGCCTGAATACGTGTTACACTTAAGTGACATCTGGGACTGATCTGAAGGAAGAGGTGGGTGGGGGTTGACCTGACATGGGAAGTGACCCTTTCGTCCAGTAACTGACAGCTCAACCAAAAAAAACTCAGGACTTTGACGAATTGCAAACAGGTGTCATTGTTCAAATACCATCTTGCCTTTTGCCGTACGTTAATCTTCCCTCTGGCTGTGGTCCCTCGTTTTACACTTCATTTGATTTGAATGGATTCTGGGGGGGTAAACTAAAACAATGGAAACATTCAACCCAACATAGAAAAACAAAATCACATCAAATCGAGGCATGACGCAGGTTAGAAGTTAACTTGAGTTCTGTGCTACAAACTTGCGTGACAGTTGTATTGTAAGTTATTGTAGATTATACTCACTTTTACTAAAACACTACGTTCTCCTATCTCCTTTCCATTCTCATCAAATTTTTGGCCTCAACACATTGAAGGGATTTGGATACAAAAGATCCATATCGTAGCTTAGTTTATCTCAAATGAATTCTCGCTGTAACAAGTCTCTCGTGCCCCAGCAGTGCAAGGCAGAGGCTTTCACGGTCCCGGGTCCTAGTGAGGAAACATGTAAAGCTTCTTTTTCTTTGCTTGGCTTCTCTCGCAGAGGTCAAGGGAAAGGTCTGTACAGTATTGTTGCACGATTGGTGGGCCGAGTAGCAAAGGGCCGCATCCTCCCGGCCAGTTGGCAGACACTGTATGGAGCTCTTTGTTCTCGCTGAGAATCGTCGGGATTCCCTTGGAAAAGCAGCGCTGCAGATATATAGAACAAGGATGAACCGCTTACAGTCATGTGATTCTCTTAGCGGCTGTTAAAACAATAAAACCATAAATCATAGCCAACGATTCACCTTTTCTCCATTCTCTGCACCCCAGCAGGACTACTTCTACATACTGCATAAGTCAAGATAAATACAGCTTCTTTCTTGAAATAGAAAATCAATTTGATTTTCTATTTTCTGAGAAGAAAGGAAACTGATGATTGATTTATTTATTCTACAACTTTTGTGATGTGACGACATTTTAATGGACGAATCGTTGACTTCAGGCTCGGACAAGCAGATCTAAGCTAAGCATGCGTGTCATTCTATAGAGCTGTTTTTACAGTTGCTTCCACCAGCCTCTGTGAAGAAATCACTGTGATATGTCCTTTACATTCATATTTCATCGTGCACACGTGACACAGCAGTAGGATTAAATGTGATATGATAAACAACACGCGATGCTTTTCCCTCTCCAGGTCGATCCACATGGAGTTTGAAAAAGATGTCGTGGTGAAAGGAATCCCAGCATACCGCTTCACACCGCCGCGCTCTGTTTTTGCCAGCAAAGAGGAGAACCCGGCAAACGAGGGTTTCTGCGTCACCCCAAAAGAGTGCCTGGGAACCGGCCTTCTCAAAGTCAGTCCCTGTCGGAAAGGTAAATGTCAGCTCATGCAGCATATTTCCTCACCAACGCTGCTTTGCCCTTTGACATTCAGCTCAGCGCCTCTCTTCTCTTCGCTCGTTTCTTTAATTAGCTGTACATCCCACACAAACACTCTGAGCTTTACACTCTGACCTCGGCCTTTATGGTGAACATGCTTTTATTTTGAAAGGTCAGATCTTTTTTTTGTTCGCCCTGGGGTTTGTGTGCTTTCTACCAAGCCCACGTTATTAAAAAAAAAAAATCTTATTATGAGTTATGTCGTCCTTTTATTTTCCTTCCTACTATCAGCAGCAGTAATACCCTCTAAATGACCCCATGTGACACAGCCCTCTCAACACCTCAGGCACCATCTGACCATGACTGGCCCAGTAGCTGGGGGGGGGGGGTTAAGCTCCGTCACCTGACTCTGGCCTTGAATATGACCAGGCGTTACCTCAGTGTCTGAGTTCTTCGACCATTATTTTTATTATGGTATTATCATTCCATGTGAAAGAACAATACCAGTGTTTTAACAGGTTTCACAAATAATTTTTTGTTTTAAATGTATTTATGAATTTCGGTTAATTTTAGCATCGACATGCAGCATTGTAATTAAGCCGTGAGGTAATACATTTGAAAGCAGATTGATTTGATTTATAGACAAAGGAAAAAACAGACTTTGTTGGTGTTTGAAAGATACACTACTAGCGTATAGAGGTGAATGGAAACTCAGAGCTGCCGTGTTGTGTATGTTAACATACATAATACACTTATGACGAAAAAAAAAGGTGCTTTGAGGTCACGGTTCAAATTTAGCCAGCAACAGGCGCTTAGAAGAGCGTGTGTGTGTACGAGGAATGAGCGGTCAAGCATACCAATACAAATATGTGTGTGTGTGTGTGTGTGTGTGTGTGTGCTCGCGCTACGATGACCTTGTGGGTCGTCACGGGAACAGCCTCTCAGGTGACTGCGTGCGTCCAATGTTTTGTCAAACGTGTGTTGCCAAACACACACGGGCAGGAAAACTGTCACCTCTGCCCCACTTCATCCCATAACCGCGCCGCCATCTCTGACTTTGCAGCACCCCCCCAGGCCCCCCCCCCCCCCCACCTTCCCCGCCAACGCACGGAGAGAGTGACATTGTCCGACAACTTGAGCTCAACCTACAATTAATCACTTTGCCTTATCTGCCGTATAATCGGAACGCAGGGTCTCTCCTGTTTACAATATGAGGAAGGAACCGAGCAAGAGTAACAAGATTCTTTATCGGGATATTAAGTACGGCCCCTAAGCTGTTCTACAAACGGGACGTCGTGGTCCATTGTGTACCTATTGTTTGTTTTCTTTTGGAAGATTGACCCGAAACATAACATGCTTGTCCTGTGATGGAGGTCATATCGTATCTCTCTCCCTCGAGGGACTATTCCCAAATGTTTTGAGATTGCTCTGATAAGATCACACATCAAACAGCAGGAAATGTGATATTTCCCCCAAAAAATGTTGCTTTCCAGGCAGCTGCTTTAATTGCCGTCTCAAGCGTTGGGTCAGGAACACTTTTGTGTCCTACGTGAATACATTATATTGAAGCAGTGAATTATAGAAACGACATACTTCTTCTGCAGGTTCCCTTTAGCAGATGCTCTGATGTGCACAAATACATATTCAAACCCCTTTGAGATTCACCGCTGAGGCAATGACGCCTGTGTGTGTGTCATGTGATGATGTAAATAAAATACTTGAATTAATGAATTCAAGTGTGAATTAGCCTGATGAATGGGAAAAAGCTTTTTACGGAGACACGTGGCAGCTCTAGTGCCTCTTGTCATAATTATGTCTCATTAAACCCTCATTAGAGATAATGAAGGACACCATCTGTCACAGGTGACATTAACTCCACTTATAGAGAGACATGCACCGTTATTTGTTGCTCAGCTTCATGTTGCCTCTGCTCCCCCTCACACAGGTGCTCCGGTAGTCGCCTCCTTTCCTCATTTCTACCTGGGAGACACTAAATATGTGAACGCCATCGAAGGAATGTCCCCTCAAATGGAGCATCACCAAACGTTCCTCGACCTCAACCCGGTAAGTGCATCCGCCTCCACCTCCGATCGTTGAACTTGTGTGTTGAAAGGAACCAGTGCATTAAGATGTACTGCTACCCCATCTAGTGGCGTATACGTAGTAGTACAGAAGAAGAGCAACATCCCCCCTCATTCTGCTAGATTTCATTTCCTTGTCCCCGTACTTTACATGACGCTTTATCTTATTTTACTTTTTGCTTGCAGACCACTGGAGTGATCGTACGTGCCAACAAGAGAGCCCAGATAAACATCTTGATGGGCAGAGTCAACGGATTCCCGTGAGCGTCCCAACACGAGCTTCTCTATTCTTGATGCGTGTCTGTGCTATATGTGATTGTTTCACATCCTTTTCATTCACAGGAAAACTAGAACCCTGAATGAAACCATCTTTCCCGTCATGTTCCTCAATGAGGTGAAATAATACTTTAAAAAAACTGTATTTTTTGTTGTTTGTTTTCACAATCCAAACTCATTCCTATTTAAATGCACCAGTAATCACTTTTGATCAGGTGCAATGATTACATCATGTGTCACAATTACCCAGGTGATTAATTAATTCATGCGTAACATTTGTTTGGTGCTATAAAAGACAAAACGTTTGAAATTATTCCAACTTCATGGGCGACCCTGGATATATAAGCTGCTGAACGGGTCACTGAATAAAGTTTCCTCTCCTGCTGTTTTTTCAAACCGGTTCTTTTCATACACAGAGTGTGGTGATCGACGATGCATCTGCGGCGAGAGTGCACAAGCTGCTGATGATCAGTAACACGGTGTCCAACTTCCCGCTCATCATCGTGGGACTGGGCGGCATCCTGCTGCTGGTCTTCATCATCCTCCTGCTCCGGGCCCGCAAACAGAAGGTACGACGACTCTTCTGGACCCCCCCGCCCCCGCCTCCCCCCATCTCACTAACTAACAGCTCGCAATTTGCTTGCTTCGTCACAATAAGTAATTGGGGTTGCTTAACCACGCACTAATTGCACTGTGTGTGTCTCCGTGCAGAATGAAGTAAAGCGTGCTGTGTTTACCAAGCCTCTCTATGCTGTAAGTCTCTAACGGTGTTTTTATTTATTGTCACTTTATTCAAGCTTGTGTCAAAATACATATATTCAGTACTTCACATCGTATGCAGTTAGAGGACTTTCACCTCTCCTGATTTAATTCTGGTGCTGCACAGTATTAACACATTACCGTGATTCAGTAATACTAAATGTCCATGTGAGAGATGTAATCGCTGGCAATGTGAGATGACACTAAACCATTTTTAAATATATAACTGGGCAACGTAAGTAAGATGAGATGAATTTGTAATTTGTTTGTTTTAATCCTCGTTCTCCCGCTGCAGAGCTCCACCGAAGAGGACACCTCTTACTCCCCCGTCAGTGACAAGGAGAAGGAGGATCCTCAGAACGGAACCTTCATCGGCTTGACATCCAAAGATGACCCACAAACTTGAGGAGGCAGGGGAATGATGAGAAGGAGGGACAGAACTTCAGGTTTCAGGAGATTGTCAAGAAATTGCCTGCTTTATGATTGGAAATCTGTGTGGGGGTGGGAGGGGAGGGGAATGTGTGTTTAGTCCCAAACATACAGTGCTGTATGTTTTTAATTCTATCCATGGAGGGCCACCTTTAAGTCTAGTATACAGTATGCACTGTATCCCCACTGAGGGCTTCTTCTCGCTGTCAAATCAGTTGCCGAAAGCTGCAGCTTCAGATGAAAAGAGATGGAGAGCGCGCTTTTCGGTGGTCCTTAACAAACAAGAACACACCCTTTAAACCTCAGGTGTGGGAAAAATCCGATTTTTTTTTTTTTAAGTGCTGTGGTCTCCCCTCATTCTCTGTTTGCCTAGATTGTGCCTTCAGATTTTTCTAGACTGACTGGGGCATCAGGGGGTGATTTGGGACCAAGCTAATGAAGTCTGTAAACTGTGATTTTTATAATTATTTTTTTTAATCATCATACGCCACTCTCAGGGGGCCTCTGCTTAGATACTATCAATCACCATTAAAGAAGGGGAGCGATACAGACGGCAAGTCTTTTTCTATGTGAAGACGTTAAAATCAATTTCAGTATTACTTATGTTTCATCCGCATTTCATCCTTAACTAAATGTTACGAAGCATTTCCGCGGCTTGTTTTCTATCCGTGCACTATGTTTAGAGGAATACATCATTGGCACCGCGGCCGAGAAGCGTTTGCATTCCTCTCAGTGTATTACGGGAATGAATGTCAGACAAAACACTGTGTATGTTTTGGGGTATTTTAATTTTTTGTAAAATAAGACGTCCTCATTTGTTGTGAATGTTATTGTAGAAATGTTTGAGAACTAAGTTAGAGTCTTCTAGTGTCCATAATGAACACCAGTATCAGCCATCTAAAGCCCTGAATATGACGAGATTACGTGGTTGAAACAATTCCCACAGGACTGAATTTCTTACCCTGGCAGCAATCTGCCCCGTGTAACCGCTTACATGAACTAACCACACTATCGAGATGTAATTCAGCTAATTATCATTTCATTGTTCGTTGTTGGTGCTTCAATACCGTAGTCGTGCCTTTTAAAGAATCGATGTTACTGCATTTGTTTTGTCTTTGATGGTTTTCACATTATTTTTGTGAAAATGATGCCATGTCACATCAACAAATTACTCTCAAGTGGATCATTTTCTTCCAGATACCAAACAAAAAGTGAGCACAAACCGCTAGAAGTTTTTTTTATGAAATAGTTTTTGTCTTTCTGGCAGGGTCAACCTGCACTTCCTCTCTCGAAGGCTGGTGAAAATATTTGATTTCAGGTGCCACTACATGTAATATAGAAAATGCTGCACAATGACAACATTTGAACTGTGTCGATGCCTAGCTTGTATTAATGCTCTTATTCTTAGCTGCTTATTTCAAGGAAGAAAGAGTTACTTCACACCGCCACGCTGTTACATGCACTGTGATATAATCAGTAATAACTATAAGAGCGGAGAAGCTGTTATAAGATTCATTTAGAGATTTCTACTTCCTCATTTGATTTTACTATTTGTGTTTGATGTATACTTTAATCAGTCATATACAATAATAACCGCTAATGAAAATAGAAGAAATTAATGATGAGTGTGTAATGTAGTTTCATTGTAAATTCATGAGAGGGTGAATGAGTGAGCGGACAAAGATGCAGAAAAAGTAGAGTGTTACATTATACCACTGCTCTAGTTAAAAAGGATAAATTATTGTTGTTGCGTTGGTAAAACCAAAACACAGAAAGCACCATATGAAGTGTAAACTATAGGCAACTTTGTGCCATACTTTGATAACAGATCTTTACTTTCTGAAATTATTGTGACTGCTAAAACCACTTATTCTTCTAGAATTGTCAACTGTTTTGAAAGGCTGACTGTTTTTACTGTGTACACAAAAATAAAAGTAGTTTCAGTAAATGTGTCCTTTTTTGACTGCGTTTGGCTATAAAAACAAATAATTTACGGATGCAGAGATGACAGGTTTCTGACCTTGAAAAGTTTACATATATAAGTTTACATATATATATATATATAAACTTTTTATATATATATATTTATATATGGTATATATATATATATTATATACCGGTATATATATATACTGTATATTGCCTGTTCCCTATATTAGTAGTCATGCCACATGCAGACTCCAGGTGGCAGTAACGTGCCGTTGGATGTTAACCGCCGAGCACCAAGAAGAAGAAGAAGCGGAAGAAGAAGAACCGCCTGCGTCTGATGACAGAGAAACATGGCGTTCAGTTTTGGCGGCGCCACGGGTAACCCAGCGGCAAGTAAGGACATTTTAATTTAACATTGATTTGGGAGTAATTTGTGGAGCCTGTGAATAATGCCGCGTATACGTTGACACAACGACGTAAAATAAAATCTCAGTAAATGGCCAACCGAGGGTCTCAAAGCTTCCATCGCGTTAGCAACCATGACGTTGGGATCACCTATCGGCCAACGAGAAAAACTCAATGCGAAAAAAAATATATATATACAAGGTTGGGTGATGTTTGGCTTCAACGTAACGGGGCTCGTTTGAGCAGCTAACGTCCCGTTACTGTGTGTTGTGCCGTTCCGATGTAGCTACTAGCTCAACGGCTAACGCTAGCCGTTTGTTTGGCAAATAAATAACGTCAGTCGTCACAAGCTAACTTGTCTTTACGCTCGCCTTTGTAGCTCTGTACGTTAACGTAGCTGTCACGACACCCGAGCACTCACGTCCCCCCCTCTCTTATGTCCATGTGAAGGCACGTCCGGGTTTTCATTCGGTTCATTTGGTGCCAAAACCACAGCGTCCACCGCAGCATTTGGCTTTGGCTCCGCGGCCCCCACCGCCAGCACCACCACCGCCGCCGCCTCATCCGGATTCGGCAGTAAGTCCAGACCCTCACCAGGAAAGCGGGTGGTGGGGGACCTCTCCTCACCCATGACCCCACTCGACTGTGTTGTGGAGTGGCTCACACAACCCGATGGGTGGAAGCAGCCAGTGGCATACTTATAAACTATATCAACTCCTTACTATATTGTGAAATTTGCAGTTATTTTTGCACAGTGCTGGTTTGTCGTCATGGTCGTCTTTGTAGGACAAATCAATCATGGTGATCAGAATCAGCCTTGATGGCCAAGAAAGTGGGAACACGTACAAGGAATTTGATGCATAAATAGACATACAGCTAACTAAACGATATATGTAAACATAAACATGTGACTACTATGTACATATAAAAAGCCCAGGACAATGAAATTGTCACTTTTTGATTTGGGGATTTTTTAAACGTGATTATTCATTGACTTTTGGAGACATGCATTTATTTAGAAAGTTTGTGTCGAGGACAAAGCTTCTTTTAGAGCAAAATTAAGAGGCTCGATCTATCTAAGAACTGTTGCTAATCAAAGAAATTGGTTGTATAGATGTTAATGGGCATGACATAGCAACAAATATAACACCCAAAATGCTTTTGCTTTGCTTTTTTGGCTGGGGTTATTTTATTGTGTGTAAAGTGTGATTACAGAACAGGTACCAGGGGGAAAACTTCTAAATTAAAATAACAACATAACACCACTGTCAAGGAAATGGGCATGCTGTATTTATAATGAGACAAAACGGCATGCGGCATTATAATCGTTGTATGCCGACTGTCGTGTTTTCATGACCATACGAAGCCAACTGAGATAGAAGTCTTATTAATTGTCACGGCCATGAGTTTTGGCCCGTCCGTCAACCAATCCTGCAGCAAGATTTTGTCGCAAAATAAATGCATATTGATGAAAGCAGTTTTGTGCCAACTCAAGTGGACTCTGTTGACTCGGAGGGAAATGATCTGTTCTTGCCTGATGCTCAAATACATCCCTCACCATTAGTAATAGTGAATCAGAAAGTCAAGAAGAATGAGCATATGAATGTATTATCATTGATAAATTATAGGTAAAAGAGGAACTGCTTTCCATATTTGATGTTCGTGTCTTGTTTTTGTTTTTTTGTCTTTAAGCATCGTATCCGAAACTTGTGTGCCAGTTGAAATAACTATTTGACCATCTTATGTCTGCTTTGTCTCTGCAGCTCTTACAGCCCCTGGTTTTGGGGCAGCCACCACCACTGCTGCTGCACCAGCCACAGGATTTAGTTTTGGCTCCACCAACACTGGTAAGATATTCCCGTTATGATCAAAGCAAAGCTGTTGTTGTTGTTTTTGTCTTTTCTCTTTTAAGGCACATGGAAACTGTATTATTATTTATCTTTTGACAGTGAATGAGCCCATACAAGGCCTGAACTTTTGTCATTTAACTCTTCCATGTCATTCTCTCTTTCTCGCTGCGTGCCTCCGCTGGCTGCAGGATTTGGGGGGCTGGGAGCTGCAAACACCACGGCTGGTGGGTTTAGTTTTGGGGGGTTTGGTTTAAATGCCAACCCAGCAGCAGTCAGCTTTAATGTGGGGTGCTTTGGTACAGCAACCACCACTGGCACTGTATTCAATTTTGGTAATAGCCTGGCTAGCACAGGTAGAGGACCTTTGTAATTGATTGATATAATCAGTACAGTCTGTGTCTGTAAACGCACATTTCACCCATTTTCCCATCTATGTGGTGCAGTGTTTCTCCGTCTCACCTGTTGCTTTTGCTCATAAAGTTTCATACATTGTTGTTCCCATTTGCATGAGGAGACAAAATGTTGAATTATGCCTCGTCTCATTCTGTCGAAACCCAGTACATTTTCACCTCCTCTGTCAGACAGAAGAACAAAGCTCAGTCCTGATTTCAATCTTCTGCTATATTTCAAATAGTCAGCGATTTAATCCTTTCGTCTCTTCTCCATTTATCTGTCTCTCACTCCTTGTTTCACCTCCTTTTATCTCATTTGGCATGACTCGCTTTGTTTCTCAGGCACATTTGGTGGCTTTGGGGCAACTACGACAACTGCCGCTGCACCGGGGTCTACATTTAGCTTTGCTGCTCCCGCCAACGCCACAGGTCAGCAGTATACCTCTCAACACACATATAGCCCTTCTTTTTGTTGCTATATATTTTTATGTGCAGGACAGGGAACATGCATGCACATTACTGTTGTTTTTTTAAAAGGGATATCCAGAAATGGTTAAAAATGAACAACTAAACCTTCCTTCAAGCAGTGCTGTTGCATACTCAGCTTTGTGTTGAAATCCCAACAAATGTCTGCCATGAGACGTCACAGTCCTTTCCGTCACTGATCCCTCTGTAAAGCTGCAGCATGTTTCTCATGTTTGATTTAACTGGTGTTTAGTGATGTTACGGTAGATATTTTCTCACTGTGTCGGCGCATTCTTCTGTTCCAGGAGGCTTGTTTGGTAACACACAGAACAAAGGGTTTGGGTTCTCCTCTGGGCTTGGCACTGTGGCCGCTCCCGGTACAACAGGATTTGGAACTGGATTAGGAACAACTGGCCTTGGTGGTTTTGGAGGCTTTAATATCCAGCCAGCTCAGCAGCAGCCAGGTGAGAACAGTTAGCATTTCCATGCAAACTTTGTCAGTCCAACCGCGTGCAGCCAAAGCAGAACTATGAGACCGTTCAATTGCTGTTTAAAGTCGGAAAGATTGCCGGTGACTTTCCTAATATTGTAAAATAATAGTCATTTAAATCAGTTTTCCCCCAGTGACAATGGACAAACAATAAGACAATATCACGTATCATTTTACCTTTCCTTCCACCCACCAGGAAGCTTGTTTGGCGCGCAGGCCCAGCTCCAGGGTCAGGCTCAGCCCACTCAGCTTTACCAGCAGGTCACTGCTCTGTCAGCTCCCACCTTGTTAGGAGACGAGCGTGACTCCATCTTAGCCAAATGGAACCAGTTGCAGGCTTACTGGGGCACTGGGAAGGGCTACTACAGCAACAACAACCAACCTGTTGACTTCACCCAGGAGAACCCATTCTGCAGGTTCAAGGTAATGGTGGATGCTTCATTGGAGTGCTTGGAAGGATTGTCAGGTTCCTTTTTGAACGAGTTTGAATAAGTGTTTGTTTCCTAGGCGGTGGGCTACAGCTGCGTCCCAGTGAGTAAAGATGAGGATGGTTTAGTGGTCTTGCTCATCAATAAGAAGGAAGCTGATGTGCGAGCTCAGCAGCAGCATCTGGTGGAGTCCCTCCACAAGGTCCTGGGCAGCAACCAGACACTTACTGTCAATGTGGACGGTGTCAAAGCCCTGCCCAATGACCAGTAAGTCATCCAGTACTGCTACACACGTTTCTCTCGTTACTTTCAAAGGGAGATTTTTAGCTGTCTATCTGATGGATAATGAATTAATCATAACTTTCTCTGACGTTCTTGTCTCCCAGGACGGAGGTGATCGTTTACGTGGTGGAGCGTTCTCTCAATGGCACCTCCAAGCGGATCCCTGCCACCACGCTGTTCAGCTATCTGGAGCAGGCCAACATCAAGGTCCAGCTCGCGCAGATCGGCGTGGTCATGTCTGTCGCACGCACGGAGCTGTCTCCGGCGCAGCTCAAACAGCTGCTGCAAAATGCACCGGCAGGTAGATGTCCACGTTTGTGTCGATCCTCGCCGAGCTCAGCAGATCGTCTGTGTGTGAATTACTTCTGAGGGTGTCGTTGTCTCTTTTCGCTCAGGAGTGGATCCCATCATTTGGGAGCAGGCGAAGGTGGACAACCCTGACCCAGAGAAGTATGTTTGTTAAGGACAGCTGTTCAGTACTTTCCATGAAGGATGCTGTGTGGATAATGTGGGTGGGAGGACACTTACAGGGGACTGGTGGACTAGTAGTAACACCAATCAGCAGCTCAACCAGAGCTAAGATTGTATCTACTGCTCTTAAGACATATTCCATAAGTGGAACATGGTTTATACAGTGTTACACCCTTAATTTTCTCCACTGATTTGCCACATAAAGCAGCTCTGGTGGATTCCTGACCAATGCCACAGTATACTGTAAATTGTAAGGGATGTTGTCATTAAAGTGTTTTGTTTTTTTAATGTTTTCCTGCAGGTTAATACCCGTGCCCATGGTGGGTTTTAGGGAGCTGTTTCGCAGGCTGCAGATCCAGGAGCAGATGACCAAACAGCACCAGACCAGAGTGGATGTAAGTGAGAACTTACAAGTCTTTGTTCTCTAAATGTAGAACGGGGACTGACCGGGCAGGGGCACGGCGCCTTCCGATTATCAACCGAGGAATTTTGAAACAGATTTTCTGGTGGTCAAGGACACAGATGTCCTTCTCATGCTGGCTGCCAACAGGTTGTTTACAGCAACAATTACTATAATAGATACAGCTGTAATGGTTGATGCCGAATCGAGGGATGTTTTGAATAGATTTTTGCTCTGTTAAGATTGGTTTCGATTTGAGGATTTATGATAGAGGCTCAAAACAGTATGTAGTGGAGCAAAATTATCAGGAAAAAACAGGGCAGGGATTTGTTTTCAGCTTGATGGGTCTAAAAATATAACTTTAAATCTGGAGAAATGCTAAGCGTTTTGACAGTTTGACTCCCTCCCATTTTCACCCTCACACATTTATGGACTTGCAGATTATTTCCAGTGACATCAGTGATCTGCAGAAGAACCAGGCGACCACAGTGGCCAAGATCGCCCAGTACAAGAGGAAGCTGATGGATCTTTCTCACAGGGTGCTGCAGGTAAGCTGCCTCTCCCTTCTGTCTTTTTGTTCCGTGATGTTCGGTTGAAATGACCCAGCACAAATGCCAGCATTTTATAGAGTCTGGATGAATGCCCTGGCACTGTCTTTCCCTGGTTTATCGTTTCTTCTCCAGTATTTCTCATTCTTTAATCGCCACTCCTCCTACGTCCCTGTTTTCCTGGCAGGTGCTGATCAAACAGGAGATTCAGAGAAAAAGTGGCTATGCTATCCAAGTGGATGAGGAGCACCTCAGGGTGCAGCTGGACACCATTCAGTCTGAACTGAATGCCCCCACACAGTTCAAGGTAAGTGTGTCTAAACTGTCAGCAGGTACAAGTACAAGTAGGTACAAGTACAGCATTTTTTTTTTTCATTCATTCTTTTTTTAAACCATATTTTTACCAATTGTTGTTGCCATATTTCTAGGTTTAAGTACAAGCACCTTCTGAATTCAGTGTCATTTGTCCGTTTGGTGGTTGAATAGAAAGAAAGAGAAAAGTTCTGCCATGTGTTATTCCATTTCTTTCCCTTATGTTTTAAGGTTTTTGCAATGGTATCGAGATGTTTAGGCAGGATATCATATCAAATTTGCAATTTTGGTACATTACTTTACACTGCCGTGGCAGGACTGTGCATGCGTTACCCATTAGACAAACACAGCTATGAACGTTCATAGAAAAACACACCAGAGGTCAAAAACTCAACAGATTACCTATTTAAGCTTCAACATGCATGTTTGTATTTTTGGCTGCAGTTGGAGATCAAACCACCAGTTGAGACTAGGGCTGTTCGATTAATCGATTTTAAATCGTAATCGCGATTATGTATTTAGAACGATGTTAAAACGTGAAACTCGTAAAATCGATTTTTCACACACCTCTACCTCCTTCATGGGTTACATTATTATTTAGCATGCAAAGACCCAGTTTAGTTTAATTAGAAAATGTCTTGTTTTATTTAATTGGAAATATAACTTACTGTATGTTTGCAAGTGCTGATTTGCTGATTTTTTTCTTATATTTTTTCAAACTTTATTTATTTACAAAAAGAGTTTTGCACTTTATTCATTCATTTTTTGTTTAATAAGAGCAAATTGCATTTAAAGCCCAATGGGGGAGATGTTCAATAAAAAAGCAGCATATTTGAAATAATTTCTTTGCCTTTTGTCATTTCACAAAGTAATCGAAAATCGGATTTTGAGAGAACAAAATCGAGATTTTATTTTTAGGCAAAATCGAACAGCCCTAGTTGAGACAAAGTCTTTTGATGTGCATTTTTACAATGTTTGTGTTGTCTGCTCTTCCAGGGTCGCTTGAACGAATTAATGTCCCAAATCCGGATGCAGAATCACTTCGGAGCTGTGAAATCAGAAGAGCGCTACAGCGTCGATGCCGATCTTCTCCGGGAAATCAAACAGGTGAGTCGGAACATTTGTATTTTGACGCCCGCGCCCCGTCTTGTTCCAGAGATTTGAATGTACGCTCCTTTTAAGACTAATATTGGTAGCAATCGGGGCATTAACGGAAACACTCCTCTCACTTTCAGCACCTGAAACAGCAGCAGGATGGTTTAAGTCATTTGATCAGCGTCATCAAAGACGACTTGGAAGACATCAAACTCGTGGAGCACGGGCTGAGTGATAGTGGACACTTGAGAGGAGGCATCCTGAGCTGAGTCCACCCTACAAACACATGCATACATATGCTCTGACTCACCATATCAATCCTCTGAAACACGGCCTCCTCGCAACCTAGACGAGTCAAAATCCCCTTTAATGTTATGCTGTTGGATTGATCTTGAAGCAGCCTATTGGCTTTTTTAGGAGGGCGTCTGAATTAAGACAAATTAATTCTCTCGATCACCATTTTATTGAGACTTCAACCCGCTAGTGACAAAAACTGCATTCCGGACTGATGGAGAGAGCTGAATGGGAACGACTCCACGTTGTGTAATAATAGCGGGCTTCCCTTAATGTTAAATCAGATTATGAGACTAGGATTGTGACTGGCGTGTAAACAAACTGTAGGATTGAGTGTGTTGTGATTGAATACATTGTAAATACATCTTTGTATTTCTTTTTTTTTTTTTTATGCCATTGTTTGAATGTTAATAAATTTCTTTTAAAGAAGTTTTCCACTTACATTACTTCCCTTGCGTACATACTGTAAACGTAGACTAATTGCTCTGTGTATTACTTTCTGACCGACACTACTTCCGTGCCCATCTATGGACATCCTGTTTTTGTTTTTTTCCATATCTGAAGAGGTTACACACGGTTGCATTGTTGTGATACTAATACGGGACACTGCACGTCATCTGTGTTTACCTTCGGACGAGCCCTTTCCAACATCTCATCAAAGTAGGGCTTGAGTTGATAGGATTCACGTCCTGGACTCGGACTGATTGGCAGTCGGACTAATTAAGCAGCTTTCCTAAAGATTATATCCCCTCCAGTGTGTAGTCACCGATATCCCAGGGGTCTCGTTTTCTACGCAGCGTTTCAGAGCGCAGGTTGAAGTACAGGACTGTGGACGTAGTGACTGGTGAAACACAGAGCTAAACACTTCTACAGCAAGTTTATACATAATTATACCTCTGGACCTCTTTTCTAATATTTCAAAGGGAGCATTTTACCACCTTAAAACCCCTGAGAAACACAAGTCAGGAATGAATCGGGAAAACGCATAATTAGCTTTGATGCTGCTTTTTATTGCTTTTAATATTCACACATGCACGATAACGCAGGAGTTTTTGCATTTACACACTACTGAACGCTCTTTTAGTTTTACTAAAGTACTGCTGTATTCTCATTGATCAAATTCTATTCATATCTAGACTCGTCATAGTAATAAAAGTGAAAAAAATATCCACAATTGCCCTCAAATGCATTAAAACCAAACTACTTTGAAAATGTACAGAGTAGAAAATACAGATATTTGCTGTTGAAATGTATGAAGTAAAAGTAAAAAAATAAATACTCAAGGAAAAGAAGAGATACCTGAAAATTCTACTTAAATACAGTAACTAATTATTTGACCTTGTTACTGCACTTCCCTGCAAATCATGATCCACAACACACTCGGTTTAGTAGAAACTATAGAGTAAGCTTGTTCTCACTATAACACCTTTTTTAAAGCTCCTATAACATTGTTGAACAGGAAAGAAAAAAAAGTGTATTGTCTATTTGATTCCACTTATTCTTCCTTGATGACAAGTTGGGTCACAACTTCAGATACATCGATGTATCTGAACGAGTTCATCCAACACTGTTCTGGGTGCTCTCTCTGCAGCAGGTCCAGGTCCCGGTCCTGGTCCAGCTCCCGGTCCAGGCTCTCAGGCGTGCGCAGACATGTCCACCAGCCGGAAAGCCTCCATGAACTCGTTGATATCGATGCTCCCGTCCTTGTTGAAGTCTATGCTCTGGGCCAGGTCTGCGATGGTCTCGTCGCTGATCTCCGTCTTAAGATGAGAGCTCAGGAGTTTCCAGGTCTGACGGAACTCCTCAAAAGAGATCAAACCTGGAAGGAAACGCAGAGAAGAGGGATGATGTGGTTGCAGCCTCGCAAATTCATAGTATAGAAAATCTGCGTTTTGCTGTTTTTTAATGAAGAATGTGTGGGAAGAGTAGGTTTTTAGACTTTCACAAATGGAGCTATTATGATAAAAATACATTCCTTCTTTTGTTGTAGAGATTTGGGGGATCTTGACTCTGACAAGTCTACCATGCTAGCAGCTAGAGAGAATCATGGAGGGTCCAGTCCATCTGACCTGAGTGATCTGCGTCTATGATTCGGAAGATGGTTTCCAAGTTGGAGTGGTTTTTGTACATCGTCTCCAGGATGCTGTTATCTGAAATCTGAAAGGGAAGAGACAAATTCAAGATTTTTGTGACTGCGTGTGAGACGTGGAGAAACGCACCGACACCGACCTCTAGTTTGGGCTCAGTGATGGAGAGCTCCCTGATCCACCGCTGGTAGTCCACCATGCCACACTGGGTGCAGCTGACGAGCTGAGGACGCAGCACTCTCCAGGGCAGACCCAGGTTCAGTACTTTCTCTGTGGCGCTGGCCCAGTGCCTCAGAGAGATCACCCCTGAGACAGAAATAAACACACTGACGCTTTGTTCGGTCGCGGCGTTAAAGTGTGAAAATGCGTCGCTGCTGCTCGCAAACCTTTGTTGTTGGGGTCGAACTCCTGGAAGGCAGCGATGAGATCGGACTTGTGTACGAACAGCTGTTCCCTCAGAGCTCGCAGAGCTGATCTCTCTGTCCACCCGACACTGACAGAAGGCAGGTAGAGAGACGCATTTTTGTTTTTTTTACTGATCATAAATTGTGTAAATGTAAAATAACTTATGTTGCACATAACATTTTCTGTGTTCTATTAGTTTTGAAATAGTTTTATCTGAAAACGTCTGCGGCCTGGTGTTTGTACCTTTGTCTCAGGGTGAGCTCTCTGCAGGTCCTGCTGGCCTGATACTGAATGAAGTGGGGGACCAGGTCTGGTCCCATCCGGATGTAGGCTCCTCTGTTGCTGCCCACCTCATAGTAGTTGGACGCTGAAAATATAGTCAGCACCTGAATGCAACAGGAAGACGCTATCAGGTCAAATGTGAGGATTTGTCACTTCTGTTTAGTTATCGTGCACATTTTTGCTCTACAACTTTTCTTTCCCGTTTCCAGAAACGCCTTTTTGGAACTCTACATCTTCTTGCGTCTCACCCGGCGGTTGTGGCAGAACTCGTAGCCGTCTTGTTTGCACTCGTGTGAGCGGATGAGCAGCTGGAGGTTGTGTCTGTCCAGCACTTCCTCTGTGACATCTGGGCCCCAGTAGCAGCCTCCGCCTCGCACCACGTTAGGAATGCAGCCGTTTTGGGGCATCGGGTCGCTCCACAACACGTCCACGATCTGAGCGGCCGAATCAATCGTGGTGAAACTGTCAGGATTGTTTTGGGGGGGGGGTGGCATTGCTCCGTGTTGGTACTTACTTGTTTCCACTCCTCCACGTCCGTCTCTGTTGTCTCTCCAGACTCCGGGTCCGAGTCCGAGCGAGGCCTTTTCCGTTCTCCGTAGGTCTGGTCGAACCCAGCGAGCCTGCGCCTCCTCTTCAGCTCATCCTCCACCGACCAGTTGTGTTGACTGCTGACAGGCTCGTTGTGAAGCGAGCGACGCGGGAGCTCGTGTCTGTGAGCCGCGGCGGACCCGTGGTTAGTCAGGGAACGCACTCGACGCCGGCCTTCCACCAGCCCGTCGGCCTCCCGGTTCCTGTGGTCCGCCGTCTGACTCTTACCGCCACAGACCGTCGGCTTGGGAGGCCTGAGAGCCGACACGTACTGCACACACACACACGCACAGGTTTAAACACACTTCACAGAGTGATGCACGAGGAGATTTCCGGATCTGCTCTCTTACTTTGTGCCTGTCCGCTCTGGCGATCACGTCGAGGTCGGTCGTGTCTGAGATCCCGCCGTGCACGATCAGAACCTTGTGATCGATCACCGTGGCCAGAGGCAGCCAGCTGAAGATCTTCTGGAGGAGCTTCAGGATCGTTTTGCCGTGCACCTGCAGACCGAGTCATCACGGTGACTTAACGTGCAGTTTGATGCCTCATTCCTCCCACATAACTACACTTATTACGGAGTGTAGTTATGTGGTGAGTGCCTGTCACTTTTCTAGCACCACCATGAGCCCTTTTGTTCTTCCTGCAATAACGGAGTTGGAGGCAGACGTGGTGCGAAGTTAGCAAAATGTAATCTTCTCTCAGGCCTTGAATGTTACACAAATAGGCTTGAATGAGTTCCTTGAAATTACACTTACTTTGAATTTGCTACAGCTATAGTTACTAGTTGAAGGTTTGGATGAGAGTAAAGTAATAAAGACATACCCTATATTTTCCCAAAACTTCTTTCGTGAAACCATATCTGGAGAAAACACACAACAAACTAGATTAGTGTACACGTCAGCTGTAGGTTGAATGTAATCAGAGTACTTATTGCATGAAGCCACATGCAGTAAATAGCAATTCATAAAAACATAACCGGGCAGCACAAGCCACTAAATTGGTGCCAGGATATTCGTTCAGCTGACCTCAGGTTAACGATGTGGTCCTCATGGTTCCCTCTGTTCAGGTGGACATCATTGGGGTAGACCAGCAGGAACCCAAACAGGACGAGCAGGATCTCTAAAGAGTTTTTCCCACGGTCCACAAAGTCTCCGTTGAAGACGTACGGTTTCTCAGAGGAGGGCAAGCCATTCTGGACAGATGAAACCAGGTAAAGCTAAGGCTTTAATTCACGTCATCCCTGTCTGATAATATGAGGGTTTGCATGTTGTGAACACCTTGTAGAATACCAACAGGAGGTCTTCCAGCTGCCCGTGTAAATCTCCTGGGAAGGGAGACATAATGTATTAATATTTGTGATGGTGCGTGTGCACGCTGAATGTTTCAAGGGCATTAAAAAAAAAAAAGAATGAGTGAGACAAAATATCAAGAGCTCAATGTGTCCATGAAAGAGTACCGCATATGGTGATCTGCTTGTTGTGGCAGGCAGAGATGTGACTGATGTTTGGGAGAATTCTTAGAAGGCTCCAAGTTTCTCCAAGAAGCTGCAGAACATATCGAGCATGGAGCTGCTACTGGGAAGAAAAACAAGTATGAATGACCTGAGCGTGGAGGAGGCTTGCTTCGAGTATCTAGTCCACTTCACGTGCACGTGTACTTACTTGTTTGTGCTTGAAGGCCTCCACCAGCTTCGAGACCCCGCAGAATGTCATCGGGAAGGTCAGGCGGGGGCCGGCGTAGCTATCGCTTACCTCGATGCTCTTGTGGCAAAAATATCGCTCCCATTCTGTGTCACGACAGATGTCATTCTTGCGAAAGATGTGAGATATTAGGTTTCCTGTGTCAAAGGCAGAGAGGGGGAAGTGAGAGTGGATCAGTGTGGTTTTGGGGGGGGGGGGGGGACAGGTACGTCTCTCAGCAGATAGCAGGTCGGTTGAGCTCAGATTAGCTCACTTTCAGCACGAGTTGTGAAGTCGGACTTACGTTCACTGCTGGCTGGAGTGAAGTGGTCCATCAAGAAGCCAAAAAAATTGTAGAGCTGCAGGGAGGAAGAGTAGGGCTTGAAAATGAACGTTAACCTGCAGGATCAATCATGTTGTTTATGTAGGTATGTTTATAATGTTCACTATCTTATTTCAAAGCGTTGGCATGTTAACATTTTCTCATTAATATTTAACACAAAGTGCAGCTGAGGCTGATGGAGATGTGATTTGTTTTGTAGATATTTGCTCATAAACCAAAGTAGAGTAAAACACCAACTTAAATTTGGGGCTGGATGAAATTACAATTCATCCTCTGGGTACCACGAATGTCCGTATCAAACATCGCAGCAATCCATCTTGTAGTGATTTTAAAATTCATTAAGAAAAGTCATTAAGATTCAGAGACCACGAATATCTGAAAATAGAATAGAATAGAAAACTGTATATATCAAATATTTCCCTCTGAAACACAAATGTTAGCCCCGTGGTGGCACTAGAGTAAAAAAAAAACAGTCAGGGGATCACCAAAGTTAGAATTAGAATCCCTCTTCTGGGGACCACGAGTATCAGTGTTAAACTGTGCGAGCTCACCTTGATCTGGTCTTGCTGTCCCGCGTATTCAATAGACTGGAAGATGTTCCAGGTGCACCTGCGTCTCACCTCCAGGCGGGCGACGTACTGCCGGTACCAGCGCTGGATCAGCAGAGCCGCTCTGATGGCTGGGAGAGAAGAAGGAAGCGTTTTTTTGCCACGACCACGCCGAGGTGATCTGACCCGTGCATTCACTCGCTACGTGAGATCTAGGCTGGAAGACTCACCGGTGGCAGCTTCACGGGGAGCCGGGGAACAAATGGAGTCAAGAAAAAGTTAGAAAAACTGGTGCTAATTGTGATGTCATAAGTTTAAAGAGGCCTGGGAATAAAACGCATATTTACCTGGAACTGAGATGGTCACTAAAAGTGAAACAATGGCACCGATGTTAAATTTAAAAAAAGCAGCATTTCTTTGAGAAACTTTGTTCATTAGAATAACGTAGATAAAGACCTCGGACACATTTCTTCAGCTGTAGTTTGGATTTCCCCAGGCCACATCCCATGACCCTCTGCTCTTCTCACTGTCAAAGACAAAGGGTTTTTTCCCCCTGAGATATCTGAACTGGGTGTTTTACAACGTGGGAATAATGCAACAATAGATTTCTAAATTCAGTATAACACATATTTCTATTATTTTACATAATTTATGAATTCTTGATATACAGTATATACATGGTAATAAATCAGCAGTATAAACACATTTAAAAAAAAAGACTTCATACAATTATTTAATGTCTAAAGGGCCTATAACATGCAAATCTTTAACAGAACAATGAACAGCCAAATAAAAATAAAGCCCCGAACCTTACCTGGCCTTGTTGCCCTCCTTTCATCACCTCCCTTCACTTCTTCTGCACTTTTAAAGAAACCGTATATACAGACTGGTTAGCCACACATCAAAATCAGAAAATTAAGCACGCGTTGTCACTTAGTCTTTTCCATTTCCGTTGCCACGGCGACGCCCGGTGTGCCGCAGTGCTGTAATTGGCTGACTCCCCTGTGCAGCCACACGCTCCCGTCCGTCACAGACGCTCAGCGGCTCGAGGCTGGTGAACAGCAGAGCCGAGAGAGCGTCTCGGTCCGGGGCCTCGTGATCATTTTGAACAAAACAAGATGCGAGTGGATTAGGATTACCACCTTACTACGGCTGGCATCCACGCTGCATTAAAGGATAAAGGCTCTGCTAAAGGGCAGCATCTGCTTTGACAGGAGGGCTGGCCTCGGCTCAAGACGTGTGTCATCGTTATGACAACGATAATAATGATCTCCATTAACAGTTAATTGACCACTGGCTAGTATGGACCTGATATATCTCTGTAAATATTTCTTAGTCAATTTAAGTAATACAGAATGTTATCAGAGTATTGGATGAAGACGAGCAATATAAGCAAAAGTTGTACATATAACATAAATATGGTCCCTTTTTGATACATTAACGCTGTAATAACTTTGTTTTGGTCTGCGACATCTGTCCATCGTGTTCTGGTGAACTCAATATCTCGGGAATGCCCCGACGGAATTTCTACAAATTTGACACAAACATCCACCTGGACTCAAGGATGAACTGATTGGATTTTGGCTCACACAACACATTTCTTTGGCCACATCTCAAAAATTCAAACGCCGATTCTGACCATTTCACACGAATGTCTGAAAGGATAAAAACCGTGAAGTGATGACAATTTGAGCGTGTGAACCGCATTTCTAGTTTAACTCTGTGCTATGCCTTGGTATGTAGGGGTGTTAGAAGTATTTTAAAGTTCCTTTCTCTATATTCATCCTCCCATAAAAAAAGGCCCTTTCTGTCTAAAAGTCACACACAGCATTTTATCATGAAATAATGCTCTTATCCCAAATAATGTGATACTTTAGATGAACTTAATGCTGGGAAATGTGCTGCTGTAGCATCAAAGAGGATAAACTAACAGGCTATGTATAATGAGATAATCAGTAAATCTTTCCTCACAACGCATGTGGGTGTGCAGCTATGGAACGAGATAAACACACTCCGATACAGGTCCAAGTAACTGTGAAAACTGTTAAAAACAGCATTGGACTTGCAACTTAAATCAGAATAAGATTGGAGTTAATGAACCGGAGCGGGGCCGGAGATGTCAAACCGGCGAACTATTGGATTACAATGTTGCAGTACGTGTTCCATCTGTCTGAAATGTATCTCTTTGGTTATATTTCCACAAGGAAATTTCTCACATCGCCGCGCAAAATCCTCAAGAACGTCCTTTGTGTTTGCGTGCTTGTGGAACATCTGTATCTCGCATCCTCCACACCGTCTTTCATCTGTGTTGATAAAGGCTCTTTGTGATCGCCGCCAGCAGCAGCAGCTGTCGGTGGCGTGGTTCTACAAGGAGGAAGTGGGAGGTAGACGTCTGATACTCAAGGCCTCCGCTCATTCATGCATGGTTATTGGATGTTCTCCAGTGTCCCACGGTGACCTCAGGGGTGTGTGTGTGTGTGTGTGTGTGTGTGTCAGAGAGAGTTTATGGTCTCAATCTCTAGTTTCAAGCCTTCTTCAATACGGCATGATGTTCATTTAGTAAATTATGGTCCATTTAGAGTTAAATAGACTATAAAGCAGGGTATGCTTTAGGGGGGCGGGGCTACCTTGTGACAGGTTGTTACCAAGACATCACTACTGCGGCCTCGCCACTGTCGCTACCAATGCAGTTAGCCACTAAGATGACTTTAACACTCGAAATAAGGGAACTAACTTTGTTAAGAGCTTCTCACCAGAATCCAGATGGATCCAGTTAGATTGCTGCAAATGGTTGTGTTCATCAGCCCATATATGGTCACTTCCTTTCACTGGTTGCAGAAAAAACCAAGATGGCGAACTCGAGACTTCAAAACCATAGTCGGCAAACCGGTGGGTTGTTGTATACTGCCTATGGTTATACCAAAGTATTGTGTGTATTCTCACACACACAGAATTACAGTTTTGGTCTTTTGACTAGAAGTTTCTAAGCATGTGATAACAATCGTTATAATCTCTGCTGACTTATGGTTTGGCATTTCTGAAAGTGTTCCAGCATTGAGAAGTCGAGACCTGATGATGATTTAAGAGCTGAGATCTTCACCGAGTTGTTTAGACCTGTACGACATATTTGTGTTATGATGCCCAGATAGGTTGTTACCAAGGCCACGGTGTACTTTGGGGGCCACGGATGACTTCACAGTGAAGAGAGGCGTTTCCAGAACCTTTTTATTTGAGTAAAAGTTGCAAAACCACGCTGTAAAAATACTCGATTACAAGTAAAAGTCCTGCATTCAAGCAAAGTACAAAAGTATCACCTGTAAATAAAGTAAAAGGTAAACATGATGTGGAATTGGAGCTAAACGTGTATTTTATGTCAAATCTTGATCTGGGAAATAATTAGTAAGCTTTCAGATAAATGTGGAGTATTAATTACAGTATTTGAATGAATGACTTAGTTTTCTTCCCGCCACTGTGAGCCGAGATGAAAATATTCCTCTCATTT